>NC_090436.1:26627802-26928283 GCF_031143425.1 Pleurodeles waltl
GAAAAATGGGGACACATTTTAAAAGTAAAAATGAAAAGTTGTGGTTTCATTTTTTCAGAGAGGGCAGGGATCTGTGGGACCACTGCCTGCTCTGAAAAAGTGTTGGCACCCCCATTCACAAAGGGGAAGGGGACCCCTTCCTGTTTGCTAATGGGTTACCAACTTCTTCAACGAGTTGATAAAGTATGACTGTTTTGCAACCGCAATCCCAGGTGCAAAACATTCATTCATATCATTGCGACTCGCTATTAGGAAGGGACGTCCTTTACACCCCCTTCCTAATTCCGAATTGCAAATTGAAAGTGCGAGTCATTAACAAGTCACCTACTCACATTTTGCAACTGCTAAAATATGTCGTAGATCTGTCCCTTAGTACTTAAGGATTTTGTTTCATGGACATAAGAAGTACAGGACAGTATCCTGAAAGCTTTGTTGTTGATGAAAACATACTTTGAACTATTTCTTTGAACATCTATCTGAGCTATTATGACTTGGGTTGTATAGACTCCTACGATAATTCTACATATAATCCTAAAATATTTCTACATATACTTTTATGACTGTTGTACACAAGGTACTTAAGTAACAATGGTGGTCATTCTAACCCTGGCGGTAAAAACCGCCAGGGCGAATGACCGCGGTAGCACCGCCAACAGGCTGGCGGTGCACCGCTGGGCATTCTGACCGCGGCGGTTCAGCCGCGGTCAGAAACGGAAAGTCGGCGGTGTACTGCCGACTTTCCGCTGCCCTTGAGAATCCTCCATGGCGGCGGAGCGCGCTCCGCCGCCATGGGGATTCTGACACCCCCTACCGCCATCCTGTTCCTGGCGGGTCTCCCGCCAGGAACAGGATGGCGGTAGGGGGTGCCGCGGGGCCCCTGGGGGCCCCTGCAGTGCCCATGCCAATGGCATGGGCACTGCAGGGGCCCCCGTAAGAGGGCCCCACAAAGTATTTCAGGGTCTGCTATGCAGACACTGAAATACGCGACGGGTGCCACTGCACCCGTCGCACCTTCCCACTCCGCCGGCTCAATTCTGAGCCGGCGTCCTCGTGGGATGGCTGTTTCCCACTGGGCTGGCGGGCGGCCTTTTGGCGGTCGCCCGCCAGCCCAGTGGGAAACCCAGAATGATGCTAAGAGTAGGGATCAGCAGGATGTTAACAATACTGGTTATTTTACAGTTTTATAGCACTCACGTGGAAGTCATATTGCATAGTCTCAAGAGAGAATGTGGAAATACGGTTCAACATGTATATTTGAGATACACATTTGTTGTATGTTTAGCTTTGAGGAAATACCAGTTTCAGATCGAGATACAGAGAGCTGATTACACAGAGATATTACTCAGGTGTTTCCATGCACAATCACAGATATGTTTAGTGCCCACAAAAAAAAGTTTCTTAAACTACCTTTGTGTCTTGCAGGTATCTTCTTCATCCAGCAGGCCTCAGTGACCAGCAGACGTGCCAACATAGGTGGCATGGTAATGTGTCTCTGCCTCCCATATTATCCTATTCCTCTCGCCCCACATTCACCACTGCCCAGGATATTCCTCTCTGTGTGGCCGCTGGGGGTCGGGGGGGTCACTCCCGTTGAAGCCTGTGCATAAGGCTGGAGCAGCCTGACACCAGCCGCCTTTTGTTTCCTAACCAACTTTTCCTACAAGGACACATACATGCCAACATTCTAGAAGAGGAAAGTGGCAGATTTTTTAAAAATAATTGGGAAAATGTTTTTCTCTCATTGACTTCTATTGAGGCCTGAATCGGGTCTATTGTCACATATGGGACTTGCACGTGTGCTTCTGCACGACAGGATATCGGAAAATCAAATATCCATTTCTTTCATTACCTGTCAGGAGCACAGAGAAAGAGCTATGGCAGGCAGACAGAGAGTGGCAAACGTGTTGTGCGCTGGTCTTCAGGAGCAAGTAACTGTCCGTGCATAGTCCGAGTGACACAAGGCCAGTCCTTGCCGGCTGAAGCCCGCTGAGGAATCAGGTTTTCGCAGGCAGGAATTGGAAGGTGGGAGGCTAGCCTTGAAATCAGTAGTCTCCTGCCTGAATCAGGAGGGTTGGCATGTATGATGACATTCTCATATTGTGCCCAGGGCCAAATCACACTGACCTCTACCCTGATCCTAAATGATCCAGTAATTCCTATAAAACCACAAACAGAAATTTCACAACTTATGGTATTCTCTGAGCAGTCGACGGGCTGGTACTATTTTTTCCCAAGCGGTGCAAATTATTTATTTTGCTCTTTTCACACATAGGGCCAGGAGAGAGGCTAAATGTGGTTAGTTTGTTTGATCATTATATGCTGTGTCACTCTAGGATTTAATTATGTTTCACTATTCTGCAGTTCATGACTTATAACTTTCAAAATAGAGGATGTACACACGCAGACACTGTACAATTTTCTGTATGGCTGACACATGCAGCATTTGCTCGAATTGGGCCGGAGCATTGTTGACAAGTTTGCATCACCTACATTGTGTAAGCACAGCCAATGCGTTTTGACCAGGATAATATTTCTACTGTGCTAGAGTGATATTCATAAAGCAGGAATCCTTCTGTGAATCCTTCCTACCAGATGCCAATGCAAAAATGGAGGCCTACAAGGCACAGCAGATCTCCATCTCTCTATTTGCACATGCACCCTCCTGTGATAGGAGTGGCAAGGCTTGAACAAGCATTGGCAAAGAGAATAGGCCCGGGGTTGGCTGCTAACCACATGGCTTTGTCAGTGTTTGACTTGCTTTGCCATGGTTTTTGCAAATGTTATTGTTGGGGGAGCTTCTTTATCTTGACAATATTACAAAAAGCATTGCCTGGAAGTAAACAGGTTTTTCCAGAGGTACACATGAGTAGTAGTCCGTGGCACTGAGGGGAACTACTTTGTGTGAAAACGTGCTCCCTCTGAAAGAGCAGAATGCCGTCAGTCACAGTGAAGTTAGCCAATCGCTGAAGTGGGCGGGCTCAATGCACCATGCTATACGCTTCAGTGGGTGAAAAGAAATGTGAATAACACAACAATAGACCAATGGGTGAAGAGAGCTGGCTGAAGACAGACCTATGAGTAGGTGTATTATATGTATAATTTAGTAAAATCAAATGGCATTAGCTAATGCCAGACCTATATTTGTCACTTTCAGAAAGGGGCATCTGAAAGGTGCAAGCAAAAGTCCCTTGGACCATTGCCTGCTCCCACCATCCCTTGCGTCTCAGTATGGCAACCAGGTTATTGCCTCAGACTGCAGAGTAGGAAGTGTGAAAAAGAAAAAAAGAAAACAGCAGACCTCTTCAATACACACACTTAGGATTTAAAACTACAGACCAGATATACAACCTTTTTTGTTTGAGACTCGCAATTTGTGAAACGCAAATTGCAAGTCACAAAACAAAATGTACAACTGTGTCAAGTCACGTGTGATTCCCAATGGGGTTGCAAATTATCTACCTCATCAATATTCATGAGGTAGGTCACAATTTGGGACCCCATTGGAAATGGCGGCTCTCACAGGGATGGTGGCCTGCTGGGGACAGCAGACCACCATGTCTTTGACTGCTTTTTAAATAAAGCAGTCTTTTCTTGTTGAAATGCAGCCCGTTTTCCTTCAAGGAAAACGGGATGCATTTCAAAAAGAAAACTGAAAAGTTTTGTTTTCATTTTTTTAAGAGGAGGCAGTGGTCCGAGTCCCCTGTGCCCACCTCTTTCTCCACTCAATAGGATTCTGTACTGAATTTGGCACAGAGAGACCTCTGTAATGCAAAACAAAGTGGAGGGAGATGCTTTTACATGTGGTACTTTCAGCTCAAGTGACTCTTCCTTCAACTTTGACAAACCATGCTTTGCTAGTTGCTACCCCAAATCTTTACTTTTAGTCCGAACGTCCTTAATCACCATTAAAAAAGTGGGGTCAGCTTGTACCTATAGCCACATAGGGCTCCCAAGCAGCGTTGCTTAAGAGGTGGCCAATCTAGAAAGCACCCACTGTCACGACTCACGTGCTGCTTGCGCCTGGAATCTGCAGATCTCGTGGCGTGGATCTTGAGTGTTCGGCTTTGGCCCAAAAAGGGGCGACTCTTTCTGGTAGCCACGGTGCTGTAGGCAATGGAAACGCCAAGAACAGACCGTGACCTACAGAAAATAGCGCCAGAGGGAAAAAAAACCTTCCAAAAAAGGGGAAAACCTCCAAACAGAATGATTCCTGAAAACAAAAACAGAAGAACAGGAATCAAAAAGTACTGAATTCAAATAACACAGAATTGGCGAATTCCAGAACCAAAAGGCAAGGATATCAGGAGCGAAGACACCATCTGAACAGAGAGTGTTGCAGCGCAAAGAAAAGAAGAAAACACCTCCCTTAAATACCAAAAAACAGGAAGTGACCCACAGGAAGAAAAAGGACACCATCTTAGATAGGGAAAAGTAGATAGAACAGAATGGAGTAGAAACCATAGAGAATAGGGAATGAGGAATGCTGGGAAGAAAAAGGTAACCTGGGAAGGGGGAAAAGACATAAAGGAAAGTGCAACAAAAAGACCCAAGAAAGAAGAAAGAAGAAAGAAGAAAGAAGAAAGAAGAAGGAGCAAGAACAGGTAAGAGGGGTCAGGAGACCCCAACACTGCGGAGAGAGAGAGCAGAGCGAGGCCCCATGTAAGGTCTGGGGCCTCGAAAAGTGCAGGAAAGGCTCGGGCGCGCCGCGTCTTTGGAATGCGATGCGCGGCCCGAGCCGAACGCCCGGCTTGTGCCGAACGCTCGGCTCGCGCCGCGCAGTGCGGCACGACAGTAGGTCCCCCTCCCGAAGGCCCCGGTTTGAGAGGAAATAAACTGTGAAAACGCTGAATCAGAAGAGGAGCGTGAACAGAAGATGCATCTTCCCAAGAACATTCACTGAGAGGATAACCCTTCCAATGAATCAAATACTGCAGACGTTTGTGAGAAAGACGAGAGTCACAAATTTCCTGAACCTCATATTCAGGAACATCATCCACTAATACAGGAGGAGGACAAGAAAACTGACGAGAGTAAGGGTCAGGCACATAAGGTTTGAGCTGGGAGACATGAAAGACTGGATGAATCTTCCACGTATGAGGCAAGTGAAGATGGACAGTGACAGGATTAATCAACTGGAGAATACGGAAAGGCCCATAGTAGCGAGGTGTGAACTTGTTCTGAGAAAGACGTGAGGGTAAGAATTTGGAAGAAAGCCAAACTTTATCTTGCAGATGGTAGTCCGGAGTGGACCTACGCTTCTTGTCTGCTACTTTCTTCATATATCTCTTGGTGTGTAAAAGATTGGATCGAATTAGTCTATGGATTTGTAGAAGTCGTTTGGAGAAATAAGTGATAGCGGGCAGGGGAGAGGGAGACCGAGAAGAAGTAGGGAAAGAGGTAGGATGAAAGCCATAAGAACAGAAAAAAGGAGTGACCTTAGAGGCACTATGGACAGAATTATTGTAGGAAAATTCAGAAATAGGGAGATAAGTGTTCCAGTTGCTTTGGGTAGAATTGCAAAAACAGCTAAGGTATTGCTCTAATCCTTGGTTCAGACGCTCGGTCTGTCCATTGGTCTGAGGATGGAAGCCCGATGACAGGGCTCTATTGATATTAAGTGTTTTACAAAAAAATCTCCAAAACCGGGAAATGTACTGAGGTCCTCTATCAGATATAATGGTATGTGGAAGTCCATGAATACGGAAGATATGGTCGATGAATATCTGGCTCAGATCTTGGGATGTAGGTAGCTTTTTCAGGGCAGTGAAGTGAGCCATTTTAGTAAAGGAATGCACAGTGACCATGATTACCCGGTTTCCTGCTGAAGGTGGTAGCGAACACATAAAATCAGTAGAGATGGTGTGCCATGGAGTTAGCGGAACAGGCAAAGGCTGGAGTAATCCTGCAGGTCTTGTACGGGGAATCTTGACTTGAGCGCATGTGGGACAAGCCTGAACGTATCTTTCAATATCCAGTTTCCAGGTAGGCCACCAGAAAAATCGTGAAAGAAGTTCTTGTGTGGCCTTGATGCCTCTATGACCAGCAACCAGTGAATCATGACACATTTGTAATGCTTTTTCTCTAACTCTGTTAGTAGGATGGAATAACAGGTCTTGATAATAATAGTATCCTTGTCTCTTATGTAATAGAGGCCTTAGTTTCTCTACTTCGTGATCAGATAGGTTGGAGTATTCCAGTTGGACCTCCTCCAGAAAAGACTGAGCTACTCCAATGATCTTACTAGGTTCCAGTAAATGTTGAGATGGGGCAGGAGTACAATCTGGATAACGGCGAGACAGAGCATCAGCCAGAATGTTTTGGGATCCAGGAATATAAGTAATGTAAAAATCATACTGGCTGAAGAAAAAGGCCCAACGAGCTTGACGACTATTCTGGCATACGAAATTTCGTAAACATTGTAAATTACGGTGGTCTGTTCTCACCTCAAAAGGCTCCTGGGAACCCATCAGAAACTGTCTCCATTCTAGGCAAGCTGTTTTCAGAGCCAATAATTCTCTTTCCAGTACTGAGTAATGTTGTTCTGCTATAGAGAGGATATGAGACAAACAGAAAACAGGATGTTCAAGACCATCATCCTCTTGTTGTTGAAGTAAGACGGCTCCAATGGCTCTTTCAGAAGCATCGGTAACTACAATAAATTGTTTGTTGGTATCTGGATGTCTTAGGATGGGAGCTTGAGTGAACGCCTTCTTTAAATCTTGAAAGGCTGTTTCGGCCACCTTAGTCCAGACAAACCCTCTTGTTAAATTTTCCTTCTTTAAAGTGTGAGTTATATGGCTAGTCTGTTTTGCAAAGTCTAAGATGAATTGCCGATAGAAGTTCGCTAATCCTAGAAAACATTGTGTTTCTTTAATAGAAGATGGAGAAGGCCAATCTAGAATAGCTTGTACTTTTTCTTGATCCATAGCTATGCCGGTGGGACTTAAATGATAACCCAGATATTTGACTTCCGTCTTGTCAAACTCACACTTTTCTGGTTTGCAAAATAGTTGATGTGCCCGGAGTCTTTGAAGGACTTGTTTTACATGGGAAGAATGGAGTTCGGGATTTCTAGAATAAATAAGAATATCATCTAGGTAAATTACAACTGTCTGGTTCAGAAGATCAGAAAACACTGAGTTCATAAATCTCTGGAAGATTGCGGGGGCATTAGTGAGACCAAAAGGCATTACTTTGTATTCAAAGTGACCAAATGGGGTCCTAAAAGCTGTTTTCCACTCATCTCCTTCTTTAATGCGTAAAAGGTGGTAGGCTCCCCGTAGATCTAGTTTGGTAAACCGTTGAGCCCCTCTGACTGCTTCTAGAATATCCCTGATGAGAGGCAGAGGATAACGATCTTTAATAGTTACTTTATTCAGGCCTCGAAAATCCAGGCAAAGGCGAAGATCCTTTGTCTTCTTGGGTACAAAAAAGAGAGGAGCCCCGGCCGGAGAAGACGATGGAACAATAAGACCACTCTGTACATTTTCTTCCAAATACTCTTTTAGTACTTCCTTTTCAGGTTCCGTGAGGGAATACATCCTTCCAAAAGGAACGATAGTGCCAGGTTCCAAGGGAATAGCACAACCGTAGTCTCGATGAGGAGGTAACACAGGTCTGGATGGTTTTTAGAACACATCTTGAAACTCCAAATAGTGTTCAGGGACTCCTTGGACGGTATTAATGGAAGAACCGGTGGTACCTTCCGTAATTATTGATCTCTTAGGTGACCAATACTTGTCAGAAGCAAAACAGTGCTCGTGACAAAACTGTGAAGACAAGGAAAGCGTCCGGGTTGCCCAATTCACATACGGATTATGTCTGATGAACCACGGAATTCCAAGAATGATGGCATGGTTGGGGGATGTTATGAGATCAAAGGAGATGTGTTCTTGATGGTTACCGATCTGTAAACTCAGCATCAGGGTAGTTGTATCAACTGGACCCGAGGATATCAAGGATCCGTCCACTGTGTGTACTTGTTCTGGAATTTCCTTAGGTTGTGTAGGAACTTGTTGAGTAGTGGCCCACTTCTTATCCATATAAATACCACTAGCTCCACAATCTAGTAATGCCATAGTCTTTTCTTGACGGCCGTCAGGAATTTGTAACATGACTGGTACTATGAACAAGGATGTTGTATTGTCATTAAAGGAACTGATGGAAGGTATAGCTGATAATCCCGTCCCCTCCCTTCTTACAGAGGACGGGAAGTGGCGTTTCCCGATGGCCTTGACGGATGTACTGGACAGGTACGAAGCATGTGGCCAGCAGAACCGCAGTACAGACACAACCCTTTCTTTCGTCTGTCTTCCCGCTCGCTAGAGGAGAGAGGGCCTCGAATAGTATCCACCTGCATGGGTTCTCCTTCGATGTCTCTAACAGGGGGGCGAGGTTCCTCGGAACGATGAGGATAAACTTGTGAAGTGCTTGGTTGGAAAGACCCTCTACTCCTTCTCTTCTCCGATCTCCGTTCCTGAAGGCGGTACTCGATGGAAAGGGCTTGATCCATCAGGCCACGAAGATCTTCCACTCTGGTGGAATGTACTAATTCATCCTTTATTTCTTCTTTGAGTCCTCTACGAAACAAAGTCACCAAAGTACGTTCCACCCAGGTGGTCTCTGCCGCTAGCTGACGAAAACGTGTTATGTATTGTATCTTGTGAGCCTTGTTGAATGTCGCATAAGGCTTCTTCCGCTGAGGCCTCCAATCCAGGACGACTAAACATTTTTTTGAAGCGATTCACGAAGGCGGAATATTCCGACAATACCGGATCGTTGGATGATACCATCGGGGTTGCCCAGGCCAAGGCAGGACCGGATAGGGCACTGATGAGATAACCCACCTTTGTTCTGTCATGGGAGAATTGGGTGGGTCGGAAGGCGAAGTACACCCTTAATGAATCAAGGAACTCACGCAGTTTGGTTGGTTCACCGGAAAAACGATGGGTAGAAGCGGAGAGCGTCGGAACATCACCACTGCGGAAAGCCAAAGCCTGTCGTAACGCAGCATTCTCACTGCGTAGTTGTTGTAATTCTTGAGCTTGTTGCTGAATCGTCGTCAGGAGAGATTAATCCGGATCTGCAGCGGCCACCACTGTGTCATCCATGGTGTTTGAAGACGTCGGGATGGTTTGGCGCTGCAATCTGTCACGACTCACGTGCTGCTTGCGCCTGGAATCTGCAGATCTCGTGGCGTGGATCTTGAGTGTTCGGCTTTGGCCCAAAAAGGGGCGACTCTTTCTGGTAGCCACGGTGCTGTAGGCAATGGAAACGCCAAGAACAGACCGTGACCTTCAGAAAATAGCACCAGAGGGAAAAAAAACCTTCCCAAAAAGGGGAAAAACCTCCAAACAGAATGATTCCTGAAAACAAGAACAGAAGAACAGGAATCAAAAAGTACTGAATTCAAATAACACAGAATTGGCGAATTCCAGAACCAAAAGGCAAGGATATCAGGAGCGAAGACACCATCTGAACAGAGAGTGTTGCAGCGCAAAGAAAAGAAGAAAACACCTCCCTTAAATACCAAAAAACAGGAAGTGACCCACAGGAAGAAAAAGGACACCATCTTAGATAGGGAAAAGTAGATAGAACAGAATGGAGTAGAAACCATAGAGAATAGGGAATGAGGAATGCTGGGAAGAAAAAGGTAACCTGGGAAGGGGGAAAAGACATAAAGGAAAGTGCAACAAAAAGACCCAAGAAAGAAGAAAGAAGAAAGAAGAAAGAAGAAGGAGCAAGAACAGGTAAGAGGGGTCAGGAGACCCCAACATTGCGGAGAGAGAGAGCAGAGCGAGGCCCCATGTAAGGTCTGGGGCCTCGAAAAGTGCAGGAAAGGCTCGGGGCGCGCCGCGTCTTTGGAACGCGATGCGCGGCCCGAGCCGAACGCCCGGCTTCTGCCGAACGCTCGGCTCGCGCCGCGCGGTGCGGTGCGACACCCACTCAGACCTCTTTGGTGGACTCCTGGCCTAGACTGGACTGCCCTGGGTAGGTGGAGGTCTCAAGAGAGAAAGAAGAGAGAGTGATGACAGAGCATGGAGGAAGTGTGCAGGGTTGGTTTAAACATGTTTCCCAGTGCTGCCTTTGGCTCCCTATGCGGCCCTGCCAGACTCCTAGTGAAGCACCTATTTAAAAGACAGCCTTGGTATGAACCCAGGGCTGCCTTTAGGATGATGTGACCACTGCAGCCGCACCTGGGGAGCGCTGAATGTAGAAATATATTACGTGCTTAAAAACACCTGCTGCCGAGTTCCTTGCATGTCCAGCAGTTTTCAAGCAACAGTAAACATGTCAGATTAGCTCTGATGATTAATGTTCCTACTGGAGAGAGATTGGAGTTTTGTCTAGTGGCAGATGTAACTCATCACAAGGTAGCCCAGAGGTTTAATATGCCTGCTGCAAAGTAGGTGTACCCTTCACATCACAGAAGTGTATTTTATATAAGTATCTCAGAGGGTTCCTGCTTTTGTCACAGACATCCTTTTCTTACTTGCAGTCCTAATATAGCTCAGGAGCCTATGAACGGTCATCAAAGACCGGCACGGAAACTGCCTGGCATAGGTTAGAACATGGATACTCAAAGTACGGCCCGCGGGCCTCCTGCGGCCCCTCTGACCTTTACATGCGGCCCCTGGGGCAACAGGAGCACTGGCCAGCTGTTTGCTCGACCGCACTAACAATAAAAATACTAGATAGACACACAATCATTTAATTCAAACGTAATTGGTGTTAAAGAAAGGAAGGGACTCCTGCACTTAACTTTAGGAACATCTTACGGCATAAGTGTAAAACTAAGACAGTCTCTTCAAAATTAAAAAAGTGTTCTTAGTTAACATGCAGAACCTTTTTGCCTTAGTACAATTTATTTTATCAGTGCATTGAAATGTATTCATTTAAAACTGATCGTTTTCAAACATAAATTTGGAAACATTAATTCTTCCCCTTACCCTGAGAACATCACCAATAGTAAATTAAAGAGGCAAGTCACTGGTATGTGCACTTTATGGGTGGCCTCGGTTCGTATCATACATGAACAACATTATAGTTTATTAACTCAAACATAGAAGCAGGTTTTGTGCAGCGCACACCATGAATCATATATTCGAGCTCCTCTTAAATGTGATAATGCAGAGAAAGGAGGGAAAGTGAGATTAAACAATTGCCTAGGACCACACAATTTGGAAAAGTGGGTAAGCCGGGATTAATTCCAGGTTTTCTGGTTTCCTATTGTTTATATCAGCCACTAGATATATATCCTTTGCTTCTCCTACACCTACCTTGCCACCAATCCCCCCAGCCACCACACCCAATCACCACTGCCCTGGCATCAATGCGGCCCCTAGGCACATCACAGACCAAAATGTTTGGCCCCTGGGAAAATGTTTACGAGTACCTATGGGTTAGAACATTATGGTTTTTTTCCCCACAGTCTTTTGTTAGCTTAAGGTTGCTAAAAGGGGTAGTTTATATAGAAATACAGTCTTATTAGCAAAGCCAGCCCCAACCACTGTGATGGCACCTGTACCCACGTATTTACTACAGAATACATTTTATGGGGATGTAACACCCTAAACACCTGAACATCAATTCACCAAAATGCCAGGGGTAGCAGAGTGACATCACATGCCATTTAACCTTTACCTTCACTCACTCACACACGCACGCATACGCATACACACACATTTACACATGCACACTTGTTCTCACATAAGCACACTCCCACCACAAGCGTGCACACACCATACATTTAAGTTCATTTTTTACTTACCGCTGCTGCCAGTGAGGGTCAGATTCCAGCAAATTGTAATTCATCATTTGTTACACTAATAGTGAAATGCAGAATTGACAAAAATCAAGGAAAGTGGATCTTCCCCAGTGTGCCTGGGACTGATTTTGCTACCTCTGAGGCCAGGGGTCGCAAAGGAGGTAGCAAGGGGGAAGTGGGGGGGTCGCAGCTGGGACCCATGGCCACCCCTCAATGACGCCCATGCCTAAACACCCCACCCTGCAACTACCCCCGTGGATGTTTTTCACCCACAGGGTCTCTGTGTTGGAGCCTGGTGTCTCTGGGCTGGTGGAACTGTCCTACAGGGCAATATGGCAGTGCCTGGTGGGCGGGTCTGACAGGTCAGTGTCGGCTGTTTTTGGGGTATTTCTGGGCCTCCTTAGGGACTGGTGAGCGGGGTTCTACGGTTGATTTCTCCGAAATAACTACAATGCAGTCTCCTATACCTTCCAAAACGCCTACACAGCTTGTCTTTACAAGTATAAAAGTGACTTCATTTCCAAACGTGGGCCACTCTTGTAGGTGGCGGGTTCGCTAACGGGGGCCACTTTTGTTCCGGTGGCCGGGTTTATTTCCTATCGCAGTCCGGCCCTGGGTGCAAAGGAGAAAACGTGTTTTCCACAAATGAATGGATTTGTTATGTGCGCCTTTGAGGCGGGGACCCCTGCGGTACTCGGTTGCTGTGGAAATGTCTGACATTTGAGCATTAATGATCAAACTGCAAATGTGGAAACCGAGGGGGCGAGGGGCGGGGCCGCGTCAATCAGTCAGTGGCAGGCGGAAAGGTTGGCTCTTTCAAGGGGGCCTGCGCTTTATTCATCAAACACCCCCTCGCCCCCGCCCCCCGTGCTTCCGGCTCTTATGATAAAGTATTCACTGTATACACTTATCCTCTCTGTGCCCTGCAAATACTTCCTTTGTGGCATTGATGGGCAGGTGCCAGCCTAGCGCACGGTTCACCAGTTAGGGCGAAGCCCGGGGCTACAATGCTTCTCATCAAAACTCTTCATTCAATGATTTTTCATCGATTATTATAAAGCGCTTGCACTCACTCGGTGCCGAGCTTCGCACAGTAGAGCAATCGATTCGATGTTCTGTGAACGTACCACTGTGGACTTACCTCACTGTTGCGTCCTGCAACATGGGCAGTTTTAAAACTGAAGGCTGGGGACTTGTTTTAGGTCTGGCTAGAGAAAGCTTTAGCTGTGTGGCAATATCACGTAGTCACAAAAACAACTCAAAACACTGTAGATCAGGCGTCATCAAACTTGGGGTCGGGCCCCCCTAGGGGGCCCTCAAGAGATCCCAGGGAGGCTCCAGGCTCGGGCCAAAAGAAGGATCATGCAGATAACTGAGCTTTGCTTTAAGCTGCAAAAGCCTGAGCAGCAGAGATCCTCTGTAAGGGGCATCACTCACATGTCATTTATATCCTGGCTGGGAGTCTGTGTCAAAAGGGAAGGGACTCCAAATACTCTTCAAAACCCCACTTCTAATAGTCCCACTGTGGATTCTTTTACATTGGTGAGGCCCAGAATAGTATGTTTGGCATCATGTACCTGATTGCTTGTTTAAAACAGTATCAGAGCCTAATTGCAATGTTTAAATAACTCCCAACATATTAAAACATTGCAATTTAGTAGAATAATTGTGAAAAATTCTGGGGGGGGAAGGGAATGACTTATTTTTTCACTAAGAGGGGCTCGGCATTAAAAAGTTTGAAGACCACTGCCATAGATGGAGGGGCCTTGGCTCCACCCCTGTGTTGCTGTTTTTATTCACAGGCATTTCATTGGGCAGCAGTTGTGTTCGCTCACCTGAGAAGTAGTTCCTTCGCTCAGAACCGTTACAGACATTGTTAAAACAAAAACAGTGCTATATGCAGTAGGAAGTGGCTTTGCGTGGTCTAACGTGTGACACGTACAGTAGAACACTTAATATTGTAAAGCATCTGACAAATCCAATAGGAAGGGACTTTACATTGTGAACTCTCTAACAAATACTATCTGCAGGGGGTTTACATTGTTCACTCTCCGACGAACTGTATAGGAAGCTGCTTTACATCATTTATTACTAGTAAAGTGGCTCGTGAGATCTGTTTAAGACCAGTATTCATCTTGGAGAAGTGTGGCACAATGGTTAGAGTTGCAGACCCTGATACAGAGATCTGGCCTGGGATCAGAGTTCCATTCCTGTCTCGAAGGGTCTTGGGCTCCATTCTCCTGGACCAGATAATTCTCGCCTTGGTGTCTAATCTAATTAATGGGTCTAACTCTGGGCAATAGCTTGCTTAATCTCCACAATGGCCCTGACAGCGCTTGGATGCCTGGCTTCACCCTGGGGGTTGCCCAGGAGTGGGTGCCTCACAGGGAAAATCCAGGAGGGGTTCCACAGCGGTATGCGTACAGTGCCTTGAGACCCTTATGGGCGAGTAGTGCGCTATACAAGTGCAAAGTTTTAGGCAGCTAGCGACTGCACCCAAAAATGCAGAATCACCCACTGAGTACATCACCGAACCGCTGGCACAGATGGCAGGTGACCTAATCGGACGACATGACAGGAAACCATGGAAAAAGTCAGACGGTGACATGTCAGAGGATGTGCAAACGACCAACAGGGATTGTAACAATGACAGTATTTGAAGGCATAATGTTGATTATTTTAATAATATGTGTGTGGTTTTTCAAGAAGGAATTCTTCATTTATTATAAGATTGAATCATAGTGAAATTATCTGTTGTACGTGTGCATTCACTCACTTCTGTTTAGTGTGGACACTGTCTGAGCCTATTCTGACATCCAGCTTTTTGTTTATTTAAGTTCTTGGTTTTGACATAGCAACTGTCAGACAGACCTATTGCCTCTTTCAGTCTCCAGCTTGAGACTTTGTCAATAATGTCTTGGTTCAGCCCAGTGGACTATTCATTCCTCACCTAATGCTATTGGCTGCTTGGGTACGCGCTTCTACCTCCCCTCAACTTTATAATGGTTCATGTTAAACTATAGCTCTCTCTTCTCCTGTGGCTCCCTCCTGAGTGTCTCACTCTCATAGGTTAATGCCGTGAGTGTTAGAACAGTGGATCTTAACCTTTCGAGTTCTGCAGACCCCACTTTATCATTAGTGGAACCCGGGGACCCCCACTGAATCATTATTGGAGTCCGGGGACCCCCCACTGGGTGATTTGAAATGCAAAACAATACACAAAAAATACAGAAACAAGCAATCCATCAAAGACATACACACATGATAAAACATTTTATTTAATTTGCAAACAAATAAAAAATAAAAAAATAAAAATTTTAATTTTAATAGGAAGGTTAGAGATTTTCTAAATCCAATGGAAGGCACACATTGTCCATACTATATTCTGTTTGATGCACCCGCACTGCTCCCATGAATCAATCTGAGGATACTAATTACATTTTTATCCTCCAGTTTCAAGTTCCTTGACGTTTACAGTACTTTTAAATTTCTCAATTGTACATTTAGCCACTTTATTATTAAACACTTTCTTAATCTGTAAATATTATTTAATTTTCGGGCAGTCATGGACCTCCTGAGGAGGTTCATGGACCCCCAGGGGTCCTGGGACCACAGGATGGGAACCGCTGCCAATAAACCCAGGTGTATAGGCTTTGGCAATGCCTACTTCCATGCAAACTCAAGTTCCTACCTGAAGTGTACCCATGGCTTTGTCCTTTCTTGCAGAATATCTGATTAGTTTAGGGAGAATGAACCCCTGTCGTGAATTAATGCTGCAGGGTGAACGCTCCCTGCCTTGTTCATCAGCAGTGTCAGTCGCTGCAGTGTCATGGCCGGTTATGTCACACGCAGCAGTGTCAGGATGCTCAGTGTTCAGGTGGGCCGGGTCTGGGTTTACAGAGTCAGAGTCAGCAGTGCCAGTGTGGGCATTGCCAGACTGTATAGTGCCAGCCTGTGGTGCCAGCCAGTGGCAGCATGTATACTGTGTGGTTCTGTGGGGTCAGGGTGGATGACATCACCAGGAAGTATCCATGTGTTGTGTCGGGTAGGACAGCACTAGTTTATAGTGTTAGTCTGCAGTGAGGTGGGGTTCAGCATCATTGAGAAGTATGGGGGCCTTCAGGGACCATAGGCACTGCCAGGTTCCAGAGTGCCAGGGTGCGCAGTCTCAGGCTAAGAAGTGTCAGCATTTGCAGTGTCGCTCTTCAGTGTCCAGGTGGACAGGACCAAGTTCTGCAGCGTAAGGTTGGGCAGTATCATGTAAACCAGTCTTCGCAGTGTCAGTGTTCAATGTCAGCACTTCGAAGGTCCAAGCGGGCACTGACAGTATGCACAGTGCCAGGGTGTGCACAGCGCCAGAGTGTGCAGAGTCAATGCCAGCATGTCTTGATAAGGTCCAGTACCATCAAGCTCTGCACCAGGGTCTACAATGCACAGCTTCACACTCGGATGGTGTGCAGTGCCAGCGGGGAATGTCAGGGTCTGCAGTTTGAGAGTACAGAATCGGGGAGCTCTGTGCCAAGGGACAGTACCCAGTGGCGATGGAAGTAGGGGGGCTGCAGGTGCTGCAGCACCCCCAGACAAACCACAGCTAAAATGGGAAATTAAAAGACCCCCTTCTTCTTTTAACATATAGGCATGTTTAAAGATAGGGGACTTAGCTGGATGGACTTAAGTGATGAAGAAATATTTTAAATTACTGCTAAATGACTCATATCTTTATTTACATTTGTCTACTGAAAGCTGAGACCTGAGCTTGGTGAGATACTGAGAACAACAACAAATGGAGGTATGAAATTGATTTTTGATGATGTATTATACAATGTGTTAATTTATAAACTTGAAATATAGAGTCAACCATGCTTCAGTTAATAGGAAGGTGAAAGGGAGCAACTGTGTCAAAGGACAAGTAACGTACAAGGATAAAATATATTTACTTCCTTTCTGCAGTTTATTGCCACTAATTCAAATACAAATTCTGGAGTGAGCAAGATATTCTAAGCAACAAAGAGACAATAAAGCAAGACACATTCATTTTATTGAACAAAAGGTGAATATCAAAGTAGTTTATTAATGTTGTTGCTCTTTTATGATCACTTCCTAGTTAATGTCCAACTGGAACAGGAGTGGACTCGCAAAGCAATGGGATTAATGAAGTCTTGGGCAGACTTTTCTCGTTACAAGTTTTTATCTTAAATATTATTCTTTTCAACACATATACAGTAATGATATGATATTAAATAATCATATGTGTGTAATAGAATGCAATCCAGGTTCCAAGGAGCTGCTGCTGGGGCGTTTAAACCTGAGGTGCTATCTGTCAATAGAGTGGGCCTTATGTTTGTGCAGGTACCATCCAGTCCCAAGGAGGATGCTAGGCAGATGCACTTTGGATACTACAGGATGGAACATTTGTTTTTATATCACAGATTTGAACAGTATAAGATGCATGGTGATAAAATGATTTGCACAAAATCACACAATTTGTGTGAAAGTGCTGAAGCTGTGATCAGAACTCAGTGTAAAACAATGGAGCTAAACCACTAAATCAAATCTGTACCCTTTATAAATTGTTATTATTATTGATTGTTGTAACAGAATTTCATCTGATGTTTGTGCCTGCCTGACCCACCATACCACAGATATACAAGGGCATACTCACAAGCACATTTGAATCGCTCTTGCCCCACACAATGTGGGGAAGAGCAATGCAACAAAAAAAAAGCATTTGCAATGCACTAGGGTCTTGCATTTGTCGGAGTTACAGCTGTTCACAGTTGTAAACTCCCAATCGGAGTTTTCTTGCATTAAAAGAAAAAAACAGCGCGATCGCGCTGCTACAGTTCACACGTAATAATACCTATTGGCAAAAGTGCAATTGGGAACGTAACCGGCTAAAGTGCAATTAACTGTGTAACAAGGTCGATAGTATGCAAAGCGCTCGACTTCTGCCCAGCGAGATCGCGCTGCGAAAATAGAGAAAAAGTAGTCCACAAACCCAGCGAGCCTCGCATGTTTTCTGTACTTGGTCGCTGCGCTCGAGGAGGGCATGAGGTATGCGTGCCTTCCACTAATCAAAAGAAGCGTATTCTAACAGGCAAGCCAACTTGCCAATGAAAGACACTGCTAGCGATACGCATGCACTGCACATGCGACGCAGGCTCGACCCTAATGAGATTTAGGAAGCCGTGCAAGGCCACCCTGCTGGGACCTGAGTGGCTTCAGAAATTTCGAATAATGTAATTCAGCGTAAATCACTGTGTTACATTACTCTGTGCCAGGGAGGTGTTTTCATGGGTGTTGTGTGGGTTTTTCCACACAACATCCATGGATTTTTGAAGCATTCCCAGATTTACCAGAAGTGGTAGACTTCCAAATGTGCCATAACGGTGTGCCTCCCAGTGAGGCACAACTAGGAAATATATTTCTCCTTGTTTTTTCCTATTTCTGCAGCACACATAGAAATCAAAAAATGCCTCAAGGATTGTTTTTGTGTAGGAATGTGGCCCCTTCCTGCACAAAACCAATCCTCCTTATATTGCAGCCACCTCGTGCCATGGGGCAAGGTTGGCTGCGTTGGCTCTAGGCAGCCAAAACGTCACCAGCACAAGGGAAAAGGCAGGAATGCACTGTATTCTTTTAAATATGATGCATTCCGGCCCTTCCCCTGCCACGCAGCGCATCGCAGCACAGCAAAGCAAGGTGGCTTGCTGCACTGCACTGCGTGAATTTTTCATAACTCTGCCCCTCAATGGCTGGTCAAACGTCTGTGCCTTTTTCTCCTATCCTAACTCACTCACGGAAATCTTTGTTTATATAGCACACACGTTAGGGAGCTTTCGGACTTATGGATTCCCTGATCACTCCTCCAAGGCAGCCCGACCGCACACTGCCCAACGCCTTTCTCCTTAGAGCACGTTTTATCCTCTGAACAGCCCAACCGCCTGCTGCCCGGAAGTACTGTACCTAAGGATGAAGGCATGACATGGGACGCTAAGCGCTTTTTCACGTATAAAGGGGTCTTTGAATCACAAAGGCCCAATCTTACTTTAGTTCTCAAAACCTATTAGAAGACTACATCATTTCTTATAATGTGCTTCGTATACAAGTCCTGAAAAAGCCCCAGACCTGCGTTCCACAGAAGGGGCGAAACTCGTGTTGGCTGTCAAACTTCAATAGTAAGTCGAACATCAGAATGAAGTATTTTAAAAAAGAAAACCTGTACAAAGTCTTCATGTTTCATAAGATAATTACTTTATTGTTTATAATGTAAAAATCTATCATACCATAACGTTTGTTCTCATTTGATTTCTGGTGTTTGCAACCTATATGTGCAGATCACATTTTTGAGCTACAAAAATTAAATAAATGACTGCCTGTGATGTATTAAGTGGTTAAGTATACTTTGAGGACTCTTTCTCAAAAAAGGCCACTCACAACAAGCACTGCGTAAGTACATGCTACCCCTACAGAATTACTTGCACAATTATTACACATTGATCATAACTCACTTGTGTTTGTTCTTGTAGGGCAGTGGTTATTAATCTGTGGTCCCTGGACCTCAAGGGGTCCACAAGGACTCTTTAGGGGTCCGCAGATGTTTTACAAAATTAAATAATGTTAAAATTAATACATTTAAATAATAAAGTATTTACAACTAAAGAAGCAAAATTGAAAGTTTAAACACTTCGAAATGCGATTGTGCATCAAACTAAATTGTTCAAATATTTGGTCATGTGTTTGGTGTATACACATTTTTTAAAACTATTGTGTGTTGTTTTGAGGTTCAAATCATAGAACTTGCTTAGGTTGGGGGGTCCCCAGCTTCCAATAATGACTCAGTGGTGGTCTCTGGATTCTAGTAATGATTCAGTGGGGGTCCACAGCAGTCAAAAGGTTAAGAACCACTGATGTAGGGTATGTGGGATGTTGAGCTACCCCTGGTAGGTTATGGCAGGGCAGATTAACCTTTATACCCATGGTGTGTGTATTTTGATTGGGCTATGGACTCACCCTGAACTGACCATGGCTAGAGGTACTTGCTTAAGAGTTCTACTTTGTGATGCTTCTTGATTTTAGCTTTTTCCTCCCAGTTTTCTGCTGATTGTTTGTGGGGCTGTAGAACTCTGGGCACTTTCCCACTGTACTGCAGTGGGAAAGTGCGTGTGCCCTTCCTACCCATACCAGGAACGGGCGCTTATGTGATTGGTTGAGGTACCATGCCCAGGAGTGCCCTGTAAAAGGTACACCACATCCCTGGGGCAGATACCGCCCTGGCCATTAGTGGGATGCTGCACTGAGTGTACCAACCACCAGAGTAGCCTGACCAACATGTATTAGGCCTGTGGAGGTGCAGCTGCGTCTGCGCTCAGGGTGGCATCTCCCCCGCCTTCGCCAATCCTAAGTAGGCCTTCCGCTACCCGTAGAGCACTCCTCAGAGAGCGGAGCAGGTGGTAGGCAAAAGGCAGGGCAGGTACACAAGGGTGTCCCATGTCCTGGTAGGAGAGAACCCCCACATGGGTTTCCCTACCTAGGATGTTGGCTCTTCCCTGAGATTTTGCTGATCCTCTTCAGTGGCCTTAGGGCCCTGGATGCTTTCCCATTGTACATACAGTGTGCAAGTGTGCACGCCCTTCCTATATATGTCAGGAAGTGGCACCTGCCAGGATGTGCACACTTGCACATTGTTGTTATCATGTATATACTGAGCCTGGCATAGCTTAACAGTATGTGCAAACTTGCACAATGGTGGTTTCATACATACTGAGCCTGGCACAGCTTGCCTGCATGTGTACATTTGCACAATGGTGTTTTTATGTATATACTGAACCTTGCACAGCTTGACAGTATGTGCACACTTACACAGTGATGTTTTCATATATATAAACTGAGCATGTCATAGCAGGACTGTATGGACGCATTTGCACCTTTGTGGTGTTCTTAAAACGTGTGTCCAGCCTACCCCCGAAGGCTTGTGCGTGCACCAGGGTACATGTGCCCAAGGAGTGAAGAATACCCATGTGTGTTTTCACTACCTTTGAGAGCTGCTTTACCCATCGGTTAATATGGGGTAAAGTTTACAAATAATCCTAGCTGCAATCATGGATTGCAGTGGAGCAGCCTTAAAATGTTTACTGTCATTGGGTTCAAAAATAACAAACCCTTTCCAATGGTAAAGGTGGCTTTGTCAGTAATGCCTTGGAAATGCCACTGCTTAAAAGTGCGCATTTCTATAATCTAAAACTCCTTTTGCGTGCCTTTTTAATCCAGCTTCATTCCTCTGGAGGCTGGGGGATAACACATCTGTGCATTTCCCATCAACAGCTTTAAAACTTGGGCAACCAACAGACCAATGCCATTTGAGGGCCTGGCAGGATAGACTGGAGGGAGAGGTTTTGACACTTGGCCTCTTGGAGCCAGATCATGGCCTCACTAAAAATTAAGATCTGCATTCCACGGCCCCATGGCAAACAGGACTGACATTTATAGGAGAAATCTGTGGTTCAAAGGGGAACCTTTTGACCCACCACCAACTTCAAAGGCGCACTTCAGTATAACTAGGGGTACCACACTTCAGCAACTGAGAGATACACTTGCAGAAATGCGGGACAGAGACCCTGAACTGCATGATGGACACTGCCAGAGGATCTGTTGTACAAAAGAGTATTTACTATCCTAGAAAGCGACCGCACACCCTTCCTACATCATGGCTGGCCTGGGCAAACTACCTGCTGTAGTGTGGCACTCTGAAGTGTGGTCTCCAAGGACTTGTTGGCTTTCCACATGTTCTTTGTGGAGGTCTCAGGGACATCAGAGCCCTCCTGTGAGGGACCTACACCTTCTACCTGTGTCACCTGGAGAGTGGTGCCCTCCTACGCGTGTACGTCATCTGCTGGATTACACCGGTAGCAGTGGTGTGAGCATAGAATTAAGTAATTGCTCCTGGAGACCGGATTTGCCTGGTGCAGAGCTTTCAAAGTCCTGCCTGCATTCAAGGAATGTGGCCCTTCATTGAGGGGCAAGGACACACATAAGCTTCTGGTTTGTAGTGAGGGGATTCACTGGTTTCAGGACCCCCCATGGCCTGCTTTAGTCAAGTGTGCCGCATTTCTCTTGTACAACACCCAACTGCATGCTCATTGTGTGTGGTGTCCATGTCACTGGTTGCGACCCTCAGAAGTGGGAGAGTACCCAGAGGAATGCCACATTCTACCTTGTGCAGCACCGCTGAACTTGCATCTCTGTGTGTGTGACCAGATTTGTCTGCTGCAGCTCAAATCATTGCGCACCAGACATTGTGCCTCATTCCAAGGAGGTACGGGATTGGAACTAATCATGTGTTCAGAATTGCGTGGTGCAAATCAAATCATTGTGCACCAGATGTTGTGCCTCATTCCAGGGAGGCGCTGTATTGGTAACTTTTGTTTTCAAGCAGAATCGTCTGGTGCAACTCAGGTCATCATGCACCAGACAGTGCGCCTCATTCCAGGGAGGCACTGCATTGGTCACCTTCCATGTGAGACAGGAATCATCCGGTGTGACTCAGGTCATCACGCACCAGACATTGGCCCTCATTCTGACTTTGGCGGGCGGCAGTCACCGCCCGCCAAAATCAGGCCGCCGAAAGACCGATCTGCGGTCAAAAGACCGCGGCGGCCATTCTGGCTTTCCCGCTGGGCCGGCGGGCGACCGCCAAAGGAGCGCCCGCCGGCCCAGCGGGAAAGGCCCTGCAACAATGAAGCCGGCTCCGGATGGAGCCGGCGGAGTTGCAGGGGTGTGACGGGTGCAGTTGCACCCGTCGCAATTTTCACTGTCTGTAATGCAGACAGTGAAAATCTTTATGGGGCCCTGTTAGGGGGCCCCTGCACTGCCCATGCCAGTGACATGGGCAGTGCAGGGGCCCCCAGGGGCCCCACGACACCCGTTCCCGCCATCCTGTTCCTGGCGGTAAAAACCGCCAGAAACAGGGTGGCGGGAAGGGGGTCGGAATCTCCATGCCATGGAGATTCAGCCCATGCAGGGGAAATCCGGCGGGAAACCGCCGGATTCCCTTTTCTGACAGCGGCGGAATGGGCTATGAAGCACCGCCAGCCTGTTGGCGGTGCTTCCGTGGGCCCTGGTGGTCTTGGACCGCCAGGGTCGGAATGACCCCCATTATGCCCATACCAGGAGGGCATGGAAATTGGTAACTCTTCGTGGGTTAACAGAATCGTCTGGTGCAACTCAAGTCATTGTGCACACAACGTTGGGCCCCCTTTCAGGTAGGTCCAGATTTCGTGTGCAACTGGGACGCCTGGTGTGGCCCAAGTCATCACACTCCAAGCGTCATGCCTCCGTTCCTGGGAGGCACAGAATTGGTAACTATTTGTGGATTGAAGTGTCTGACTTGGCCGGGCGTCACTGTGAACAGTGTCCTGAGGCGACGGGGGCCTGCACCGGAAGGCCGTTTTGGAGACCCCTGAGTGAACTTCCTGAGTTGTGGCTAAACCTCTAGCTCTTGGGATAGGAAATTGGTTGGAGGGTAGAGGAAGGTTTGGGTCCAAGAGGAGTCTGCAAATTCATTAAAAGCCCACCTGCGAAATGTCATAGGATTGCATTAGGGTGCTGGAAGTGAGTGTGTGCGAGTTAATATATGCTAGCCTACCTGATATTCGTGGCACCGCTTAGCGGTGTGGAGCGTGCGAGTGGGCGTAATTGACTGGGTTTGACAACACCGCACGGCGGGGGTGTCATGCACATTGTTTACTATTATGGTTAACATTGATGTTTACCTGTGCGGACTAGAGCTGGAGAGTTTGACCCAGCTAAGCTGGAGACATACACTGTCAGCCAGCCGAAAGGGTTCTGCAAGGGGATGGGAGTACCTACCCGGGGTGCCTCCAGGAAGGAGGAGTACCAAAAGGCGCTGAGGGCCTGGGCAAAAGCCCATTCAGAAGACGATGTTGAGGTGGAAGAGCTGGGGAGGGCTCTCCAAGGGATTTGCCAACAGCAGGGGGGGATGACACCCCTGGACTTGTGCCCCCTGCTAAACAGGGGAGCAGTGTCTCAAGCCACGGCCTGACTGCAGAGGAAAGAAGAGATTAGGGAGAGTTCAGGCTGCAGCTGGCCAGATTAAACATGGAAGCAGAGGAGAGGAAAGCTGAGGGAGAAGCCAAACAAGCTGGGGCTAAAAGGGCCTTGGCTGAAAAGAAACTACTTCTGGCTCGTGAACTGAGTCTGAAAGTGCTGGAGCTCAAGTCTAGGCAGTCTGAGCCCAGTAATGATGGTGGCAGCATATATACAGGACCTGCTGGAGACAAAAAGGTGCGGATACCCAGAGATGTGGTGCTAAGTTATGTAGTGGGAGATGACATTGACAAATGGTTTGATGCCTATGAAGTTGCACTAAGGGCTCATGGAGGTCCTTAAGAGCATTGTGGGGCGGGTTTGTGGAAGCATGTGCCAATAATTGGGAGGGACACATTCCACACATTAGAAAAGAAGGAACAGAACACATACCCGCTCATGAAAGCCATTTCAATTGCCAAGTGTGGACTGGCCCCTGAAAAGTATCACCAAAGATTCAGGGACAGTACCAAACTCTCCAACCAAACTTGGGTAGACGTTTATGATTTCTCTAGCAAGGCACTAAATGGATGAGTGCAGGGCAGTAAAGTAGATGATTATGTGGGGTTATATAATTTGAGCCTGAGAGAGCATATGCTCAGTATTTGCTATACAGAGTTGCACCAGCACCTAGTTGACAGTAAGCTGCCTGATCCCAGGAAGCTTGCTGAGGAGGCGGACCTCTGTGCTAGCACCAAAGTGTCCAAAAAGGTACCTGGGGGGGACACGGACAAGGGTGGTCAGGGTTCCCACCAGAAGAAAGAGTGTGGAGAAAAACGTAAAAATAAATAGTTCTCAAAAGCACCCCCTCCCCCCAAATAATTCCCAAGGGTATAGTGGTAACCAGTCCCAGTCTGATTCCAAGAGGAAAGGGTTTCTTGACCATAAGACAGGGAGGTTTGTACCCCAATGTGAAGGGTGCTCCAAGTATGGTCACTCTAGGGGTGACTCCCAGTATCCCAAAAGGTCACAGCCCCCCACTGGAGGGCAGACATATGGGTTGGCTAGTGTAGTGCTCAGAGAGGAGGTAGTCCCAGTTAGCTTTGGGAAACAGATAGAGGTAATCCTAGTGTCCCTGGGGGATGCAGAGATGGTGCCAAAAGCCCACATGCCTGCAAATACTTCCCAGCATAGGCAGTGGGTCACCATCAATGGGCAACGGGTGGAGGCTCTGCGTGACACAGGTGCCAGCATGACTACTGTCAAGGGTCAGCTGGTGTCAGCAGAGCAGGGCCTCCCGAGTACATTCCACAAAGTCATAGTCAATGACAATCGCAAGAGCCACCTACCGGTAGCTCTGGTTCACTTTGAGTTGGGGGCGGCTCTGGTACTCTAAAAGTAGCTGTGAATCCTGTCATGCCTGTACATTGTCTGTTAGGCAACGACCTTAAGCACACTACCTGGAAGGAGGTAGAGCTAAGGTCTCACTTGGAAATGTTGGGATTGCCTGAGAGGGTCTACATGACCACAAGGTACATGGCTGTCCGGGAAGGGGGTCAAGGGCATTTTGAGCCTGGAAGAATGGCCTAGGCAGCTGCCAAGGAGAGGTGGAAGGGGCGCAGGAAACTGGTCACAGAAGTTCCCGCAGTGGTTGATGGGGTCCCTGAGGAGGAGGCCCCTGAGCTAACTGGGGAGGACATTGCTGACTTAGGTGACCTGCCTGAGCTTTTTGGCTGGCAAGTTGAGGGTGGGCCCACCAGGGAAGAGTTCTGCAAAGTGCAGCAAGAGTGCTCCACTCTTGAGGGTCTGAGGCAGCAGGCATCCGCTCCAGCAGCAGGTGAAGCCTCTGATGATCACCTTATATATTTGGGAGAATGATCTCCATTAAAGTGAGCCTAAGGTACCGGAGGCTGGGGCAGCACATGTGCTGATGGTCCCCCAGTGTTACCGGGCCTTCCTACTGGGCCTGGCTCATGACATTCTCCTGGCAGAACATTGAGTGCACGACAAGACCTTTGCCAGGCTTGTCACCCACTTTCATTGGCCCCGAAATGCGGACAGCCTCAGATGCATTCTGTAGGTCCTGTCCTCTTGCCCGGCCAGTGGGAAGACCATGAAAATTCTCCAGGCCCCCATGATCCTCCTGCCCATCATTGGCACCCCCTTTAAAAGGGTAGGCATCAACATCATTGGTCCATTGGACCCCAAAACTGCCCTAGGCAACAGGTTTATCCTGGTTTTGATGGACCATGCTACCTGCTACCCAGAGGCAATCCCTCTGAGGACGTTGACTGCACCAGCAGTTACCAGAACTCCGATGGGCTATTTACCCATGTGGGATTCCCAAAGGAGATTGTGTCTGACAGAGGCACAAACTTCATGTCTGCATACAAGAAGTCCATGTGGGGTGATCTACAATTGAACCACCTCCTATCTTCCTCAATTCAATGGTCTTGTGGAGAGATTCAACAAGACCTTGAAAGGCATGATCACAGGCCTCCCTGAGGCCATGAGGCGTAAGTGGGACGTCCTCTTGCCATGCCTTCTCTTTGCTTACAGAGAGGTACCCCAGAAGGGGGTAAGGTTCAGTCCCTTTGAACTTCTCTGTGGGTACCCTGTCAGGGGACCTTAAGCATTGTGAAAGAGGGGTGGGAGAAAGCTCCTAAGGCACCCCCTCAGGTTGTGGTCACCTACACGCTGGCCCTCCGCAAACAGATGTAACGCTTCTGGAAAAAGGCCAAGAGCAACCTTGAGGCCAGTCAAGAGGTGATGAAATGTTGGTACGACCAAAAGGTCACTTTGGTGGAGTTTCAGCCTGGAGACAAGGTTTGCGTAATGGAGCCAGTAGAGCCTAGAGCTCTCCAGGATGGCTGGACAGGCCCTTTCGAGATCAAGGAGCGAAAAGGCGAGGCCACTTACTTAATGGACCTCAAGCCCCTGAGGAGTCCCCTAAGGGTGGCTGGACAGGCCCATTCGAGATCAAGGAGCGAAAAGGCGAGGCCACTTACTTAGTGGACCTCAAGCCCCTGAGGAGCCCCCTAAGGGTGCTCCATGTGAACTGACTGAAGCCTCATTTTGAGAGGACTGAGGTCAACATGCTTCTGGTGACAGATGAGGGTGTGGAGGAGGAGAGTGAGCCTCAAAAGAAGGTGATGGGTCAGTGGAGAACAGCTTTCTCTCTGACTCCCTGACCCTGGACCAGCGAGGAGACTGCTACCAGTTACTGGAGCAGTATTCTCCCCTGTTTTCCCTCAACCCTGGACTCACACACTTGTGTGTCCATGATATTGACACAGGAGACAGTCCCACTGTAAAAAAACAAAATTTACAGGTTGTCTCACAGGGTGAAGGCCAGCATCAAGCAGGAAGTTGCCAAGATGCTGGCTCCTGGGGTGATTGAGAAGATCACAGTCCCTGGTCCAGCCCTGTGGTGCTGGTACCCAAGGCTGTCGCACCCGGTGCTAAGCCCGCTACCTTCCAATGGTCGATTAACAGGGCCCTAGCTGATAAGGATGCATTCTGCGCTGCCTACCTAGACGACATTGCCGTCTACAGTTCCAACTGGGAGAAACACCTGCTCCACCTCCAAGAGGTGCTCCAGGCCCTGCAATAGGCAGTCTTGACAATCAAGGCCAATAAGTGCCAGATTGGGCAGGGTTCCATGGTGTACTTGGGACACCTAATCGGTGGTGGCAAGGTGCAGCAACCACCGAGAACCCAGACAGAAGTGAGAGCCTTTTTAGGCCTCACTGGGTACTACCGTAGATTTGTTAAGGGTTATGGCACCATAGTGGACCCTTAACAGAACTCACATCCAAAAAGCAACCTAGGATGGTGAATTTGACAGAGGCTTGTCAGCAAGCCATTGACTCTCTAAAGGAAGCCCTGTGCATGGCAACCGTGCTCATAGCCCCTGACTACTCCAAGGAGTTCATCATGCTTCATAGCATGGCATAAGGGCGGTTCTATCACAGCTGAATGAGGAGGACCTAGACCAATCAGTAGCCTTTATTAGCAGAATGTTATTACCACGGGAAAAGAGGTGAAGTGCCACTGAAAGAGAAGCATTTGCTGTGGTCTGGGCACTGAAGAAGCTGAGACCATATCTGTTTGGGACTCACTTCCAGGTTCAGACAGACCACAGGTCCCTCAAATGGCTCATGCAGATGAGTGGTGACAATCCTAAACTCTTGAGGTGGTCCATTTCCCTACAGGGGATGGACTTTACAGAGGAGCATCACCCGGGGACTGACCACGCCAATGCTGATGGTCTCTCCAGATTCTTCCGTCTTAGTGAGGAGAACTCCCAAGGGATTGGGTAAGTTCTCCACACTTTCAGCTGGGGGGGGACACAGTTTTGTCTTGACAGCCTTAGGGTGGTCATCCCCCAACTTTTTGCCTGCCTCCCTCTACTTTTCTGACACTGTTTTTGCTGGTTTTAGGACTCTGCCCACTTTACCATGCTAACCAGTGCTAAAGTGCATATGCTCTCTCCCTTAAACATGGAAACATTGGTTCATCCCCAATTGGCATATCTGATTTACTTGTAAGACCCTAGTAAAGTGCATTACATGTGCCCAGTGCCTGTAAATTGAATCCTACTAGTGGGCCTGCAGCCCTAGTTGTGCCACCCACATAAGTAGCCCCTTAACCATATCTCAGGCCTGTCATTGCAAGGCCTTTGTCTGCAGTTTCACTGCCACTTCGACTTGGCATTTAAAAGTACTTGCCAAGCCTTAAACTCCCCTTTTTCTACATATAAGTCACCAACTAAGGTAGGCCCTAGGTAACCCTGTGTAGGTAAACATGTACATTGTGTTTAATATGTCCTGGTAGTGTAAAACTCCTAAATTAATTTTCCACTACTGTGAGGCCTGTTCCTTTCAAAGGATAGCATTAGGGCTACCCTCATATACTGTATGAGTGGTAGATTCTGATCATAAAGGAGTAACCTGGTCATATTTGGCCAGAATGGTAATACAAAATCCTGTTTATTGGTGAGATTGGAATTTATATTACTATTTTAGAAATGCCACTTTTAGAAAGTAAGCATTTGTCTGCACTTAAAATCCATCTGTGCCTTACATCCTGTCTCCAATCGACATCTGGACTGGGCTGGTTGACAGCCACCTTGTGCATTGCACCCAGACAACTACAAACACAGGATACTCAGTCACACCTGAATGGGTCTTCCTGGGCTGGAAGGGTGGAAGGCCTGACACTTACATTTCGAAATATAGTGGCCTGCCCTCACACAATGGACTGCCAAACCCCCTACTGGGATCCTGGCAGACAGACCTATACTGAAAGGGGAACTTGTGCATTTCAAAACCACTCTTTGAAGTCTCCCCCACTTCAAATGCATGTTTGGGTATACAAACTGGGCCTCTGACCCCACCAAATCAGACACTTCTGGACCTGAACCTGCAACCTGTCAAGAGGAACTGCCTGGCTGCTCAAAGGACTCATCTGGACTGCTTTGCTGACAAGGACTGCTGCCCTGCTATTTCTCTGCTGCCCTGCTGTCCTCTGACTTTGTTGAGAAGTGCTCTCCAACACCCTGGATTGAGCTTGCCTCCTGTTTTCTGAAGTCTCAGGGTCAAAAAGACTTCACCAGCTAACTTTTGCTAGTTTCCAACTTCAGCAATGCCGGAACGACTTCAGCGACACCAGCGATGCCGCAGCCTCCTCCCGCTCCGTGGACATTGCTGCACGCAAAGACTCCGGCCTGCAACGCAAGTCTGACGTTGCCACGACTCCACTGACATGACTCAGAGTCATCGCAACACTGCAAAGTCAACACATCATGTCCGACCGGAACCAGCTACCCCACCGGGTCACAAAGGATCAATGCATCACAGACGATGACCATCAACTCCCCTGGCCTCCGGAGAGAACCGACACCTTAACTCCATCTTCTTCGCAGCACGGAACCGACGTCTCATCTCCTCGGACTCTGTAAGGGACTGACGCCGCACCGACTCCAGCGACATCCTTGTTGTTCATTTTCCAAAGGTACTGTACCTGGGGGTCTGTATGACTCTGTGACTGGCACCATTGGTGCCGGATTGCTGGGAACGACTTTGTTAACGACGCCGTGAAAGCCCCAGTTGGAGATATTGTGTTTTCTAGGCGATTTAGTTGATTTAAAAAAAATCATAACTCTGTGTATGCACATTGAATTTTCAGCATTTTGACCTTATTTTATTTAGATAAATATTCTCTATTTTCCTAAACCTGTGTGGTGTTTTTCGGTTGTGTTTTCACTGTGTTACTGTATGATTTATTGCACGAATACTTTACACATTGCCTTCTAAGTTAAGCCTGACTGCTCAGTGCCAAGCTGCCAGAGGGTGGGCACAGGATAATTTGGATTGTGTGTGACCTACCCTGACTGTAAAGAAATGGCTCCCTGTTGCAGTTACCCCCCACTTTTTGCCTGATACTGATGCTGACTTGACTGAGAAGTGTGCTGGGACCCTGCTAACCAGGCCCCAGCACCAGTGTTCCTTCACCTAAAATGTACCATTATATCCACAATTGGCACACCCTGGCATTCAGATAAGTCCCTTGTAACTGGTACTTCTAGTACCAAGGGCCCTGATGCCAAGGAAGGTCTCTAAGGGCTGCAGCATGTCTTATGCCACCCTGGAGACCTCTCACTCAGCACAGACACACTGCTTGCCAGCTTGTGTGTGCTAGTGAGGACAAAACGAGTAAGTCGACATGGCACTCCCCTCAGGGTGCCATGCCAGCCTCTCACTGCCTATGCAGTATAGGTAAGACACCCCTCTAGCAGGCCTTACAGCCCTAAGGCAGGGTGCACTATACCATAGGTGAGGGTACCAGTGCATGAGCATGGTACCCCTACAGTGTCTAAACAAAACCTTAGACATTGTAAGTGCAGGGTAGCCATAAGAGTATATGGTCTGGGAGTTTGGCAAACACGAACTCCACAGCACCATAATGGCTACACTGAAAACTGGGAAGTTTGGTATCAAACTTCTCAGCACAATAAATGCACACTGATGCCAGTGTACATTTTATTGTAAAATACACCCCAGAGGGCACCTTAGAGGTGCCCCCTGAAACTTAACCGACTATCTGTGTAGGCTGACTAGTTTTAGCAGCCTGCCACAAACCGAGACATGTTGCTGGCCCCATTGGGAGAGTGCCTTTGTCACTCTGAGGCCAGTAACAAAGCCTGCACTGGGTGGAGATGCTAACACCTCCCCCAGGCAGGAATTGTCACACCTGGCGGTGAGCCTCAAAGGCTCACCTCCTTTGTGCCAACCCAGCAGGACACTCCAGCTAGTGGAGTTGCCCGCCCCCTCCGGCCAGGCCCCACTTTTGGCGGCAAGACCGGAGAAAATAATGAGAAAAACAAGGAGGAGTCACTGGCCAGTCAGGACAGCCCCTAAGGTGTCCTGAGCTGAAGTGACTCTAACTTTTAGAAATCCTCCATCTTGCAGATGGAGGATTCCCCCAATAGGGTTAGGATTGTGACCCCCTCCCCTTGGGAGGAGGCACAAAGAGGGTGTACCCACCCTCAGGGCTGGTAGCCATTGGCTACTAACCCCCCAGACCTAAACACGCCCTTAAATTTAGTATTTAAGGGCTACCCTGAACCCTAGAAAATTAGATTCCTGCAACTACAAGAAGAAGGACTGCCTAGCTGAAAACCCCTGCAGCGGAAGACCAGAAGACGACAACTGCCTTGGCTCCAGAAACTCACCGGCCTGTCTCCTGCCTTCCAAAGATCCTGCTCCAGCGACGCCTTCCAAAGGGACCAGCGACCTCGACATCCTCTGAGGACTGCCCCTGCTTCGAAAAGACAAGAAACTCCCGAGGACAGCGGACCTGCTCCAAGAAAAGCTGCAACTTTGTTTCCAGCAGCTTTAAAGAACCCTGCAAGCTCCCCGCAAGAAGCGTGAGACTTGCAACACTGCACCCGGCGACCCCGACTCGGCTGGTGGCGATCCAACACCTCAGGAGGGACCCCAGGACTACTCTGATACTGTGAGTACCAAAACCTGTCCCCCCTGAGCCCCCACAGCGCCGCCTGCAGAGGGAATCCCGAGGCTTCCCCTGACCGCGACTCTTTGAACCTAAAGTCCCGACGCCTGGGAGAGACCCTGCACCCGCAGCCCCCAGGACCTGAAGGACCGGACTTTCACTGGAGAAGTGGCCCCCAGGAGTCCCTCTCCCTTACCCAAGTGGAGGTTTCCCCGAGGAATCCCCCCCTTGCCTGCCTGCAGCGCTGAAGAGATCCCGAGATCTCTCATAGACTAACATTGCGAACCCGACGCCTGTTCCTACACTGCACCCGGCCGCCCCCGCGCTGCTGAGGGTGAAATTTCTGTGTGGACTTGTGTCCCCCCCGGTGCCCTACAAAACCCCCCTGGTCTGCCCTCCGAAGACGCGGGTACTTACCTGCAAGCAGACCGGAACCGGGGCACCCCCTTCTCTCCATTCTAGCCTATGTGTTTTGGGCACCACTTTGAACTCTGCACCTGACCGGCCCTGAGCTGCTGGTGTGGTGACTTTGGGGTTGCTCTGAACCCCCAACGGTGGGCTACCTTGGACCAAGAACTGAACCCTGTAAGTGTCTTACTTACCTGGTAAAACTAACCAAAACTTACCTCCCCTAGGAACTGTGAAAATTGCACTGTGTCCACTTTTTAAACAGCTATTTGTCAATAACTTGAAAAGTATACATGCAATTTTTATGATTTAAAGTTCCTAAAGTACTTACCTGCAATACCTTTCAAATGAGCTATTACATGTAGAATTTGAACCTGTGGTTCTTAAAATAAACTAAGAAAAGATATTTTTCTATAACAAAACCTATTGGCTGGATTTGTCTCTGAGTGTGTTTACCTCATTTATTGTCTATGTGTATGTACAACAAATGCTTAACACTACTCCTTGGATAAGCCTACTGCTCGACCACACTACCACAAAATAGAGCATTAGTATTATCTATTTTTACCACTATTTTACCTCTAAGGGGAACCCTTGGACTCTGTGCATGCTATTCCTTACTTTGAAATAGCACATACAGAGCCAACTTCTTACATTGGTGGATCAGCGGTGGGATACAAGACTTTGCATTTGCTGGACTACTCAGCCAATACCTGATCACACGACAAATTCCAAAATTGTCATTAGAAATTGATTTTTGCAATTTGAAATTTTTCTAAATTCTTAAAAGTCCTGCTAGGGCCTTGTGTGTTAAGTCCCTGTTTAGCATTGTCTTTTAGAGTTTAAAAGTTTGTTAAAAGTTTGAAATTAGATTCTAGAAACAGTTTTAGATTCTTTAAAAAGTCTTCCAACTCTTAGCAAAATAATGTCTGATACAGAGATGAATGTGGTGGAACTCGACACCACACCTTACCTCCATCTTAAGATGAGGGAGCTAAGGTCTCTCTGTAATATAAAGAAAATAACCATTGGCTCCAGACCTACCAAAATTCAGCTCCAGGAGCTGTTGGCAGAGTTTGAAAAAGCCAACCCCTCTGAGGATGACTTCACAGAGGAAGAAATTAGTGACTTGGAGGGCAATTCCCCCCTTCCAGTCCTAAATAGGGAGACCAGGGCCTCTCAAGCCCTGTCTCCAAAAATAATAGTCAGAGATGCTGGTTCCCTCACAGGAGAGACCAACACCTCTGAAATCACTGAGGATAACTCCAGTGAAGATGACCCCCTGTTAGCCAGGATGGTCAAAAGATTGGCTTTGGAAAAGCAGCTCCTAGCCATAGAAAGGGAAAGAAAAGAGATGGGCCTAGGTCCCATCGATGGTGGCAGCAACTTAAATAGGGTCAGAGATTCTCCTGACATCCTAAAAATCCCCAAAGGGATTGTAACAAAATATGAAGCTGGTGATGACATCACCAAATGGTTCACAGCTTTTGAGAGGGCTTGTGTAACCAGAAAAGTGAACAGATCTCACTGGGGTGCTCTCCTTTGGGAAATGTTCACTGGAAAGTGTAGGGATAGACTCCTCACACTCTCTGGAAAGGATGCAGAATCTTATGACCTCATGAAGGGTACCCTGATTGAGGGCTTTGGATTCTCCACTGAGGAGTATAGAATTAGATTCAGGGGGGCTCAAAAATCCTCGAGCCAGACCTGGGTTGATTTTGTAGACTACTCAGTAAAAACACTGGATGGTTGGTTAACTGGAAATGAAGTGTGTGACTATGTTGGGCTTTATAATTTGTTTATGAAAGAACACATTTTAAGTAACTGCTTCAATGAAAAGTTGCATCAGTATCTGGTAGACCTAGGTCCAATTTCTCCCCAAGAATTGGGAAAGAAGGCAGACCACTGGGTCAAGACTAGGGTAACCAAAACTTCCACTGGGGGTGACCAAAAGAAAGGGGTTACAAAAACTCCCCAGGAGAAAGTGGGTGACACTAGAAACAAAGAAAAAGAGTCCTCTGTAGGCCCCCAAAAACCAGAACAGGTGGGTGGGCCCCAAGACACAACCCAAAACAAAGGTGGGTACCAGGGTAAGAACTGGGATGCCACTAAGGCATGGTGCCACAACTGTAAACAGTCTGGGCACCACACCAAGGACACTTCTTGTCCCAAAAACAAACCCCAGAACAAAATTCCAGGGGTAACCAGTGTAGCCATGGGAGATGACTCCTCAGATGAGGAGGTCTTCCTAGCCTTCAACTGGAAACAGGGCCCAACAGGTGAGTTGGAGATTCCAGAGGGAAGTAGACACTTCCACCACCTACTGGTGAATGGAATCCCAACCACTGCCCTGAGAGACACTTGTGCCAGTCACACTATTGTGCATGACAGGCTGGTGCTCTCAAACCAGTACATCCCAGGTGAGACTGCCAGGGTAAGAGTTAGCCTAGACAGGGTCACTAAGAGGCCTGTGGCTTTAGTGCCCATAGAAGTGGGTGGCACTCTTAGCTGGAGAAGGGTAGTAGTCAGTACAGACCTCCCCCTTGATTGTCTCCTTGGAAATGACTACCCAGAGGTTAGTCAGAGCCCAAGAGAGAAACTTGTCCAGTGCCAGTCCTCTCCCAAGGATTCTGGAAGTCCTGCCTCTGCAGTAAATGCAAGCAGGCCACAGAAGAAGAAGAAAAGAAAACAGAGTAGGAAGGGTGGACAACCTTTAGCCAAGGTTACAGCAAGCCAAGGAGATTCTGCTCCAGTAGGGGAGAACTCCAAAAATGGCCCTGATAAAGTCCAACCTGACCCACAAGAAGTCCTGGCTAGTCAGGCAACTGTTAAACCTGAGTGGGTGGCTCCTCAGCTAACAGAAGAAAGAGTGGAAGAAGGGTGTTTACTACAAGATGTGGTAACCCCCCACTCCAATACAGCAGACAGGCAACCTGAACCCAAAGAAGCCTGTAACTTAGCCCCTTCCCTTTTAGGTGAAGAGCTAAAGGTGTGGTTCTGGGCACTGACAGCTGTCAGTGGCCTCTGCTGGGTGTTAGCCTTTATGGCTGCACTATCCTTAGCATGGTGGTCTGACCCCATGCCAAATAGCAAGTTAGGCCCCCTGACCCTATTGGTCATGGTGGGGTTACTCCAGCTCTGGGTAACCTCTCTGGGTAAGCTAGGGGTGACCCTGGCCAAGATAAGGTTAGCAGAGGTGGACACCTCTAAGACCAAAATAGAAAGAATGGGTGGAGACATTGAAGAGGCAGACAAGAGGCAATTCAGACTAGGTCCTATCACTGTGGAAGTAGGTCAGTTCCCCAAAGGGAATGACCTGAACAGAAGGATGTAAGGCAGAGTAGGCCCTGCAACTAACCAGCCTATTTCTCCTACTCTTCCTCGCCTGACAGACTAGGAAGACTCTCCCAGCTTGGGCTGAGTCTCCTGGCCTGTGGGCTGGGGGGGGCTTGTGTAAAGAAATGGCTCCCTGTTGCAGTTACCCCCCACTTTTTGCCTGATACTGATGCTGACTTGACTGAGAAGTGTGCTGGGACCCTGCTAACCAGGCCCCAGCACCAGTGTTCCTTCACCTAAAATGTACCATTGTATCCACAATTGGCACACCCTGGCATTCAGATAAGTCCCTTGTAACTGGTACTTCTAGTACCAAGGGCCCTGATGCCAAGGAAGGTCTCTAAGGGCTGCAGCATGTCTTATGCCACCCTGGAGACCTCTCACTCAGCACAGACACACTGCTTGCCAGCTTGTGTGTGCTAGTGAGGACAAAACGAGTAAGTCGACATGGCACTCCCCTCAGGGTGCCATGCCAGCCTCTCACTGCCTATGCAGTATAGGTAAGACACCCCTCTAGCAGGCCTTACAGCCCTAAGGCAGGGTGCACTATACCATAGGTGAGGGTACCAGTGCATGAGCATGGTACCCCTACAGTGTCTAAACAAAACCTTAGACATTGTAAGTGCAGGGTAGCCATAAGAGTATATGGTCTGGGAGTTTGGCAAACACGAACTCCACAGCACCATAATGGCTACACTGAAAACTGGGAAGTTTGGTATCAAACTTCTCAGCACAATAAATGCACACTGATGCCAGTGTACATTTTATTGTAAAATACACCCCAGAGGGCACCTTAGAGGTGCCCCCTGAAACTTAACCGACTATCTGTGTAGGCTGACTAGTTTTAGCAGCCTGCCACAAACCGAGACATGTTGCTGGCCCCATGGGGAGAGTGCCTTTGTCACTCTGAGGCCAGTAACAAAGCCTGCACTGGGTGGAGATGCTAACACCTCCCCCAGGCAGGAATTGTCACACCTGGCGGTGAGCCTCAAAGGCTCACCTCCTTTGTGCCAACCCAGCAGGACACTCCAGCTAGTGGAGTTGCCCGCCCCCTCCGGCCAGGCCCCACTTTTGGCGGCAAGGCCGGAGAAAATAATGAGAAAAACAAGGAGGAGTCACTGGCCAGTCAGGACAGCCCCTAAGGTGTCCTGAGCTGAAGTGACTCTAACTTTTAGAAATCCTCCATCTTGCAGATGGAGGATTCCCCCAATAGGGTTAAGATTGTGACCCCCTCCCCTTGGGAGGAGGCACAAAGAGGGTGTACCCACCCTCAGGGCTGGTAGCCATTGGCTACTAACCCCCCAGACCTAAACACGCCCTTAAATTTAGTATTTAAGGGCTACCCTGAACCCTAGAAAATTAGATTCCTGCAACTACAAGAAGAAGGACTGCCTAGCTGAAAACCCCTGCAGCGGAAGACCAGAAGACGACAACTGCCTTGGCTCCAGAAACTCACCGGCCTGTCTCCTGCCTTCCAAAGATCCTGCTCCAGCGACGCCTTCCAAAGGGACCAGCGACCTCGACATCCTCTGAGGACTGCCCCTGCTTCGAAAAGACAAGAAACTCCCGAGGACAGCGGACCTGCTCCAAGAAAAGCTGCAACTTTGTTTCCAGCAGCTTTAAAGAACCCTGCAAGCTCCCCGCAAGAAGCGTGAGACTTGCAACACTGCACCCGGCGACCCCGACTCGGCTGGTGGCGATCCAACACCTCAGGAGGGACCCCAGGACTACTCTGATACTGTGAGTACCAAAACCTGTCCCCCCTGAGCCCCCACAGCGCCGCCTGCAGAGGGAATCCCGAGGCTTCCCCTGACCGCGACTCTTTGAACCTAAAGTCCCGACGCCTGGGAGAGACCCTGCACCCGCAGCCCCCAGGACCTGAAGGACCGGACTTTCACTGGAGAAGTGGCCCCCAGGAGTCCCTCTCCCTTACCCAAGTGGAGGTTTCCCCGAGGAATCCCCCCCTTGCCTGCCTGCAGCGCTGAAGAGATCCCGAGATCTCTCATAGACTAACATTGCGAACCCGACGCCTGTTCCTACACTGCACCCGGCCGCCCCCGCGCTGCTGAGGGTGAAATTTCTGTGTGGACTTGTGTCCCCCCCGGTGCCCTACAAAACCCCCCTGGTCTGCCCTCCGAAGACGCGGGTACTTACCTGCAAGCAGACCGGAACCGGGGCACCCCCTTCTCTCCATTCTAGCCTATGTGTTTTGGGCACCACTTTGAACTCTGCACCTGACCGGCCCTGAGCTGCTGGTGTGGTGACTTTGGGGTTGCTCTGAACCCCCAACGGTGGGCTACCTTGGACCAAGAACTGAACCCTGTAAGTGTCTTACTTACCTGGTAAAACTAACCAAAACTTACCTCCCCTAGGAACTGTTAAAATTGCACTGTGTCCACTTTTAAAACAGCTATTTGTCAATAACTTGAAAAGTATACATGCAATTTTTATGATTTAAAGTTCCTAAAGTACTTACCTGCAATACCTTTCAAATGAGCTATTACATGTAGAATTTGAACCTGTGGTTCTTAAAATAAACTAAGAAAAGATATTTTTCTATAACAAAACCTATTGGCTGGATTTGTCTCTGAGTGTGTGTACCTCATTTATTGTCTATGTGTATGTACAACAAATGCTTAACACTACTCCTTGGATAAGCCTACTGCTCGACCACACTACCACAAAATAGAGCATTAGTATTATCTATTTTTACCACTATTTTACCTCTAAGGGGAACCCTTGGACTCTGTGCATGCTATTCCTTACTTTGAAATAGCACATACAGAGCCAACTTCTTACACCTACCCTGACTAAGATTGTGGTCCCTACTTGGACAAGGGTGTATACCTCTGCTATCTAGAGACCCCATTTCTAACAGCCACCATGTGGCAGAGTGTTGTAAGTGTCAGTGTTTACATTTAAGTACTGGTGCTGAGCACCGGAAACCAAAGGCTCAAATTAAGCACTGTTTGGGTTTTTTGTTCTGTCTTATCTCATGATACATTGTGGTCATTTGTTTTGACACCGACTACTAGCTTGGTTTTATATTTGAGAATGTTTATCAGTCGTTGAACAGTTGATGAGCCATGACTGCAATCAATTGATCTCCAGCAAGATGGAGTTAATGATTGCTGGAAAATAGAGAGCAATGTGGACCAATATCTATGGACCCTTAAGCATAGGTGAACCATCTATCCAAGTGCCAAAAGTCCAAACTGATGGGTAACTATTACTGAACACAGTGGCAGGAGGCAAAATAAGGGGACAACTCTGCAGAATGTGAGGAGGTGCCCCTTCATCTCTCATTCATTAGCCTTGGGCTAAATGGGGCCCCATAAAAGGTTAAAGGGCCCCTGGAGAGTTGTGCCCCCCTCAGGACTGCAAGGGTCTTTGTTACGCCCGTGACTGAACACACTGATTGGCTCAGTTCTCATTTCTTGTTTTGATGTTCTCTGTCCGTAAAGAAGGAGTCACTCCTTTCTCCTGAGGGAGCAGTATGCTGATGCTGTGTCCTCCCTCCTATTCACATAACTTGATTATTGTAACATCATGTACCTAGGTTTTCCAACCTGTGCCCTGGCCAGACCGGCCCTGCTGCGGATTCTGACAAAAGGGCCGGCTTTAGTGCTGGTGGCGCCCGGTGTGACAAATCTTTTTTGGTGGCCCCCCGATGATCTTCTGATCTTCTCCTCAGATTCCCTCACTACCACCCGGCAAAAGTGCCCCTCATCTCTCCATAGCCCCTCTCACACACTTTTCATTTGTTTTAAAGTGCTGGTAAAGGCTGGCTTTACTAATCCTCTCAGCTGTCCACATAAAATACAGATCTGTTCTTTGCAGCTGGCGTATTAACGCTCCATGTTCCTTTATGGGGAGTCAAAACTGTCACTGGACAAAACTCCCATCTCTTTCTAGCAGGACCATTAATAACAAGAGTTATCTTGACATTTATATTGCTCCCTGAACTCTGCACACACAAGGAACCCTGCAGCTGGTGCTTTTAAATCTTAAGTTACTGCTAAGCACAGCACCCCCCGAGGCAAGAGCTCCCCCTCCAGGTCAGCGCTCAGTGCGGCAACACCAGTCGCACCCGCCTAAAGCCGGCCCTGTCTGACAGTCAGACCATTTACATATCAGTGCATGCAGAAGGTGCATTGGCTGGCTATCAAGCTGGGAGTCCTGTTCAAGAGCTTTCCCTGGTAGATCAGTCTCCCCATGGCAAAGGAGAGCCGTGTCTGTCTGAGAATTTGCATGATGCGCACTTGCAAGGTCTTTCTGCTGTGACAGCATGATGCATTGAACATGAACATTGCACTGAACTCTCGTTTAGGGATCCAAAGCCTTCCAAGGTTACCTGCTGCACCATTGCAGCATTTTCTTCAGAAGGGCCTTAAAAATATTTTTTTCCTTTTACCTCCGATCACCTATGTGCACTTTCTCCATTCTAATTCACCTATAGTAACCCCGTCAAGACATAGTGAGAACTTCCTAAAACTCCAAACCTCCTTTTCTTATAAGTGCACTTAATCAAAGACAGAAATCAGTCATTGCCTACCTATTAGGAGACAATTGGGGGGCATTCTGGGAATTGCTATGAATGTAGCTGTCAGTGACTATGGATTATCAGAAGCAGAACCCTTGGTGAGAAAGCTCTGAGTGAGTCAGTCTTTGTGGCACTGTGGTGGGCAGAGCTCAGTAAATGCGTTGTTTCCTAACAGGGCACAGTGTCATTGTTATGAAGGGCTCTGACTTGAGGTATGCATTACCCAGGCCAGAGCCTAGACGTGTGGGTGAGAGAGATAGTACTATAAGGAGAATCACCAGAATTACTTTAGATACATAAGAGAGGTCTTAGGGCCGCAAAGCATTTTTGGATTTCCAAACAGCCCGATTCTCTGACTCGAGGCGCTGGCGATGGCAAAAATGCTTTTTGTGATGTACAAACCATTAATTGGATAGCAAATCACAATTTGGGTTTTGTGATTCGGTATTTGGAAGGGGAGTGTTGATGGCATTCCTTCCTAATACCAGATTGCAATGGTATTTATGATTGTTTTGTGACTGAAATGCTGTTGTAACCCATTCGCAAATGGAAAGAGGTCCCAGTTGACTCCTTTAAGGAAAACTGGTTACATTTAAAAAAATGATTGCTTTATTTAAAAGCAATCACAGACATGGTGGTCTGTCATGGCAGTGAATCATAGTGGGTCACAAATCACGACCTATCTCATTAATATTCATAAAGTTGGACTATTTGTGACCCACTGCAAATGGATAATGAAACTCAAATGATGTGTCATACATTAGGAATAACAATTTTCTAATTGTGATTAAAAAAACCTGCAATTAGGTCATCATTATTCCTTTTCTCGTACATCTAGCCCTAAGTTCCTGATGTGACACAGCTCAGAGGGATGTTTGCACACAGCTCTGTGTTTTGGCTGCTATTTTGTGTGGAGCGGACGGATTGGCGGAGTACTATATGACTACACACAAGCTCACATCATGTGGTCACCATGCATGCATTGCTCGTTTTATCTGATTCCACACACGCACAACAGATGCACAACATCTTACCACAACATTCGAGCTTTTCAGTATCACAGTGCATGCTCTCAGGCACCAGGGATTACCTGTTGAGACTTAGGGCCAGATGTAGCAAAGAAACATTTTGCGAGTTGTAAATAGCGAGTCATAGCGACTCGCTATTTGCAACTCGCAAAATGTTATGCAGAACGGTGTCTCAGACACCGTCTGCGAGTCAGTATGGGGTCGCAATGACCCACCTCATGAATATTCATGAGGTGGGTCGCAAATTGCGGCCCCATACCGACTATGGGCACTCGCAAACATGGAGGCCTGCTGTAGTCAGCAGACTTCCGTGTTTGTGACTGCTTTAAATAAAGCAGTTTTTTTTTTTTTTAAGTGTAGCCCGTTTTCCTTAAAGGAAAACGAGCTGCACTTAATAAAAAAACCGAAACCTTTAGTTTCGGTATTTTTTCAGGGCAGGGAGTGGTCCCTTGGACCACTCCCTGCCCTGAAAAATTTTTTTTGGGTCCAGTCACAAACTGGAAGGGGTCTCATGGGGACCCCTTCCAATTTGCGAGTGGGTTACCATCCACTTGAAGTGGATGGTAACTGCGACACCATTTGCGACCGCATATGCGGTCGCAAATGGTATTGTATACCACTAGGAATCGCAAATAGGAAGGGAACACCCCTTCCTATTTGCGATTCTGAAATGCATTTTGCGAGTCGGTCCGACTCGCAGAATGCATTTCTGCATAGGAAAATGCGATTTGCAACTCGCAAACGGCAGTTTTTGCCGTTTGCGAGTTGCAAATCCTTTCCTACATCTGGCCCTTAGATGTCTAAAATCGCCTTTATGTCAGTACATGGTTCTGGTTCTGACAAAGATATAATGGTATTGTATCCTGACATCAATAGTGTGGCTCAGTAGTCTGTAGCCATGCTCCTGCCCCATTATTTTAAAGATTATTGTTCCATTTCGTGGGCATGATTCTGTTTTGGCTCTCACCTAGGTCCACACTTTGTACTGCTATGTTGGCATTGCTTGACCAGGGGCTCAGTGTTCCAGATGGACAAAGCCTGGCTACTAAACCTACTTCTGCAGAGTATCCCAACTCCCAGCTGGTCCTCACTTCATCTGTTGGGAATATCATGACATCTCGAGCTCCAGGTAGCTGCAACACCTGGCACCGTAGAAAATGGTGATGCACTATTTGAAAGTACAAATTATATTTGCCTTCAAAACAAACGATTGTAGTTACCTGATCAATGATGATTGAAATAAGGAAGGCACAGGATAGAAAAACAGACAACATTCTCCCACAGTGACAACCAGTTTCAGCCTTCTTCTTCAGTTAGAAGTCTGTTCTCCAAAGCCCCTCTGGGTCTACTGAGATGAACGAACGGATACCACCCCCCAGGGGCAGCATCAGAATGTGCAGTGCTGGTGCGTGCAGTGGCTGGAGAGCACATTCAGGTGCAGTGCTGGTGTGTGCAGTGTCTGGAGAGCACATTCAGGTGCAGTGCTGGTGTGTGCAGTGGCTGAGAGAGCACATTCAGGTGCAGTGCTGGTGCGTGCAGTGGCTGGAGAGCACATTCAGGCGCAGTGCTGGTGTGTGCAGTGCTGGAGAGCACATTCAGGTGCAGTGCTGGTGTGTGCAGTGGCTGGAGAGCACATTCAGGTGCAGTGCTGGTGTGTGCAGTGGCTGGAGAGCACATTCAGGTGCAGTGCTGGTGCGTGCAGTGGCTGGAGAGCACGTTCAGGTGCAGTGCTGGTGTGTGCAGTGGCTGAGAGCGCACATTCAGGTGCAGTGCTGGTGTGTGCAGTGGCTGAGAGAGCACATTCAGGTGCAGTGCTGGTGTAGTGCTGGTGTGTGCGTGTGCAGTGGCTGGAGAGCATATTCAGATGCAGTGCTGGTGTGTGCAGTGTCTCGAGAGCACATTTAGTGCAGTGCTGGTGTGTGCAGTGACTGAGAGAGCACATTCAGGTGCAGTGCTGGTGTGTGCAGTGTCTGGAGAGCACATTCAGTGCAGTGCTGGTGTGTGCAGTGGCTGAGAGAGCACATTTAGGTGCAGTGCTGGTGTGTGCTGTGGCTGAGAGAGCACATTCAGGTGCAGTGCGGTGTGTGCAGTAGCTGAGAGAGCACATTCAGGTGCATTGCTGGTGTGTGCATGTGCAGTGGCTGAGAGAGCACATTTAGGTGCAGTGCTGGTGTGTGCAGTGGCTGGAGAGCACATTCAGGTGTGTGCTGTGACTGGAGAGCACATTCAGGTGCAGTGCTGGTGTGTGCAGTGGCTGAGAGAGCACATTCAGGTGCAGTGCTGGTGTGTGCAGTGTCTGGAGAGCACATTCAGTGCAGTGCTGGTGTGTGCAGTGGCTGGAGAGCACATTCAGTGCAGTGCTGGTGTGTGCAGTGGCTGAGAGATCACATTTAGGTGCAGTGCTGGTGTGCGCAGTGGCTGGAGAGCACATTCAGGTGCAGTGCTGGTGTCTCCAGAGCCAATGGACAATCTGGGGGCACGCGGTATCAAGTGCAGCGTCAACACATGAAGGGCCAGTGGAGCACCCATTATCAGTGATTAGTGCCAAGGTGTGCAGAGGGAGAGAAAGCAAAAGAGAAAGCGGGAGAGAGGGAAGGAGAGAGAGAGCGAATGGGAGTGTGTGTATGTGTGTGTTTTTCTATATTGGACAGGAGGTAAGCAGATTGACCGATTGATTAATCAATACACCAGGATCTATAGAGCACAGTGAATCACCTGCAAGGGTTTCCAGGCACTGCGAACAAAGCAGCTAAGGGGTTCAGTTGAATAGCCAGGTCTTGAGTTCCTTCCTGAATTCAGGAAGACAGGATGAGGTATGTGGGTGAAAGAGGAGGTCACTCGAGGATTTCACCATGAGGTAGGAGAAGGAGCATCCACCACGGTTGCTTTGGCGGATGCGGAGGGTGCGTGAGGTAGGTGAAGGTGGAGCAGAGGTGTTTGGATGGATGGTGGAAGTTCAGGCAGTGGCAGAGGTATGCTGGTCCCTGATTGTGAAGGGCCTTGTAGGTAGGGATCAGCATCTCTAATTGAAATCTTTTCTGAATGGGGGACCAGTGTTGCTCCTTGAGGTGGGGGGTGGTGTGGGTCTGTTTGGGGATGTTGAAGATGAGTCTGGCCACTGAGTTCTGTCTGGTCTGTACTCTATCAGGAGGTGTGTAGTGATTTCTACGGAGTGTGTTGCCACAGTCCAGCCGACAGGTGACTAGAGCTTGAGTGATGGTTCTGCTAGTTTTGACGGGAAGCCATTTGAAGACCTTACAGAGCATGTGAAGGGTGAGGAGGCTAAAAGCTAAGAGGCTAAAATCAATCTTTGACCAGCTACAGATCCGACACAACTTCTCAGGTATCACAATCATGCTTCCCCTTGCGCTATAGGAAGCCAAGCATATTGGCTAATGCAAGCCAATACAATGACACATTGATTGTCCATAGTGATACTATAAGCTTGGATATAAATATAACGTAAACTTCTTCACTGTGCTGGGAATCAGATAAGGATTTGTCACACTAAAAAAATAAAAGTGTACTTCTTAGCATCTGCCACTGCTGGAAGGAATGACAGGGCGCTGCCTGACCATAACATGGCCACTGTGAGGCCAAGACTCTTTTAATACAGTGCCCTCATGGCATGAACTGATGCCGGACTCTTTCTATCCTCTCCAAGCTTTGATGGGAGGCCCAGCAAAATGGCACCTCCTTTGAATTCCTGAAGCCCTCCATGGCAGAATTTTCAAAGTTTATTTTCCTAACAATACCACTTGGCCACTAAAGCAGCATTAGGTCAAACCTGAAAATAACTTCAATTTAAACTAAAGAAGAAAATGCATTTACTAATTAGACCCTTGTCTGAAAAACATCAGATACTGTAATATAATTAGCGGTTAGAAATATAGCTCGAAAAAGCAATTTTAAAGGAGGTGATTAAGCTAATGTAATTAAGATGATATATGACACAGAGTTGGAAAGTTTCATGTCACAAAAAGTTGTGATTGAGAACTAGGTTGAAAAAATGGCATTCATTGGTCCTTGTACAAGGATGAAATGTCTTTCTAATTCTCTCTTTCTCAATTTCAGGCTTTTTTGTGTCTCTGGAAAAAAGAAAAATATTTTCAACAGTTCAAGTCATACGGCCAGATGTGGGAAATTGATGAATTGCGACTCGCAAATTGCTAGTCAGAGAGTCTCGCAAGTGGGTCGCAAAGGCCCACCTCATTAATATTAATGAGGTGGGTCGCAATTTGCGACCCCCTTGAGACTCGCAGCACTCACAGGGATGGTGGCCTGCTGGAGACAGCAGGCCACCATGTCTGTGACTGCTTTTAAATAAGCAGTTTTTTTTTGTAATGCAGCCAGTTTTCCTTAAAGGATGCATTACGAAATGAAAAAATGAAACGTTTTTGTTTCATTTTTTCAGAGCAGGCAGTGGTCCATAGGAATGGGTTACCACCAGTGTGACATCACTGCACCCCTTCCTAATTGCGAGTCGCAGTCCCGTTTTGCGAGTCGGTGACCAGGTTACTGACTCGCAAAACGGGAACTGGGCATCGCGATGTGGGTTTTTCATGTGGCAAACAGCGAAATTCTCTGGTTGCGACGTGCAAAACCTTTCCTACATCTGGCCCATAGCCCTCTCCCACCGAGGAGTAGGCAACGCCATGCTCAATGGCTGCCTGAGACCATCCTCACTCCCCTAGGACCACCCTCACTCCTCTGAGACCACACTCACTCCCTGGGATTACACTCACTCCTCTAAAACCACACAGACTTCCCTGAGACCACACACACTCCCCTGAGATGACACGTACTCCCCTCAGACCAAACTCACTCCCCTGAGATGACACTCATACATCTGAGACCACACTCACCCCTCTTAGACAACACTCACTCCCCTGAGACCACACCCACTCCTCTGAGACTACATCCACCCCCTCACACCACACTCACTCCATTGAGGCCACACTCACTCCCCTGATGCCAGTCACACTCCCCTGAGACCACACTCACTCCCCTTAGATGACACTCACTCTCCTGAGACCACCCTCACTTGCCTGTGACCACCCTCACTCCCCTGAGGCCACACTAACTCCCCTCAGACAACACTCACTCCCCTGAGACCACACTCAATTCCGTTAGACCACACTCACTCCCCTGGGACCATACTCACTCCCCTCAGACGACACTCAAACTCCTGAGATCACATTTACCTCCATTAGACCACCCTCACTCCCCTGACACCACCCTCAATCCTCTAAGACCACCCTCACTCCTCTGAGACCACCCTCATTTCCCCGAGAACACACTAATTTCACTGAGAATACACTCACTCCCCAGACACCACGCTCACTCCCCTGACACCACACTTACCCCCCTGAGACCACACTCACTCCTCTGAGACCACACTCACTCTGCAAAGACCACACCCTCTCCCCTGAGACCACACTCACTCCCCTGAGACCATGCTCACTCCTCTGAGACCACACTCACTCCCCTGAGATCATCCTCACTCTGCAAAGACTGCACCCACTCCACTGAGACCACGCTCACTCCCCTGACACCACGCTCGCTCCCTTGGCACCACACTCACTCCTCTGAGAGAACACACTCACTCCTCTGAGACCACACTCACTCCCCTGACACCACACTTACTCCCCTGAGAGCCCACACTCACCCCTGAGACCACGCACTTCTCTGAGACCACACTCACTCCACAGAGACCATACTCACTCCTCTGAGACCACACTCACTCCCCTGACACCACATTCACTCCCCTGAGACCCCACACTCACCCTCTGAGACCACACCCTCACTCCACAGAGACCACACTCACTTTTCCAAGACCACCCTCACTCCGCAGAGAACACACACATTTCCCTGAGGTGACACTCACTCCCGTGACACCACACTCACTCCCCTGACACCACACTCACTCTGCAGAGACCACACTCAATTCCTCAGACCACACTCACTCCCCTGAGGCCACACTCATTCCCCTGAGGACACACTCACTCCTCTGAGATCATCCTCACTTCACAGAGACCACCCTCACTCCTCTGAGACCTCACTCACTCCCCTGAGACCACACTTACTCCACAGGGACCAACCTCACTCCTTTAAGACCGCACTCACTCCTCCGAGACGCCCTCAATCCGCAGAGACCACACTCACTCCTCTGAGGTCACACTCACTCTCCGAGAACACACTCACTCCTCTGAGGCCACACACACTCTCCTGAGACCACCCTCACTCCCCTGAGACAACATTAATTTCCCTGAGCCCACACTCACTCCTCTGAGACCACACTCACTCCCCTGAAAATGTTATGTTATGTTTACTTGTATAGCGCAGTAATCATTCATGAGGGTATCAAGGCGCTTTGATGAAACTCTCCTCTTCAAGGAACAGTACCTCAGATAAACAGCCGTCTTACCCCTTCCACCAGCTCCACGAACGAGCCACCGGCTCCCTACATGGATGAATCATCAGGATATATCTAGACCAATAATGACATGCCTGTATCAGTACAAAAGCTATATTATTTCTATTGGCTTCTCAGATGAAACAAACATGCGTCTTAGATCCACCTTGAAACATTAGACGAGGCCTATTAGGCCCAGCAGCAATGCATGTTACCACCGACGGAAAACAAAAGAATTCCTCAACCCAGAGGAATTGGAAAGGTGTCTTGAGCAAGGACAGAGCTCCCTACACATCCAAGGAGAGCAAAGCAACTCTGTAGGCGTCCATCACCCAGCACAGGGAGAAACAGTGACCAGCACACTCAAGACAAACAACAGAACAGAATCACCACAGCCCACCACAGAATCTCTTGAGCTCCTTTTCTAAAGTCAGGGACAAATGTAATTTTATTTTAGGCATTTACAGAGAGCGGTCATTCAGCCATTGGTATCTTGGTGCGAGTGATCAACAACCATGCTAATTTAGTATACACTGCTTACGTATGGAAAAACCTAGGGGGATTTTATACTTGTTTTGAGCTGAATTTGCATCCTTATTTTGACGCAAAGTCAGTGCAAAACTAACTCCATATTTATATTTTGGCGCTAGACGGGTCTAGCGCCACATTTATGGAGTTAAAGTCATTTTTTGGATATGGAAAGCTACTTTGCGGCAATGTAGGTGTTCACGTGCCAAATATTTAATGCCTGATCATGGCAGGTGTTAGGGGACCTGTGGGCCTATTTCCATGGTGGAACACCATGGAATAATCCCACGGATGCCTTCCCCAGGCCCCAGGGACACCCCCACCCACACCAGAGGGACAGCGGAGGATGGGGGGACCCCATCTCAGGTAAGTATACATAAGTACAGGTAAGTATTATTATTTTTTCAAGTGCCATTGGGGGCCCTGAAATGGGCCCCCTACATGGCACTGGGTGCAATGGCCATGCCCAGGGGACCCTGGTCCTCTGTGTTGGCCATTGGGGTGGTAGGCATGACTCCTGTCTTTTCTAAGAGAGGAGTCATGTGGTATGGATGGCTTTGCGTCAGAAAATTATGCTAGGCTGGTTAGAGTCATTTTTTTACTCTAACCTGCCTAATGTAATTTTTTGGTGTAAAACCCCCTTCTTCCATACTGCCAGCCCCACCCGGCTAACGTCATTTGTTTACGCTAACCTACCCTTTGCACCGGCTTGCACCATTCCATAAATATGGTGTCCGGCTGGTGCTCAGAAATGGTGAAAACCGGCGCAAAACTTTTTGGTGCAAAACTGCATTAGTGCAGTTTTGCACCAAAAAGTATAAATCAGGGCTCTAGCGCCACCTTAGTGCTGCTATAGCATATTTTTTTTACACTAAGGGCCAGATTTAACCTTTTAACGCAAAAGTGCATTAGCGCAGTTTTGCGTGAAAAAGTATAGCACTGGCTAGCGCCATTCCAAGACGCCGGCTGGGCTCCAAATTTATGTAATAGTGCTAGTCGGCGCTAACAGGGCAGGGGAGGTGTATTTAAAAAAAATACCTACCGAGACTACCTGGGATGGGTTCCCCATCCTGTGGTGTCCCTCTGGGGTGGGTGGGGGTGGGTGCAGGTGGCACCTGTGGGGACTTTCAAGGGGCTCTGACCATGTAAATATGCCTACAGGTCCCCTTATGCCTGCCCATACCCGGGCGTTAAATGATGGCGCTAAGCAAGCTTAGCACCATTATTTAAGGCCCCCACCCCCCTGCGCTGGATTTTAGCACGGGGGATAAATATGGCGCTAAGGCCATATTGTCCTTTTCTGGTTGGGAACGCCTACCTTGCATCTCATTGATGCAAGGTAGGTTTGCCCGTCCAGAAAACGTTAACTCCATAACTTTGGCACTAGACATGTCTAGCGCCAAAGTATAAATATGGAGTTAGGTTTCCGCTGAATTAGTGTAAATAAAATGACACTAATTCAGCGCAACCCGAGTATAAATATGGGCCTAAGGCGGTGCTGAAGTTGCTTTTCTGCCGCACCATTTTTACAAAGTGGTGCAATGCATGCATAGTGCCACTTTGTATCCAGTGCACCACATTATGCATGCGTAGGGCATAATGTCTGCAAGGAGGGCGTTCCGGTGCTATGAGGGACCAAAAATGGCGCAATCAAATTTAAGAAATTTCATTGTGTCATTTTTGTTGTCATTTTTCATGCCTGCTCAGATCAGGTGTTAAAATGACGCTCCAAGAGTAATCTATTTCCTCCTTGCACTTTGCTGCACTAGTGTGACATTTTTTTTACGCTAGTGTTGCAGAGCACCGCAGTAGCATCAGACATGTTGATGCCATTGTGCTAAGAACCGCCATTTTGCACTGTATCATAAATACAACACAACCATGGCGTTGTTAGGTGCTGGTGGGGGGGGTGAATAAAAGTGGTGTATCACAGCTAATGCGCCACTTTTTCTTAAATATGGCCCCAAGTTTTTAACAGTTTTGTAATCTCAGCAATGATGGTCTTGCTCACAAGGTCCTTGAGAGAGAGTTCCACGGTTTGCTGGCAGCTTCTGAGATGGACTGTCTCCGAAAGCAGACTGCATCTTGGGTTATAAAACAAGATCCTTTTTGTTAGTGGGCAAGGCCTGCTGTTGTACTGTGCTTTAAACATAAGACACAGCATTTAAATCTGATCCTAGAACTGATTGTCAGCCAGTGAAGTTTAGCCCACCAGAAATGGACAAAAATTTCCTGATGTTTAAAAGCAATCTGGCTGCTGCATTTTAAGCTATTTGCAGTTTATTAACCAATTTTGCGGCCAAACCCAGAGAGGCTGAACTACAATAGTCCAGTCTTGCTGAACCAAAGATCTTAATATCTGTATTTTTTTAGGTCGAACATAGCAGCACACAAGCGCTTCTTTTCCGACATGTTGGTATGTATTTGGGCTTCTAACCACACCCAACACACACCCATCTATCACTCGTTCGTGGGCTCGCCTTTCAAAAATCCTTTGGTATCATTGGTATATGCTTTACGTTTCTCCCTCCCTGGGACTTTCTTTTACCGCCTTGGCATTCGACCCTGTTACATGGATAATTGCACGTTTGCTGATACGTTTGACTGTGAGCAAACGTCTTTTTCCTTTTGTGTCTCTCCTTCGTGCTCATGCTCAGGGCGGCCGAGGCGCTTCAAATTGGCTCACTTATGTCAACGGTTTTACTTTTTATTTTCAGTTTTTGTGGCAAGAAAAGTTTTCCTAGAGCATGCAAACAAAAAAGGAGGCAATCGGAAGGAGGTGGCTTTTCTGGAGAGAACAAACCTCAGTTTCTTCCTAAGGCAGGTTATTCCACACACACACAAGGAAACATTCACACACAGCAGACAAAAACACACACACCCGCACCCACATGGAAACATGCACACACAACATAAATCCACACATGCACATAGCCACGCACAGACAACACACGCACACCTCTCTCTGCTGTTTTACAGAATCAGTTGCATGTAATGAAACATTTAGTCCTGGCCTAAGCCTCACTTCTAGTAGTGCTCACCACACATGTTCACACTCCAATTTCCCAAGTGCTAGTAGTTAATTTGTAAATAAAAATGTACCAGTGCCCAAAGCTCTCCTCTGAAACACGCGGCTGCTGTAATTAAATGTGCAAACACGGAATACTGAGGCAGGGTAATCCTGAAGCCATCTCGGGCCTCTTTAATCCATTTACAGCCACTCCTTGACCCTTCAGCTCACTCTTGCAGCGTTTTATTTTCTTCCTTTGTGACGCTTTTTCGTTTTTCTCTTCCTCGGTCTTTCCCATGTGTGTCTTTTGCTCACAGGAAATGGTTGAGACAGAAGAATAAGTGCTGGTCCTCAATAAATAAGTGCTGGTGCTCCGCACCAGAAACCATTGGCTCAAATTAAGCACTGCCATATGCACATAAGTGTGCACTTCCACAGGCAGCGTACACTAGCCATTGTGCACAGCCACCCTACGCCCCCACAGGTACAAAATTGTGTGCTCACGCTTGTGGGAAGAGAAGACACGCAGCGCCTAGACATGGATAGTGCCATTGACAGCAACAGGCACACACAGACATGAATGAAATTAATTCGGAATCTTTTTTTCTAGAGCATGTAAATAAAAAAAGGGGGCAATCCGAAGGAGGTGACTTTTCTGGAGAGAACAAGCCTCTGTTTCTTTATAATGCAGGTTATTTTGCACGCACACATGGAAACATGCACACACAGCAGACAAAGACGCACACGCCTGCACACAGAAACATGCACACACAACATACACCCAGACATGCACGTAGCCACGCAGAGAACAACACACGCAAGCACACCTCTCTCTGCTGCTTTACAGAGTCAGTTGCATGTAATGAAACATTTAGTTGTGGCCGAAGTTTCACTTCTAGTATTGCTCACCCCACATGTTCACACTTTAATTTCACACCATTGTCCACAGCCACCCTACACTCCCACAGCTACAGCATCATGTGCTCACATTTGTGGGAGGAGAACAAACACAAAAACATAAACACACAGCAGACAGACACGCACAGCCCTGCACACAAACACGGACACATGCACACACAACATACACCCAGACACGCACAAAGCCACGCACAGACAACACATGCATGCATACCTCTCTTTGCTGTTTTACAGAATCAGTTGCATGTAATGAAACATTTAGTCGTGGCCTAAGCTTCATTTCTAATAGTGCTCACCACACATGTTCACACTTTAATTTCCCATGTGCACATAAGTGTGCACATCCACGAGCAGCATGCACTAGCCATTGTGCGCTGTCAACCTATGCCCCCACAGCTACAGCATCATGCGCTCACGCTTGTGAGAAGAGAAGACGCACAGGGGGTGATTCTAACTTCGGCGGGCGGCCTCCCCACCAAAATACCGCTCCGCGGTCGAAAGACCGCTGAGGGTATTTTGGGATTTGCCCTGGGCTGGCGGGTGGCCGCCAAAAGGCCGCCCGCCAGCCCAGGGCAAATCAGCCTTCCCACGAGGACGCCGGCTCAGAATTGAGCCGGCGTAGTGGGAAGGTGCGACGGGTGCAGTGGCACCCGTCGCGTATTTCAGTGTCTGCATAGCAGACACTGAAATACTTTGTGGGGCCCTCTTACGGGGGCCCCTGCAGTGCCCATGCCATTGGCATGGGCACTGCAGGGGCCCCAAGGGGCCCGCGGCACCCCCTACCGCCATCCTATTCCTGGCGGGAGTCCCGCCAGGAACAGGATGGCGGTAGGGGGTGTCAGAATCCCCATGGCGGCGGAGCGTGCTCCGCCGTCATGGAGGATTCTGCAGGGCAGCGGGAAACCGGCGGGAGACCGCCGGTTTCCCGCATCTGACCGCGGCCGAACCGCCGCGGTCAGAATGCCCTGCGGGGCACCGCCGGTCTGTCGGCGGTGCTCCCGCCGACCCTGGCCCCGGCGGTCTCAGACCGCCGGGGTCAGAATGACCCCCACAGTGCCTAGAAATGGATAGTGCCACTGACAGCAACAGACACACATACTTGAATGAAATTATTTTGGAACGTTTTTTTCTAGAGCATGGAAATGAAAAAAGTGGGCGATCAGAAGGAGGTGACTTTTCTGGAGAGAACAGACCTCTTGTTTTTTATAATGCAAATTATTCCAAATGTAGGTCTCACCTTAAAACACTTGAAATTAGTAAATGCTTTACAGTAAAACAGTAATCCTCAAAGCAAAAGCGGCTTTCCTGGCCCAGGAAGACAGCTGATACTACATAATATTCATTGCAATTGGGAAACTTGCCCCATAATGCTTTGCCGGGCATTATTTTTACAAAACAGTTTTGCTCATAACTAAGGCTGTGGTTGTCCTAGGACAATGAGACCACCACTAAAATGTTCACGACAACATGTGCTTTCTGTCTACATCAACTGGTTACTGTGAGAAAACAGGGCTGATTGCAGAGGCCCCCCAACTTTTTGCCCCCATTTTCCACTTTTTGCTGGTGTTTTCCTGACTCTGATAGTGCCCTGGGTACTGCTAACCAGTACCAGGGCCTGTGCTCTGGGTAAAATCAATATGCAAACTAGGCTAATTATAATTGGCTCAGTTAACCTACCTATAAGTCCCTAGTATATGGTAGGGCATGTAGGTTTAGGGACCACAGCATAGGTAGTGCACTCATAGGTGCACTGCTGAGGTGCCCAGTGTCATTTTAAAGGCAGGCCTGCCTTGCTGGCTGCTTTTAAATTAAAGTTATATGCAAATTCGACTTTGGAATTAAAAGTAGTTCCAAAGTCTTAAACTACCTTATTTTTACATATGTCACCCCTAAGGTGTGCCCTATGTGCCCCTAGGGCTGGGTGCCATGTAAGTATAAGCAGGCACCTTATAAAAGTAGTTTTATAAGCCCTGGTGAGGTAACAACAGCCAAATTTGTTTTTCCCTCATTGTAGTGAATGGCCTTCATAGGCTAGAATGGGGAGACTTTATTTTAATTTGTAAAGTCCCCTTAAGTAATGGATACCAAGAGTTTGGTATAAAATTAATTGTTATAATAAATCCCACAACTTCCAGTTGTTGGATTTAATATAACTTATTCAGGTAAAGAGTTTTAAACTTTACCTGAAAAGTTGCCAATTTCAGCCCTGCATTGTTTTTGCTGCTGTGCCCTGATTGGCCAGCCTCTGGCAGCCTGGCCAGACTGCCTTGATGAGGTGTGAAGTGGCCTGGCTTCACACAAAGAGATATGCCTGTGGGAGGGAATTTCCCCTCAGCAGATGGTGAGGCAGGAAGGGGGGGGCTGCCAAACTGGTCTTCAAAGGCAGAGAAGGACATTTGGAGCACCCCAGCAACACCCCCACATCCTGCAACCCCAGACAACTAGGTGGCCCCTTGATTAGATTAGGAGAGGGCAGGAGAAGGGTGTGTTTATGATTTTGAGCCACACCAGTGGGTGGGCTCAACCAGATGTAACCTCCAAAAATCAGATTCAGCCATGATGGATTTTTGAAGAATGTTGCCTCCTGGGATTGATTTTTGCCACACTTCCCAGGAAGTGGTCATCACAGGGGAAGGACCCTGCACCTGATTGGAGAATCAGGACCCCCCTGTTTTTCACCAAGGAGCAAGGATAAAACCGTCAGACCTGCACCCACACCTCAGTTCCCTAACACATCCCTACCAGGAAGAACTACAGAAGAAGAAGGACTGCCCTGCTGGACCCCTGGCCTGCACCTGGAACCTGCACTCAGAAGGACTGCACCCGCTGCACACTTGGGCTTCACCACTAGAAGGACTTTGCCTGGCTTCAACTGGTTCAAGGAGGGACTCCCTGTTTGCTACAGGTGAAAAATTGCTAACCAGAGTCCCCTGCACCAACTCCTGAAGAAATCAACCAGCTGACCACTGTCCAAAAAGGAGTTTGCGCCAGGTGCATTCTGGGAGTTGTAGTCCGCACCCCCAAGGATCATCTCAGAGCTTCTGGACCCCTGGGGTGAGCTGTGGACCCCAAAAGAACCTTAAATGAACATCTTGGAGAAGCCCCAGAAGTTTGGAGAAGTTTGGAGTACTTTTGAAAAAAAGCTCCAAAGAGGGACCGACCCGCCGCGGCAACTCTAGCCGGCTTGCCTCAACCGCGACCCGGCCTGATTTGCAAGTTCGTCCCGCTGAAGAAAATCCCCGAAAAAGAGACTAAGTCCGAAGGAAAAAAGTTGACCAGGACCTCCCACCCAGCGTATCCGAGGAGGGCTCCAAGGACGTCGGCTCAAGATCCAGGTTTACCCCGGTCGAAGGATTTTCACCTCGAAAAAATGACTAAGTCCGAAGGTAAAAATCTCCACCGAGGGCTCCTGTGACACGTATCCGGAGAAGAGTTCCAGGAGGTCGGATTGGAGTGGCAGGTTCATCCCGCTGAAGAAAATCTTCAGAAAAGAGACTAAGGGGGAGATTCTAAGTCTGGCGGGCGGCGGAGGCCGCCCGCCAGACTTCCCCCCTCCAGAATACCGCACCGCGGTCGGAAGACCGCTGCGGCTATTCTGTGTTTTACACTGGGCTGGCGGGCGACCGCCAAAAGGCCGCCCGCCAGCCCAGTGTAAAACTACCTTCCCACGAGGAAGCCGGCTCAGAATTGAGCCGGCGGAGTGGGAAGGTGCGACGGGTGCAGTGGCACCCGTCGCAAATTTCACTGTCTGCAATGCAGACAGTGAAATTCTTTGTGGGGCCCTCTTACGGGGGCCCCTGCAGTGCCCATGCCATTGGCATGGGCACTGCAGGGGCCCCCAGGGGCCCCGCGACACCCCATACCGCCATCCTGTTCCTGGCGGGAGAACCGCCAGGAACAGGATGGCGGTATGGGGTGTCAGAATCCTCCATGGCGGCGCAGCTTGCTGCGCCGCCATGGAGGATTCATTTGGGCAGCGGAAAACCGGCGGGAGACCGCCGGTTTTCCACTTCTGACCGCGGCCGAACCGCCGCGGTCAGAATGCCCAGCGGGGCACCGCCAGCCTGTTGGCGGTGCCCCCGTCATTTTAGCCCTGGTGGTCTTGGACCGCCAGGGTTAGAATGACCCCCTAAGTCTGAAGGTAAACTTTTGACTGAGGCCTCCCGCGAGCTGTAACCGAGCAGGGCTCCATCGCGGTAGGCCTTAAACTTTGATTTTGCCCCAGTGGAGGTGCAACCAGATGACCCAATTGGCGCTTTTTGTTTCTAGGGGCTAAAAAAACAATAATTCTTAAAAAAATTATATCTCCGGTTCCCCTTATCCGATTCTATTTGTTTTTGTGTCATTTTAAAGATAAAAATATAATAAATTTTTATAAATTGTTTTTGGATTTTTAAACTGTTTCCTGTGTTTTATTTAATTACTGTTTTGTGATATTTGAATGCTTTACACTCTGTCTCCTAAGTTAAGCCTTGTCGCTCATTGCCAAGCTACCATGTGTTGAGCTGGGTTTAATTTACTGAGGCCTAACTGGACCTAAGCGGAGGTTGGTGGCCTATTGCTAAGTGTAGGTACCTAACTGCCCTTACCAATAACCCATTTTCCAACAGTTACCCATACTAGGCTATTGGGGATATCAAAATAATAACCCCTCCCACCATTGAGGGTCTGTTTAAGTTCTCTCATTGCTGGAACTTTTATTTTACAGTTGGGAGTAGCTTGTGTTTTAATGGCCTTGTTTGTAATATCATTGTTATAGGCCTGTTATCCCTTGAAATGTGTAATGCACTATGCCCTCTAGGGGCTAAAGCTCTCTACAGGCTAACTATATAGTTATATCACCATGTTTTGTACAAATGCTTTTTTCATGTTTTCATTGTGGTGTTCTCTATGGGCAGTTCTAAGCATTACACTCATCAACGTATTCAAATATTTGTGCCACGGAAACTTGCCCCATAATGCTTTGCAGGGAATTACTTTTACAAAACATGTTTGTCCGTAACTCAGCCTGCAGTGGTCCTAGGACAATGGGACCACCTTCAAAACATTAATCACAATGTGCCCTTTCTGTCTACATCATATCTGGATCCCCACACTATGTTAGTGGGGACTCCAAAATAATAACCCCTACCACCATTCATTATCTTTTTCAGCTTTCTTCTGGCAGAAACTTTACAACTGAGAGATGTTTTGATGAACCTTGTTAGCAATGTCACTGCAATAGTTCTGCTGGCCTTGAAAATGTGTAATCTACTCTGCTTTCTGGGGCTCAATATATGATTATACACTGCGTTATTTTCTTACTTTCTTTTTTCATGTGCACTGTTTGAACAATCTTAATATGTTTGGGTGACCCTTCTAGTTGAATTTTTCTCTGTGACAGTCTTGTGTCTTTTTTGTGGGAATTGTGTTAGCCAGCCAGCAACTCTGATGGTGGGGTGGTGAAATTGGTATTCTATTGGAATTAGCAGGCAGATTTAAATTAGGATGCTAAATGGCAACATTTTCATTTTTTTGCTGCAAATAGAGAAAGAAGGTAAATGGAAGTGCTTTAGTTATATGCAGAGCCACTGGAATTATACGGCAGGAAAAAACAACATTTTGAGGCAGGGTTGACCAATTTATGTGGCATGAAAAGTCCAGGTACGAATTTATAATGCCAATAGCTCTAACTCAAGCAAATGCGAGACCTACCTCATTGCAAATGCTTGTGTTATATTGTAAAAAGGTAGATTACACCACTGCAACACCAAAAGGGGAAAAATGTTGGCTCTTCCTCTCACACAGTAACTTTCTTGGAGGTTTAGCCTGATTATTGGCCCCTTTACTCTGCTGAACTCCCATTACCCAGTCAAGCCCTTTCCTCACCAGTGCCCAATTAGGTCAGGTGCTGCTGAAATAGATGGTACGCAGGCCAGCCTGATCATTTATCTCAGCGGCCCAGATTTACAAAAATCTGGCGTCTCAGTACTGATGCTCCAGATGTCTTGCTCCCCCCCCACTGCAACCTAACAACACCATGGGTGCAATACGGTGCACCAGGACACATGTTAGGCAAATATCATCAAAATGTTTGATGCTATTGTGATGCTTTGCTGCACTAGCATCAAAGACTAGTGCAAGGAGGTCCATTGATTTCAATGGGTGCATCCTTTTAACGCTTGCTTTGAGCAGGCATTAAAAAGTATGCCAAAAATGGCTCGATTAAATATTGTAGATTTCATTGCACCATTTTTGGGGGCCTCCTAATGCCGAACGCCCCCCCCCAGCATACATTATGCCTGGCACAGGCATATTGTGGGGCAAGGGGTCACAAAGTGGTGCAATGGGAGCATTGCACCACTTTGTAAATATGGCATGGTGATTTTTCTCTTGTTGAGGCACGTTAGCGTAAAAAAAACAATGCTAATGTGGTGAAAGGAAGTGCTAGGGCCTTGTAAATCTGGCCCAGTGTACTTAATGACCTCAGGTGCTTTCAAATAACACTTCATGAGAATGTATCCTTAGTTCCATCAGGATGTATTGTAGAGCACTGTTCTATAACTCACTGTTTGAACTGAATTCACTTTCTAGCATATCTGTCAGCTGAGCACTAACTAGCAATGTGTAGAGACATCCTTGAATATAGGAACACTATATTACAGTAGCGTTATTTATAATTAGGCACAAAAACTAATTACGGCTGCTACGTCTCAAATGACACATACGCAAAGGCTCGGTGTCCTCGCTCTAAATGTAAATGGACTGAATAATTTCATTTGAAGATAAAAAGGTCCTTATTTTTTGAGTCACTAATAAAGGAAAGATCTAACAGGACTGCAGGAGCTGAATTACTACTACACAAGAATTTGGCAACAAGTGCCCGTAAGATCTAGGCAGACACAAATGACTTTTACATATTTGTCAAGTTGTAGGTTCCATCCTCTCATCTAATAGTTGGCTCGGTCTATGCCCCCAACAGGAACAAATCCAATTTCTTTGCAGACCTTAACAGACGGTAACAGACTGTTAAATGGGTCATTCTAAAGAGAGAACTAAATTCTCACCTATTCACAGATCAGATCATCCTGAAGATGGCCATAATCACAACAGAAGACTCCTGTTAGATGTGATATCTGATCATGGTCCTTTTGATCCATGGCACCTTCTAGATGCCAGAAAAAAAGCAATACACACCTTTCTATTCTGCGATTGACCTTCAAAGCAGAGAAAACATTACAAAGTCAGCAAATAGGCAGTACTCTTTTGGCATTACAATTAAAATCAGATTCATGCAGCTGAAACCAAGCCATAAGATCCCTAACGGTTACGTTGATTCCCAACCCTTTCCAGATTACTGAAGAGTTTACCATATTTTACAAAATGCTATACAATTATTGATGCAGAACAGAGCTGCTTCAAACTAGAGCATGACTTTTTCAAAGGAATACAACTTCCCTGGCTTATGGAAGAAGCAGCAGGGGAAGTTGAAGTAGATATTTCAGAGAAGGAAACTGCAGAAGCCATTAAAGCCATGCTGGTTGAAGATGTTGTCCCATAGAATTCTATAAGATTAATGCGTGAATCCTTGTCCGCAGGATGTGCAAAGTTTCGAAAGAAGTGAGAGTAACCATCGGCCTTCTTTCAAAATTCAACAGACCCACCGTATTGCGACTCTTAAAGCCGGACAAAGATCAATAACAATGCTGTTGTTACAAGTCCATATCCTTAATAAATGGAACGTAAAGATTCTTAGAAGAGTATTGGCACAGAGACTGAAGAAACTCAATCCACATCTTATTCAAAGGAATTAAGTAGGCTTTGTACCCGGCCACTGTTCGAACCGCCACATGAAAATGTTTCTCCATCTAACATGGCAAACCCAACTTGCAAGATAATAGGTTAGTGGTTTCATTGGATGCTGAGAAAGCTCCTGACAGAGTTCAATTGTCCTTCCTGTTTCACACCATTGCAAGAGCTGGTGTCATTAATAAAGTCTTTAAAAAAAAAAAAACACAGCGTCTGTATGGAAACCCCCATGCCTCAGCAAGTTGCAAAGGATTCAGACCTGGCCAATTTGATATTCATGGAGGCACTCGACAAGGATGCCCACTATTGTCCCTTCTTTTCCGACTCACTCTTGAACCTCTTGAAGTCAAACGTCCATTGATCTGACAAAATGTCACCCTCTGGAGACATATGCTGTACAGCGCACCGGAAATAATCCATAGATTTGGTTGATTTTGAGGAGATTGAATAAATTGGACCAAAAGTGAACTATTACCAGTAAGTGCATATACTCTGTGATCTTCCTTTCCAGATCTTCCCTTTAAATGGTCTGAAAACATGATAAAAAACTTGGAATTAAATTGGTAAAGATATAAAAGCAATGATTTAAAAATAATATTACACTATTGAAAGATAAAACTACAGGAGACTTTTAGCAAATCATCCAATTTACATTTATCCTTATTGGCAGAGTCTAAACAAGATATAGTGGAGGCATCTAGGTTCAGTTATATTTTTATGATGCTTTACCTGTCCTTTCCTAGCGCCTTCTTGCAATGCATACATAACACAATAACAGCTTACGTATGAGGAAAACAGCGTCCTAGACTCAAACTTTGGAAGCTACAAGCAACCACAACTTTCAGAAGAGAAAAAGTCCTCTCTGCTGGAAATGCATGACGGGGCCCGCAGGAAGCTAGACTGACATTTCAAATTTCTACATGAAAAATTGAAAATCACTAACCTAACTCACACAGCTAGTTACTGGAGGTGTAGGGAAGCGAAGTACATTAATACGGTTTTGTAATTCACTTCAATCTTTCCGGCAAAAAGTGGCAAATAAAATGAATCTCCAGCATTGACCTAACTCCATGATACTTCTGAAGTAATGGGAATGTCCCACCATTTGAAAAGATGGGCTGACACGTTTTTGGCTGTGGGTAAGATATGTATCTTGAGATGATGGAGGCAACCACTCCTGCCTACTCACGACTGGCTAATACATGGGCACTCGCAAACACTTTCCCAGGGGCTAAAAAATATGGTCTGTGATATCACCGAGAGCCGCATTGATGTTAGTGGGTGTTAGTCGGGTGGGGTGGGATTGGGGGGTAAGAGGATGTAGGGAAAGCCAAGCATATACATCTAATGACTGAATTGCACAATATGGACCTACAAAAACAGGAATTAATCTTGGCTTCCCCACTTTACCAAATAGCATGATCCTGGCAATTGTTTTATTTCACTTTCCCTACTTTTTCTTTATAATCACATATATGAAGACCTCGAAATACATAACTTCAGGATATGCACTGTACAAAACCTTCTCCTGTGTTTGATTTAATAAATATAAGCCCTCATTGTGACATTGGCGGTAAATGCCGCTTACCGACGCAGTGACGGCCACTAACATACCGCCGCAGTGGCGAATATCCATTTGCAATATTATGACATACACACACAAAACCAACAGAATACTGCCACATACACAAATCCACCAGCCCACAGGTCAGTGGTGAAGTGTTGGTACAAACACCCATACCATTACGCCAACATAACAGCGCCCACCACATTATGACCCACAAATCACCATGGCGGGCATTTAATGTTGCTAAACCATTGGCGGTACACACCGAGCGCTCAGAATGGCCACCCCAATACAAAACAACAAAACATTGGCCCAAATGAAAATCACACAGTTGAAACTAATACACACACCACATCCACCCACCCACCCATATCACTATAAAACACCCCCCCACATTACACACAACCCTTTACGAATACCAATAATCACCACAAGACTAACACGAAGACCACTGAGAAAACTACGCACACACACCACAAACACCCATCCATCCGTCACGCATCCCACATCCCACACCCCACCACATCACTTAACACCCTCTTCACAACACACACAACACCCAAGCCCCCACTAAGGAACCAGCATTTCACTAATGACGATTTGCGGGTCACGGTGGAGGAAATAGTCAGGGTAGAGCCACAGCTGTTTGGAGCACAGGTACAGCAGATATCCATTGTCAGGAAGATGGAGCTATGGCGGAGAATCGTGGACAGGGTGAACACTGTGGGAATGCATCCAAGAACAAGGGACGACATCAGGAAGAGGTGGAACGGGAGAAGGTACGTGCCCTGCCAGCAAGGCAACAGCTCGCCATCCAAAGGACTGGCGGTGGACTCCCACCTCCTCCCCCACAGCTGACAGCATGGGAGGAGCAAGTCTTGGCAATACTGCATCCTGAGGGACTCACTAGAATTGCCGGAGGATTGGACACTGGTGAGTCAATATTTACTACCTATCCCCCATACCTGGATGCCACCACCACCCCTCACCCTGACACCCATCACTCCGCTCCATCCCACACAGTGCACCAACACAAACAACAATCCTATATGCCAAGCCCTGCATGCCATACCTACTGCATGCACAGCCCTATCAGCCCTGCATTTATACCCATCACCAAAGCATGCACAGCATGGAGAACTAACAATCCCATAATACCTCACCATACACAAGCAAACGTGGCAGGGCAACAGCAACAATAGAGGGGAAGCTAGGGATGTACAATATGTCACAGACATGAATCATAATACATTACTTACATCCCCACAGGTGCCCCAGCCAATCTCAGCGGCGAGGAGGTGCCACGACTGTCCAGTCCCCCAACAGAAGATGCCCCCAGTGATGACAGCAACTCTGGACTTTAGGATCTGGATGAACTACCTGACCCATCAGGGACCACTGGTCAGTCGGCCACCCCAGCCCACTCACAGTCCACCACATAGCCTCCCAAATCAGTATCCAACACCACATCACCCACTCTATGTCCCCACACCTCTGTCCCCAGGACACGTCAATCAGCAGTGTGTCCACCTGTACAGGGACCCCAGTCCACACCTCACCCCCAAGACATTCAGGGACCCGTGGTCAGTGGCAGTGGGCACACCATTCAGGGGACACAGGCACAGGGGAACAGGGACACTGGGAGGACCGCTGTGCGCCAGGAGGAGGACTGACCCAGGGAATTGACTCTCCAGGAGGCACTCACTAATGTCTTTGGGGCTTACCAACAATCCCAGGACAAGATGGTCCAGATCCTTATGAACAGGAGAACATGCAACTGCAGGAGGAACACCATCAGGAGATCAGGGAGGATTTGCAGGCCCTCAACTCCACCATGGTCTCCATAGCAGGGGTGCTGGCAGATATGGCCAACATCATGAGGGAATGGACAGCACACCAGCGGGCCCCTATCACTAGCCAGTCTACTGACCAGACCACCACTTCCGCTGCAGCTAGTGGGCAGGAGGCCCTGCCACAGGACCCACAGGGCACCAGCACCCCTCCCCCTCCAGAAGGTCAACCACCCAGCAAACAGACAGAAGCCAGAGACACTTGCCAAGACCACCGCCAGGAAATGAGACCCTCCTGAATGTCCCCCTTGTGTCCCACCCTGTCACCTTGTCCACTTTGACCTGCCTTTGCTCCCCTTCCTATGGCCCCTTGGACACTGGACCTATGCTACAAACAAACTGGAACAATACCCTGGACTTTCCTCAACCATCACCCCATTCCGTTGCACTTTTCTGTCAGTTATTTGCACTACAATAAACACCCTTGAACACAACTTGAGTGAAAGTGTTTTATGTGATTAAAATTTGCATTTATGGAAACAGTCACGTCATGTGCAAATGATCTGAACACTGTCATAGCATACATTTAATGACCTCCAGCTGTCTGTAGTCATCACATCAGTACACAGTTGTTATAACACCAACATCTGCAAAATGAGAAGGATAAAGGTGACAGTAAGTTGAGATGCAAAGAAGTGAATTGCATCCTGCTTTGGCCACACAGGAAACATCAATAATCAGTGGAATGTGTAGTTGCACAGTCTCAACTGTGTGTCATTGGAAGTACTGACGTATAACCAATGTTCAGTTGTCCTCACCCTCATCCTCTGCCTCCTCATCCTCACTGTCCACAGTGTCCACTGCTGCCACAGGGGCATTTAGAGTCTCCTCCTCCTGCACATAAGGCACATGTCATCTGTGGGCCAGGTTGTGCAACATGCAGCATGCCACTACTATCTGGCAGACCTTCACGGGTGAGTAGCACAGGGATCTACCTGTTAGATGGAGGCACTGGAACCTGCCCTTCAGGAGACTGAAGGTCCTTTAAATATTTCTCCTGGTTCGCCCATTTGCATCATTATAACAATTCTCAGCCCCTGTCCTGGCATTCCTCACAGGGGTCATGAGCCACAATAGGTTTGGGCAGCCAGAGTCACCTGCAAATATTGAGGGACACACATTAGCCTTACTCAATGGTATGGGGTTAACACCAGAAGGGATACACTGACATACATTGGGTGGGGAGTCAGGCTCACCAATTAGCCACAACCTGTGCCTCTGTAGTTGTGCCGTCACATTCGGGATGCTGCTATTCCTCATGATGAAGGCATCATGCACTGACCCAGGATACTTGGCAGTGACGTGATAGATGTACTGGTCCACCAGGCACACCATTTGCACATTGAGTGAGTGAAAACTCTTCTGATTCCTGAACACCTGTTCATGCTGGCGGGGGGAACAAAAGCAATATGTGTACTGTCAATCGCCCCAATAATATTGGGTATATGTCCCATTGCATAGAATCCTGCCTTCACAGAAGCCAAATCTTCCACCTGGGGGAAAGCAGTGTAGCTGAACGTGTTTCACCGTGGCAGACAAAACCCTTGCCAGCATGATTGAGAACATTGGCTGTGATATCCCTGCTGCCAAGCCCACTGTCACTTCGAAAGAACCAGTTGCCAGGAAATGGAGCACTGATAGAACCTGCACAAGAGGGGGGGATCCCAGTGGATGACGGATTGCTGATATCAGATCAAGCTCCAATTGAGCACAGAGCTCTGTGTTTGTGGCCCTGTCCAGTCTATAGGTCAGTATTATGTGCCTGTCTCCAGTGTAGCCAAGTCCACAAGGGGTCTGTACACGGCGTCTTGTCTCCTCCTCCTATTCATCCGTAGTGGTAGGTATCTAAGGGACACAAGAGCGCGTAGGTTGTCACAATTTGAACAATGAAACCACCTCCTCAGTGCACACTGAGCACTGATGTTATGAGACAGTGGGAATGTCAATGTTTGTGCAAATTGTAGCAATGACGCAGTTATGGATTATATGAATGTAATCCACCACCATGAAATGGCGACCACATGTCCTGTATCTAGGGACAGGCGGAAGTGGGGTAACTCCGCCGACATTGAGCGTTATGGCGGAAAGCGTTCTTGCACTGCCGTGCAAATCCTCATTGGCTAATATGGGGCTCTATGGAGTACAGTGGCCAATGGGGATCAGCGTTGGCAGTGACGGTGTACACCGCTGCGGACGTGACTGCCATTTTCTATCTAAATTCTCACTTGATTCCTGACTTTCCATAGGACAACACGTACACTGTGTGTGCTGCTGTGACCTGTGTCTGGATCCTGCCATGGCCTGTGTGACTGGGGAAAGGGACCCTGCCTTCACTTCCGAGGAGTTTGTGAGTTTGGTAGAAGGGATCCTACCCCAGTATGGACAGCTGTATGGGCCTCCAGACCAACAGGTGAGTACACCTTGGGCACAATGCATGTGACAAGGTTGCATGGAGATGTGTGTGCAAGCATTATGCCATTTGGGGAGGTGGTATGTCTGGTGGTAATGTATATGGTGGGCGCTGGGTGATAAGTGTGCCAATGGAGATGGAAATGGGATTTGTGGGCCATAAATGTGAAAGGCTTGTTTGTATGTGTAATGGTGTCCTCCTGTCTGTGTTTCCTCTGCAGGTCAGTGTCCATCAGAAGAAGGGAATTTGGCTGTGACATCGCCAAGGACGTGCAGTCCCTGGGGGTCTATTGCAGGCGGAGCACCCTCTGTAGGAAAAGGTGGGAGGACCTGAGACGCTGGGCTTGGAAGACCACGGAGGCCTAGCTGGGGATGGTCTCCCAACAAGGACGGGGTGCTGGTCGGAACCTGTCCCCCCTGATGGCCCGCATACTGGCGGTGGTCTACCCAGAGCTGGATGGGCGCTTGAGGCATTACAGCAGCCACAAGGGGGTGAGTACAGTGGGTGTTACAACTATACTGTAATTGGTAGGTGGCATAGGATTCTGGTGGTGGGTGTCAATTAGTGGGTGCCCTTTAACGCCAGGTCAAACATTCCAGCGTCATCCAGCTCCAGGGTAATGGTTGAATTGCAAACTCTGGTAAACTAGCGAGGTTGCATTCCATGTCAGGCAGGGCTTAGTGACTCCAAGGAGGGGTGCAGTTGACGGGGGTTTGGCTCACATCTTACTGTGGTACCTAGCCAATGGAATGCCAGTGTGATGCATGGTGCTCAATCCTGATCCCTGTGTGTGACAGTAATGTGTATGCCATTTGTGGTGTTGGTGCTGTAATTGACCTAGTACTCCCTTTCTCCCCCACTTTTTTTCTTTTGTCATCCTGTCCATGTGTGCATTAGCATCATCTGGCGGAGGAGCAGGGCACCGACAACAAAGGGAGCTGTATCCCACAGGACCCAGGATGCAGAGTCCACCGTCGCTGAGGGGACCAGTGGGACGGAGGGCACGGGGAGCACCACGGCAGAGACAGGAGGTTACAACACTGACTCTGATTCCCCCTCCGATGGAAGCTCCGTGGTGGGGGCAGACACCTCTGGGACCACCCCAGCCACCCTCGGTACCAGCACAGCCCTTCCAGTATCCCCTCACTGAGTTGTCTGTGCCCGCTCACCCAAGAGGGTGGCCAGCTCCTTCGCCCCAGGCACCTCAGGCTCTGCCCCAGTGAGCCCTGCTGCCCTCGGTGAACAGGTTTTTTACGTCCTGAGATCCATCTCTGTAGGGCAGTCAACCATTACGAATGCCATCCAGGGGCTGGCATCCCAGATGCAGCAATGCAATGCATTCCTGTTGGGCATTCACAGTGGATTAGCGGCCCAACAGAGATTGTTCCAGGCTCCGACCTCCTCTCTGATGGCAGCCATTGTCCCTGTTCCTACCGTCCCCTCTCCGACTACCACTTCCCAGTCCCAATCTCCTCAACTCCAACCCATCCCATGCACCCATACAGACAAGCATTCACACAAAACTTCACACAAGAGTGGCACAGACAAACACAGGCAACACACTTCAGGCCAGAAGCACTCACACAAACAAGACAGTTGCACACACTACAACATCCACTGCCTCCACTGTCTCGCCCTCCTCCTCCTCCTCCCTCACTGTCACATCCACACTCACACCTGCATGCACTGCATCAACAGTCACCACCACCATTACCACAAGCAGCACACACACCTCACTTGCAGACACCTCCACAACATCCATCCACGGATCCCCTGTGTTCTCTCCCACCCTGTCTGCCCCCCTCCTCACAGACACAAACATACGCACTCAGACACCCAGCAGCTATCCACCTCACAACAGCACACTGCCCATGCACCTGCATTAAAGTCTAGCAGACATACACCTCCAGCAACCACGCCCTCAACCTCCACTCCCATCCCTCATCCCGCCCCACAGTCCCTAAGAAGCTTTTCCTTGCCCAATATGACCTTTTCCCTCCCCCTACACTCCCCGGTCCTGCCCATAAGAGCAGGGTCACAATGACCCAGCCCAGAACCTCGGCCAAACAGTCCATGGGGCCAGTGGAGGTGCCTCCTAGTCGTGGAGGCGAGAAGGATCCCCCTCTACCACCCGTGAGGGAAGCATCCCACTCCACCACCCAAGAAAGGGAAGGTTCCAACTCCACTAACTAAGAGAGGCAAGAACTCCCCCAACAGCAGTGGGCAAGGCGCCCTCACCTCCAGCAGAGGCTGGCAGGGTTTCCCCTCCAACAGCAGTGCACTGGAGCCCTCACCTCCAGCTGGGACACAGCAGTCCTCACCTCCAACAGAGGGCATGTAGGCCACCATCCAGGGACTGTTGTATAAGGAGCCCCCTCCAGAACCAGTGGGCAAGTTCCCCACCTCAGAGACTGTGACCTTGCATTCCCCAGCAGAGAGAATTGCCATAGAGTCCCCTCCTGAACCAGTGGTCAATTTCCCCACTTCAGCTGAGGTGCCCCGACCCCTCTTCCCCCTGAGGTGCCTGCCCATTGAGAACATGATGCCCCTGCACAGTGTAGTGCGGATATCGTCAGGGAAAAAGTGGGGCATTGGACTGTGTCCTGTGGCCATGTGGGCCTTTTGTACTTTGGACTGGCCATTGGCCCTTTCTGAACAGTGACTCAAATATCCCTTGTTACATGGACAATATAGTGGCTGTTGACATCAAATTACACTATCAGTTCTGGCTAAATGTTGTCCTTGCATTATCATGACTTGTGTCCTGTGAGACGGGTTTTCCTCTACAGCTGGTTGTGTGTATGGTGTGTGTGTATGGTGTGTGTTGTGTGTGTGTGTGTCCCTCTCCTTTTCCTCCCTCCCTCCCTTGTGTGCTAGGCGGGTGCACTCACCGTCGTCATCTTTGTCGGTGTTGGTGTTCCAGTTGAGCATGGCGTAGATGAGCCTCAGGAAGACTAGAAGTTCTAGTTCCATGGCGGCGTTGATCTTCTTTGTGTCTCTGATTGTGGCGGTTTGCTATATCTTAATATGGTGGGTGGTACCTTGTCTCTGCCATGGTCTTAATTTGGCGGTAATTACTGCCAGCCTGTTGGCGGTGTTACTGCCACTTTAACAGTCACCACCATTGTCATAATGACCACCATAATGTTGTTCATGTATAAAAGGAACCAAGGCCACCCAAAGAGTGCACATAACAAGTGACTTGCCTTTTTAGTTCCCTACTGGCTTTCATGTCTGGGTGGGGGAAGAATATATGATTCAAAATTTATGTTTAAAACTATAATTTTTAAAACAATATGTTTCAATGCACTGATATAATCTAATGTAATAAGGTGAAAAGTTCCTGAATGTTAACAGGCTTTATCATATTTTTAAACTTTTGCTGCACAACGTCTTTGAAAATGAAGGTGTTTCTAATGTTACATGTGCAGGACTCCCTAGTTACTTCCTTTGCTTAACACCAGTTAATCTTTACATAAATGCTTGCCTGTTTATTTAACATCTTTTGTGTGCTGAGTCCCAGTACTGCTGTTGACCTGGGGCCCATAATGAGCTTTATATTTGGGTAGATTGGATATCCGTCACCATTGTGACGGGGTCCACGGAAATCGCATGTAAAGGTCAAGAGGGCTGCATGCGGCCCCTGGGCCGTACATTGAGTATCACTGGGCTAATAGATATAACAAATACAGCAACTCATGACAGAAACTATGGCTTATTAGACCAATCTGCTTTTTTTTTTTTACTCTAGCAGGTTCTGAAGATCCTTACATGATAATTCACAAATATATTCAAGATGATAATCCTATCAAGAAAGAATGCACCTATAGTGCACAGCTTTAATGTTTGTTCATAGCTGAGGCCATGCTCCTCCTAAGAACATACCTCTGGCTACAGGCCTGCCGCGGGTGACAGCCAGTGATGCTCTACCATTGTGCCTGGTCTGTGGATCATTTGGAATTAAATGCACATGGGTCAGGCCGGTCTATTGGCTTGGCATGCAAGGACTTATACCCAGCCCCAGAAGCCCAAATGACGTTTATAAGGTGCTGTAGAAAGTTGCAATGACGTACATGGAGATCAGCTGTAAGTGATTGTTCAGTTTTATTTTTTTTTGTGTGTTGTTTTGTTTTTGCAAACTCGACCCCCACGGTACTGGAGCATTTTACATGAGCACCAGTTACATTACACAAGAACCAGTCGCGGCTAGCGGCGTGCGGAAGGGGCGGGCGGCACGTGGGTGAGGGGGAATACAAATTAAATTAATTTAAAAAAATAAACACTTACCTTACTGGCCGCTGCCACCACTGCACCACTCCGTCCACTTCTGTGCTCTGGGCACAAGGTCCCAGCTGTTAGCACCCAGCCAGGTCACTCCTAGGCAGACTGGGAGCCTGTGCAGGCTCTCTCCAGCCCAGCAACGCAGTGCCAGACAGCTGGCCAAACACACATACGCTCTGAGGGGGCACACTGTGCACACCCCCTCACTGCGCGTCACCCCTGTGGCCCCACCCCTTTACGAGAAAACGATAATAAACACTGTGGGCAGTGCCAGTGTGTAAAGTGGGTGGAGCCAGTAGGTAGAATTGGGCAGTGCCAGTAGATTGAAGTGGGCGGTGCCAATAGCTAGAAGTGGGCGGTGCCAGTGAGTGAAGTGGGCGGTGCAAGTAGGTTGAAGTGAGCGGTGCCAGTGGATGGAAGTGGACTATGCCAGTGAGAGAAGTGGGAAGCATTCTGTAAGAAACATTTTGGGGGCTTGCACCAAGTGTTATTGGCTAGAAAGCCAGAGGTGACAGAAGTCAATGACCCTTGGGTAGGTCGCTTCCCCACCGCTTCAGCTCCGCCTGCTCTGCCCTCTGCCACGTTGCTCTTGCGTTTTCCTTTTTTTTAGCGCTTTCCTTTTCCCGCCACTGCCACCCGTGCGGCCCCGCCCCCGCTCCCATTCGCTGCCCTTCCCTCCCGCCTCCCGCCACCCAGCTGACCCCTTCTCCCCTGCTACCTTCTTTTGGCGGCCGCTGCGTGGCAGAGACAGCGACCCTTGACCCTTGGGTAGGTTGCTTCCCCACCACTGCAGCTCCGCCTGCTCTGCCTTCTGCCACGTTGCTCTTGCGTTTTCCTTTTTTTTGGCGCTTTCCTTTTCCCGCTGCTGCCACCCGTGCGGCCCCGCCCCCCTGCTCCCATTCGCTGCCCTTCCCTCCCGCCTCCCGCCTCCCAGCTGACCGCTACTCCCCTCCTACCTTCTTATGGCGGCCGCTGCGCGGTAGAGACAGCAACCCTTGACCCTTGGGTAGGTCGCTTCTCCACCGCTGCAGCTCTTCCTGCTCTGCCCTCTGCCAAGTTGCTCTTGCGTTTTCCTTTTTTTGGGCGCTTTCCTTTTCCCGCCGCTGCCACCCGTGTGGCCCCGCCCCCCCTGCTCCCATTCGCTGCCCTTCCCTCCCGCCTCCCAGCTGACCCCTCCTACCTTCTTATGGCGCCCACTGGCGCGCCAAAGGCAAGCCCGTCCGTGTCTGGTCCGCATCTGGACCGCGCCCAGCGCCAGAACCCCTTGCCTCCACCGCACACGAAGCACCAAACTGAGATACGACTCCGCCTCCCTCAACACTGGACGAGCAGCCACCTGCTACCAAGCCACCCCAAAGCGAACACATGGACCCTTCACCTGTCAAGCCTGCAAATACACATGCCTCCGGACCTGCAGACCACCCACCGACCCTCGCAACAACAACAACCACCTCAAGTGCATCCTCCTCAACACACGCTCCGTCCACAAGCACGCCATCGAACTATGGAACCTCCTGGACACAACAGCACCGGACGTCGCCTTCATCACAGAAACCTGGATGAACTCTTCCTCTGCCCCAGACATCGCCATAGCCATCCCCGACGGCTACAAGATTGCCCGGAAGGACCGCGTCAACCAAACCGGAGGAGGAATCGCCATCATCTACAGGAACACCATCAACATCACGACCACCACCGAAAACACACCCCTCTCCGCCGAACACGTACACTTCCAGATTCACACCGACCCCAAAACCACCCTCAGAGGAACACTCATCTACAGACCCCTGGGCCCACGCGTGCAATTCAGCGAAACCATAGCAGACTTCATCAGCCCGCACACCCTAGCCTCACCAGAATACATCCTCCTCGGGGACCTGAACTTCCACCTGGAGAAAAACAACGACAACAACACCACCACCCTGCTCGACAACTTCGCCAACCTCGGACTCAAGCAACTGGTGAGCACCCCCACCCACATCGCTGGCCACACACTCGACCCCATCTTCTCCGCCAGCAACCACGTCTCCTTCAGCCACTCCTCCGGACTACACTGGACCGACCACAGATGCGTCCACTTCACCTTCAAACGGGAGACTCACCACCATCGCACACAACAAATCCCCCGCAGACCCTGGAGCAAAATCTCCACAGACCAGCTCATCTCAACACTGAACCAAAACCCACCAGCCAACATCACTGACGTCAACAGCGCAGCCCACAGCCTCACACAGTGGATCACCAACTGTGCCGACAACCTCGCACCACTTAAAAAAAAAACAGGCGGGACCAGCATCAGGAAAACCCCATGGTTCACGGATGCCCTCAAAGAATCGAAGAAATACCACCGAACCCTCGAAAAAACCTGGTGCAGCGAACGAACCACAGAAAACATGACAGCCCTCAAGATCGCCACCCGTGAACACCACCAGCTGATCCACTCCACCAAAAGGACATCATTTAAAGAGAGACTAGACAACAACACCCACAACAGCAAGGAACTCTTCTACATCGTCAAAGAGCTCTCCAACCCCAGCGCCAGCTCCAATGACATCACACCTTCACAAGAACTCTGCAACTCCCTCGCCACGTTCTTCCACCGAAAGATCGCAGATCTACACGACAGCTTCGGACCCCAGACCCCGCCCCCTACCACCGAACCAGCAACCCCCACCACTACCCTCAGCTCCTGGACCCCTATCAGCTCAGAAGAGACCAGAAGAATCATGAACACAATCCACTCCGGCTCCCCCTCGGACCCTTGCCCCCATCACATCTTCAACAATGCCAACACCGTCATCATACCCCATCTCCGGAACATCATCAACAGCTCGTTCGCATCAGCCACCTTCCCCGAGAGCTGGAAACACGCAGAAATCAACGCCCTCCTGAAAAAACCCAAGGCAGACCCCAATGACCTGAAGAACTTCCACCCCATCTCTCTTCTTCCCTTCCCGGCCAAGGTTATCGAGAAGACCGTCAATAGGCAGCTGACTGCTTTCCTCGAGGCCAACAACTCACTCGACCCATCCCAATCTGGATTTCGAGCCAACCACACACACAGCACAGAAACCGCCCTCATTGCAGTCACCGACGACATCAGGACCCTGATGGAAAATGGAGAAACAGCCGCCCTCATCCTCCTGGACCTCTCGGCAGCCTTCGATACCGTGTACCCGCCTCCGCACCACTGGAATCCTAGGACAGGCCCTGGACTGGGTCATCTCGTTCCTCTCCGACAGAACTCAGAGAGTCAACCTCCCTCCCTTCCGCTCAGAACCCACCGAGATCATCTGCGGCGTACCCCAAGGATCCTCGCTCAGCCCAACCCTCTTCAATATCTACATCAACCCCCTCGCCACCATCGCACGCTAACACAACATCAACATCATCTCCTACGCCGATGACACCCAGCTGATACTCTCCCTCACCAAAGACCCAACCACCGCCAAAACCAACCTACAGGAAGGAATGAAAGACGTTGCAGAATGGATGAAGCTCAGCTGCCTAAAACTGAACTCAGACAAGACGGAGGTCCTCATCCTCGGACAATCCCCATCCGCCTGGGATGACTCCTGGTGGCCCACGGCGCTGGGCACCGCACCAACCCCCTCGGATCACGCATGCAAACTCGGGTTCATCCTGGACCCCCTCCTCACAATGACCAAGCAAGTCAACGCCGTCTCGTCATCATGCTTCAACACCCTACGCATGCTCCGGAAAATCTTCCTATGGATCCCCGCCGAAACCAGAAAGACAGTTACCCATGCCCTCGTCACAAGCCGACTGGACTACGGAAACACCCTATACGCAGGAACCACCGCCACGCTTCAGAAACGTCTACAACACATACAGAACGCCTCCGCACGCCTCATCCTTGACATTCCTCGCCACAGCCACATATCCGCCCACCTGAAACACCTGCTCTGGCTCCCCATCAACAAGAGGATCACCTTCAGGCTCCTCACCCACAGACACAAAGCACTCCACGACATGGGCCCCGAATACCTCAACAGCCGCCTCTCGTTCTACACGCCCACCGGTCAGTTCCGCTCAGCCAGCCTCACCCTCGCCACTGTCCCACGGATCCGCAGAACCACTGCCGGAGGAAGATCATTCGCTTACCTGGCAGCCAAAGCATGGAACTCCATCCCCGCACACCTAAGAACTACCCAGGACCATCTCGCCTTCAGGAAACTCCTCAAGACATGGCTCTTCGAGCATCAGTAACACCCCCCCCCCCCTCGAGCGCCTTGAGACCCTAGAGTAGCGCGCTCTATAAATGGACTGATTGATTGATTGATTGATTGATGAAATAGAGATGAATGGTTGCTATGTTTGCACCAGACAGGTATTGTTTTTACTGTAAAATAATGGTTTCCAAGTGGGTCAGTCATTTATAGTGAAACTGGTCTTTGAGATGGGCAAAGAATGAGTAGAGAGAGAGAGAGAATACTTCTGCATCAGCATACTCCACACTGACACGACAACCACCACATACGCTGGTATCAAACTAGGATTGTGTGACCATCAAATATCTCAGGTGCCAGCACCACAGGAGAGTGTATACCTTCCAATGACATGGGTTTATTCCGCAGCTGATTAGCGCCTTGAGGCCAGCAGAGGCCACAACATTCTGATAGCACAACTTGAGGCACCACAGGCTGCCACACTGCTCCACGGCAGGAGGGTAGCATGTATCTATTGCTGGACTTTCAATCAATAAACCGGTGCATTCTGGTACATGCAGTATTTGCTTGGGTCCATTGAACGACCTATACTAACACTTCTGATAATAGCGTTTGCTAAAATAAATGACTGTAATGGATTCGCGGTGTCCTCTTAACAGGTCGAATCTACACCAATTCAGCTCCAGAGAGGATGCTAAGTTATGCCATGCTGCCAAGTCACCTCATGGCATGTATGTAGGGTGACCAGACATCCCGGATTTCCCCGGACGGTCACGTTTTTTTGGGAAGTGTCCCAGTGTCCAGACACTTTCGTCAAAAATAAAGAAATGTCCCAGTTTTTGGGAAGTAGCTAGATTATTTATAGAAATGTCCTGGTTTTTCAGTAGTGTTTGAGTTCACTGCTCAAGATGTTGCAGCGTGACGTCACTGAAGGGAAATCCAGAGAAAAAAGAGACATTTTCTCTCTGGATTTCCCTTCCCTTTCCAAAAAGCAGCAACAGTGGTGTTATGCCAGCCATCGGGACAAGAACCATCAGTGACCAGCACGACCCTGCCCTGCTCACATGGGTCAGAGGTCACCGCTTGCATCAAGATCCAGCCAGCCACCTTTGACCCTGTTCTGCCCTTTTAAGCAGCTCAGAGTCAAGTAGCTGCTAAAGGCAAAAGGTGCCTGGAGTGAAACCATCCATACTGGTAGGCAGTATAGTTTGAGTGCTTGGTCTGGAAAAGCACAAACTCTGAATTTTAAATGTAAGACCACAGTTAGGGTTTCTCTTTAATAATAAGAATTGATTTCGACCAAAATTAGCCCTTTTTGCAACATTAGGATAATGAAAAACAGGGAAAAAATCAGAATGCTCTAATCTATACTTTGCACTTTGCATGCAGCTCTTTCATGACAGGTAACAGCTCACTGTTCTATATTAGCATTCTGACTTAACAAAAAGATCTTTCTGACAAAAGTAGTAAGCCACTGACCTATTTGCATTATATGCACTTAACCTGCATGGCACAGGTTCTTTGCAGCAGGCATTTTAACTCTCTGCTTTACCTGAAAATGTCCACTAGAGAATCCTATCTCTCGCCAGGCAGAACATTACTCACCAGAGTTATCTTGACATATTTATTGATGATTATTGAGCCAGCTCTGGGTGAGAGTGACTGATAAGCAGGAGGTAAGTGTGACAGAGGGGCTGCATTTGTGCTGACTGAGGGGAGAAGGTAAATATTACTGTTGTAGAGGTGACAGGATGCATTTATGGAGGGCCACTGGAGCGAAAAAGAAAGTGATAGAAACTCCTTAGATGGACTCTTGAGGTGTTGAGGGGCTTGCTTGGTAGTGGAGGGCTGGTCCCTCATCCAAAATATTCTTAAGAAACATATTACATCCTGAAGGTTTTGCTCCTTCATCGTACTTTGGCACTGAGAACAGAAAATATACCATGCAGCTCTGGGCTAGTTTTTCGCATCTATAAACTCTCTTTCCAAGTCTTGAAATGCTAAACCCAAAGGCCCCATCTCTTTACCATCTGATACCACATCTCCCGTTGACTCACAAGTTTAAATATGTACAAGGCAAGGGTGGACCCCAGCTATAGCAAATGTTGAAGCAAATGTTGAAGCAAAGTCTGTTAGAATGGAACTAAGTTTACAGTCAATAAAACACTTCTGATTTGTCGTCTGTAATTCTTCATATGTGTCTGTGGTGGAGGCTGTCATTGTAGTCCTTTTTATATGTCTATAAAAGTTGTTGGTTGCTGCAAACTGTAGTCCTACTTCTCTGCCTATGACCTGTCCCGGTTTTTTGTTTTGAGAATCTGGTCACCCTACATGTATGCCACCTTCAGCCAATGCAGGTTTACCCAACCGCCCTGTGCATTCAGGGACCTTTAATGTTCTTTTTACCAACATAATTATGGGATTAAAAATGCCACCATGGAAAGTGCCCTTTGTTAAAAGTGAGGGGCAGTTGAAGGTGTTGCACATGAAAAGGGACCACTTGGCAGCTCTGTGTCAACAGGGGCACCATTCAAGAATATGAGAAATTCTGGTTTTAAACTGTGTTAGTCAAATTGAAATGAATCCAGACTACAGCTCCCAGAATTAAAAAAAAATGTTTAACAAGGAGCCTGGAACGGGAAAATGGTGTCCTCAGTCAGATGGAGTCATCTGATAACCTTATTCAGGTAGATTCATTGCACGTTTTTACACCACTGGGCTTCTCTTTTACAAATAAAGGCATATGATCCAATTTGAGGAAAATTCAGCAAAACCCAGAGTCCATCAGATTATCAAAAGAAACCCCGTACTCAGCACATTGGGTCATGGTGACAAACACCCTTGAATTCTAATTCCAGAGGTAAAATAAATGCAGGCAAACTGGAGACATGGGAAAAAACAAGCCTGTTACTCCACTCCCATAAATCTTTTAACTTTAAACACAGGAAACTCCAGACAGAAGCACCGATCCTCCCTGAGCCGTGAGACACAAACAACTCCCTCTAGCTAACAACTGATGCGAAGACAACAGACAGCTGCAGGGCCAGACAGGGAGGCTGTGCTGCCAAACGATGCCTTCGCTTTCCTGCTCAGAGTATCTGCTGGTATCCACAGGCAGGATGCTGTGTGCGTTCCAGAGCAAAGATGCTGTGTGAGCCACGGTGCACAGATGCTGTGTGCGCCCCGGTGCAAAGAGTGTGCTCCCTGGTGCACAGATGCTGTGTGCTCCCTGGTGCAAAGATGCTGTGTGCGACCCGGTGCAAAGATGCTGTGCGCGCCCCTGTGCATAGATGCTGTGCGTGTCCTGGTGCAAAGATGCTGTGTGCGTCCCGGTGCAAAGATGCTGTGCACGCCCCTGTGCATAGGTGCTGTGTGCGCCCCGGTGCAAAGATGCAGTGTGTGCCCTGGTGCATAGATGCTGTCTGCACTCCAGTGCAAAGATGCTGTGTGCGTCTCATTGCAAACATGATGGGTGCGCCCCGGTGCACCGATGCTGTGTGTGTCACGGTGCACAGATGCTGTGCGCGTCCCAGTGTACAGACGCTGTGTGCGCTCGGTGCAAAGATGCTGTGTGCATCCCATTGCAAATATGATGTGCGCGCCCCAGTGCATAGATGCTGTGTGGATCCCAGTGCAAGGAGTCTGTGTGTGCCACAGAGCAAAGATGCTGTGTGCGTCCCACTGCAAAGATGCTGGGTGCACCCCAGTACACAGATGCTGTGCGTGCCCCAGTGTACAGATGCTGTGAGCGCCCGGTGCAAAGATGCTGTGTGCGCCCCGATGCACAGATGCTGTGTGCGCCACGGTGCAAAGATGCTGTGTGCGCCCTGGTGCATGGATGCTCTGTGCGCCCCGGTGCACAGATGGTGTGTGCATCCTAGTGCAAAGATGCTGTGTGCGTCCCAGTGCAAAGATGCTGTGTGCGTCCCAGTGCAAAGATGCAGTGTGCGCCTCAGTGCACAGATGCTGTGTGCACCCCAGTGCAAAGATGCTGTGTGCGCCCCAGTGCACAGATGCTGTGTGCGCTCCGGTGCACAGATGCTGTGTGCGCTGCCGTGAAAAGAGTGTGCGTCGCAGTGCACATATGCTGTGTGTGCCCCAGTGTACAGATGCTGTGTGCTCCCAGTGCAAAGATGCTGTGTGCGTCCTAGTGCAAAGATGCTGTGTGCGCCCATTGCAAAGACGCTGTGTGCGCCCCATTGCAAAGATGATGTGTGCACCCAGTGCAAAGATGCTGTGTGTGCCCCAGTGCAAAGATGCTGTGTGCGTCCCAGTGCAAAGATGCAGTGTGCGCCTCAGTGCACAGATGTTGTGTGTGCCCAGTGCAAAGATGCTGTGTGCGCCCGGGTGCATAGATGCTATGTGCACTCCGGTGCACAGAGTGTGCGCCCCAGTGCACAGATGCTGTGTGCGCTCCGGTGCACAGATGCTGTGTGCGCTCCGGTGCACAGATGCTGTGTGCGCTCCGGTGAAAAGAGTGTGTGTCGCAGTGCACATATGCTGTGTGTGCCCCAGTGTACAGATGCTGTGTGCTCCCAGTGCAAAGATGCTGTGTGCGTCCTAGTGCAAAGATGCTGTGTGCGCCCATTGCAAAGACGCTGTGTGCGCCCCAGTGCACACATGCTGTGTGCACCCCAGTGCAAAGATGCTGGGTGCGCACCGGTGCAATGATGCTGTGTGCACCCCAGTGCAAAGATGTTGTGTGCGCCCCAGTGCAAAGATGCTGTGTGCGTCCTAGAGCAAAGATGCTGTTTACATCCTAGTGCAAAGATGCTGTGTGAGCCCCATTGCAAAGATGCTGTGCGTGCCAAGGTGCACAGATGCTGTGTGGGCCCCGGTGCAAAGATGATGTGTGCACCCAGTGCAAAGATGCTGTGTGTGCCCCAGTGCAAAGATGCTGTGTGCGTCCTAGTGCAAAGATTCTGTGTGCGCCCCAGTGTATAGATGCTGTATGTCCCCCGGTGCAAAGATGCTGTGTGCGCCCATTGCAAAGATACTGTGTGCACCCCGATGCACAAATGCTGTGTGCACCGGAGTGTACAGATGCTGTGTGTGTCCCAGAGCCAAGATGCTGCGTGCGCCCTGGTAAAAAAGGTGCTGTGTGCGCCCTGTGCATAGATGCTGTGTGCATCCCAGTGCATAGATGCTCTGTGCATCCCAGTGCATAGATGCTGTGTGCGTCCCAGTGCATAAATGCTGTGTGCGCCACGGTGCAAAGATGCTGTGCACCCCCCCGGTGCAAGGATGCTGTGTGCGCCCTGGTGCATAGATGCTGTATGTGCACCCCGGTGCAAAGCTGTTTTGTGCGCCTGGTGCAAAGATGCTGGGTGCGCCCCGGTGCATAGATGCTGTGTGCACTCCGGTGGACAGATGCCGTGTGCGCTCAAGTGCAAAGAGTGTGTGCCCCGGTGCACAGATGATGTGTGCACCCTGGTGCAAAGATGCTGTTTGCACCCTGTTGCAAAGATGCTGTGTGTGCCCCGGTGCAAAGAGGCTGTGAGCCTGTGTGCGCCCGGTGCAAAGATGCTGTGTGCGCCCCATTGCAAAGATGCTGTGTGCGTCCCAGTTTACAGATGCTGTGTGCGCCCCGGTGCAAAGATGCTGTGTGCGTCCCGTTGCAAAATGCTGTGTGCACCCCAGTGCAAAGATACTGTGACACTTATTTATAGTTTTTGGTGCAAAACTGCACTAACCCAGTTTTGCACAAAAATGTTTAGCACAGGCTTGCACCATTTCTGAGCACCAGCCGGGCACCATATTTATGGAATGGTTCAAGCCTGATCAAACGGGTAGGCTAGCGTAAAATAAAGGCGTTAGCTAGGTGGGGCTGGGGGTATGGAAAAAGTGGGTTTTACACCAAAAAATGGCGTTAGGCAGGTTAGGGTAAAAAAAAAATGACTCTAACCTGCCTAGAGTCATTTTCTGATGCAAAACCATCCATACCATATGACTCCTGTCTTAGTAAAGACAGGATTCATGCCCACCACCCCAATGGCCAGGACAGGGGACCAGTGTCCCTTGGGCATGGCCACTGCACGCAGTGCCATGAAGGGGGCCCATTTCAGGGCCCCAATGGCACTTAAAAAAAAATACTTACCTGTACTTACCTGTACTTACCTATACTTACCTGGGATGGGGTACCCCATCCTCTGCTGTCCCTCTGGTGTGGGTGGAAGTGTCCATGGAGCCTGGGGAGGGCACCTGTGGACTTATTCCAAGGTGTTCCACCATGGAAATAGGCCCACAGGTCCCCTAACGCCTGCCCTGACCCAGGCTTTAAATAATGGTGCAAAGCTTGCTTTGCACCATTATTTGACCCCTCCTCCCCGTGCATGATTTTAGCACGGGGATAAATATAGCGCTAAGGCCATAGAGTCATTTTTTTCACAGGAACGCCTACTTTGCATCTCATTGACGCAAAGTAGGTTTCCATATCCAAAAATGACTTTAACTCCATAAATTTGGCGCTAGACGGGTCTAACGGCAAAGTAAATAAAAATATTATTTGTGCACCGAATTTGCGTAAAAAAAATGATGCAAATTTGGTGCAAAACAAGTATAAATATGCCCCTGTGTGCGCCCCACTGCAAAGATGCTGTGGGCCAGATTTATACTTTTTGACGCAAAACTGCGCTAACGCAGAAGCCAGGAGAGACCCCAGGGAGACCCCAGTCAACAAGGAACCAGCCATTAGGACACAGACAAGACCCAGGGGAGGGAGAAGAAAAAGAGGAAGTGTTATTTGAGCACAGAGGAGCACGAAATACTGGTGAGAGAGGTGACCGAGCATCAAATGTAACTCTTTGTCACCTCCAAATTTCCAACTGGAAGGAGAGAGGCAATCTGGCAGCAGATTGTGGATAAGATCAACAATGTGGCAGAGGTTAGGAGAACAGTGACTGGGTACGAGAAATGCTGGCATGACTGCAAGAGAAGGACCAAGGAAAAAATGGCACAGAACAGGAAGGCAACACTGCAAACTGGAGGTGGGAGTCCAGCACCGCAAGAGGACTTCGACGAGATGGAGGAGATGGTTGCAGCCGTTATCCCTGAAGAAATCATCACTGGGATAGAAGGACTGGATAGTGCAGAATACCAGGAAATACCTTAAATGAAGAGTATGTTGATGGGGGGAATATATGCATAAATGTCAATGCAAGAAGGGTGAGGCACATAGGGCAAACACAATGTATGTCAAAGGAGCACAGAGGGACACATAGCACATCAAGCAACTTGCACCATGCCAACGTAAGCTTACCCATGTACAGGCGCGGCCCGTCCTTTAGGGCGGAGGGGCCATGCCCCCCCACCTTTTGCCCCTGATGAACAGTGTCTGTCAGGCTGAACAAAGGTCAGCTTGGCAGACACTCTTCATGTTCAGGTCAGGCAACCAGGAGTCTGCGATTTGCGTGAGTGTGTGTGATGTTTTAAAATGAATGTTTGGTGCATGCGTGCATGTTTGAATGTTATAAGTGTTGTTAATGGATGTGCGTGCATGTGTGTGTGTGTGTGTGAAAGAATGCGTGTGTGTGATCTTTTAAAATGAATGTTTGGTGCGTGCGTGCATGTTTGAATGTTATGAGTGTTGTTAATGGATGTGCGTGCGTGCGTGCGTGTGTGAAAGAATGAGTGTGTGCGTGTGTGAGATCTTTTAAAATGAATGTTTGGTACATGCGTGCATGTTTGAATGTTATGAGTGTTATTAATGGATGTGCGTGTGTGTGTGAAAGAATGAGTTTGTGTGTGTGCTTCCCGCCCCCTCTCTCCTAAAGCTGCCGGCCACCTCTGCCCATTTACCTGCCACTTGGGAGTGTCATGCACCACTGAAACATACACAACCTGGAAAAATTAAGAACACCAGGCCTAAATATCCATATGTAGAAATGCAGCACATGGGATGGATGACAAGTACAATCACTGTGCCACTGGTTGTGATATCACTAAGGGCCAGATTTAAAGAAAAGTGGTGCAGGGGGTGCTGCTCCAAAATTGTCAGCGATGCGCTGAGTCACTTTAGAAATGCAGGGATGCGCTGTATTTAAGGGAATACAGCACACCCCTGCGTTTTCCCCTGTGCTGGTGTTAAATTTAGCTGCCAGCACCAAGGTAGGCGTCCTTGAACCATCGTGCAAGGATGTTTGTGTTGAGGGTGTGATTGTTTATGTGCAGGAACGGACACCTTCCCGCACATAAACAATCATTTCTGGCAATTTGCTATTTCTATGCATGTGTCAGAATGCAGCACGCGTAGAAGAAGCAGAGTAAGAGGAGGAATAAAAGTATTCCTCCTTGTTGCACCCTGCTAACGTCAGATTTTGGCGCTGCCTCAGGTTTACGACATTTCATAAAACTAAGGCAGCGTCAAAATGCAATGGGTGTTGCTGTGGCACGCCCACAGCAACACCCATTGCACACCCCTTCCATGCACAGTGCTGTGTGGGAAGGGGCCGTATTTACAAGGTGACCTTAAGCCACAAAAAGTGACTTAAAGCCACCTCGTAAATATGGCACTGTGCCTAGCGCCACAGGAGCGTCACTTTCAGTCAGCTTGAAAATATGTTTCCACTTGAACATGATAGTGCATGGAAGCAATGGGTATTGCTGTGGGTGTGTCACAGCAACACACAATGGGGGTTCATTACAACCGTGGCGGACGGTGTTAAAGCAGTGGTAATACCGCAAACAGGCCGGCGGTAAAAAAAAGGGAATTATGACCGTGGCGGAAACCGCCAACAAAGACAGCCACTTTAACACTCCGACCGCCACGGCGGTACAGACAAACAGCGCGGCGGTCACCGCCAACAGACAGGCGGAAGACAAAGTACCGCCCACAGTATTACAACAGGCCAATCCGCCACCTTTTCCGGGGTGGATTCACCGTGGATAAAAACACGGCAGAAATAGCCATTCCAATGGGAAAACGCTCACCTGAACAAACTCCACGAGGAAGGAGGGCACCATGGAGCCAGAACTCCAAATACTCCCTGCGATTGTGTTCCTGCTCCTCTACGAACATCAGCAACGGCGGCGCCGAAGACACCGGTGAGTACTGCACCTACGACATAGGGGAGGGGGGAGGCAAAAGTCACGGACACCCCCACGCAACACCCCCACCCGACCCTCACCCACTACAATACACACACCAATGCATTTCAAAACATCACAGTAACAACCCCCAACCCCCCCGGAAGAATACAAAGACAAAAGGAAATGAGTACAACCATTGTATTGTAGCACAATACAGTAAGCCAATATAGACAGAAATATATACAAATGCCAAAAATAAACATAACGATCAGTAGTGCAGGTATGCACCATCCAATGTCCGTGGACCACTGGGCCCAAAATGCATGGGCGAGGCCCACACGCGATACCTGTCCTGAAACGGAGAGAACACTGCAGGGGCATCAGATAGAAATACAACAGGCACCTCAGGGGGAAGGAAAGGGGGGGCACCTCAGCCGGATGACAGCACCACGCCAGATCCACGACGGGGCTCCATGCCCATTGATGTATCCTGGGGAGTGCAAAGCCACAGTCTCACAAGTCTTTGCAGTGGGTGGTTTGCCCACAGTACCATCCTGGGGAGTGCAAAGCCACAGTCTCACAAGTCTTTGCAGTGGGTGGTTTGCCCACTGTACCATCCTGGGGAGTGCAAAGCCACAGTCTCACAAGTGGATAACAGTCTCCACTGGTTCTGGAGGGGGACTGGTGCCCAGAGTGCATCACTCTGCCCGTGACGGTCCCAGTTTCGTCACTGCCCCTGCCGCACATGGGCTAGCGATGCCTGCGTTGGCGGTGCTTGCCCTGTTCAGCGGTGCTTGCCATGGCGGTCTTTGCCCAGTTCAGCAGTGCTTGCCCTGTTCAGCGGTGCTTGCCATGGCGGTCTTTGCCCAGTTCAGCGGTGCTTGACCTGTTCAGAGGTGCTTTACCTGTTCAGCGGTGCTTGCCATGGCGGTCTTTGCCCAGTTCAGCTGTGCTTGCCCTGTTCAGCGGTGCTTGACTTTGCTGTCTCTGACCTGTGCAGCGGTGTGTGCCATGGTGTTCCCTCACTGACTCTGGCGGTGGTCTCCTGACCAGTGACGATTGTGCTGCCCTCACTCTGGCGGTGGTCTCCTGACCAGTGACGATTGTGCTGCCCTCCTGGGCACTGACTCCGGCGGTGGTCTCCTGACCAGTGACGATTGTGCTGCCCTCCTGGGCACTGACTCCGGCGGTGGTCTACTGACCAGTGACGATGGGTCTGGCGGTGGCGTCCTGGGTAGCGGGGATGATGGCGGCCTTCTCCGCCGTGCTGCTCTTCCCACACTTTGGTGCTTTCTTCTGCCCCTTCCCCACCTTGGGAGGAGTCACAGCTGACTCAACACTCCCCCCGGGACCCTTGTGAGCGCCTTTGCAGGCAGGAGTCTTCACCCTCTCCCGTCGTGCACTGTCCAACTTCTGGTGCTTCACGGGGGGGCTGGCTGTGCTTTGGCTCCGTGTCACACTGGCTGCCCTAGTGCCCGGTGCACTCCACATACCTCTAACAGGCATCACTGGTACCAGACTTTTTTTGGCTGAGGTGCTACTACGGGACCTATGAATTGGAGGGGGTGGTAGTGGGAAAGAGGTCAACGTTGCTCAGGAAAAGTTTCTAACGAACACTGGGACGGGTAGCTGGAGGGGGTCTGGGAGTGGAGGAAGAGGAGGTGGTTGTAGGAGGTGTAACTTTGGGTGATTTGGGTGCAGGTGCATGTTCTGGAGGCTGTCGTGAGGTGGATGGATGTTGGGTGTGTGTGTGGCCGCGTTTGTGTACTTTGGGAGGGGGCGTCACAGACACCCTCGGAGAGGACACAGGGGACGTGTAAATGGTAGTGGAGGTGGTGAGTGCAGGTGAGCGGGGTGTGGTGCTGGGTGTTCTGGTGCGAGTCCTAGTGGCTGTGGTGGTAGTGCATGCAGGTGAGAGTTTAGACGAGACTGGGAGGGAGGAGGGAGACGAGGAGGAGGGGGATACAGTGGAGGCAGTGGATGTTGCTGTGTCTGTATGTGGGTGATGCTTGTGTGAGTGCCTGTGGGATGTGTGGTGGCTATGTTTGCCTGAGCTGCCCTTGTGTGTTGACGTGTGTGCAGGCTGGTCTGATGGTGTGCTTGGGATAGGTTGAGGTACAGGGGATTGGGTCTGGGTGGAGGAAGTTGGAGGGAGGAGGCTAGACACAGGGACAATGGCAGCCATCAGTGCTGAGGCCAGAGATTGCAGGGTTCGATGATGGGCTGCCTGACCAGAATGAATGCCCTCCAGGAATGCATTAGTGTGTTGCAACTCCCTCTCTACACCCTGGATGGCATTCACAATGGTAGACTGCCCAACAGTGAGGGACCTGAGGAGGTCATGGCCTCCTCACTGAGGGCAGCAGAGGTGACAGGGGCAGGGGCTGAGGTGCCTGGGGCGAAGGTGATGCCCACCCTCCTGGGTGAGCTGGCACGGGGCGAAGGCTGAGGGGCTTCTGGGAGGGCGATGCTGGTAGGGGGGGTGGCGGCTGTACCTGTTGAAGTTGGGGGCACAGATGGTGCCGCCACCACAAGGGAGCTCCCATCAGAGGACGAGTCCGTGTCGCTGGTTGCTGATGCGGTGACCGCCGTGAAGCTCCCCTCGCCCTCCGTCCCACTGGTGTTCTCAGAGTCCGTGGTGTGGCCCTCCATGGCCATGTGGGATGCAGCACCCTTGTGCTCTGGTGCCACTGTACCTCCGCCCGATGATGCTGATGCACAAAAGAACAGGGAGACCACAAAAAGGGGGTGGGAAACAGAAGAAAGACAGGTTGAGTGCATCGCTTACCGCTACGGTTGGCGGACAATACAGACACAGCAGCCCCCTGCACTACGCCCTTCTCTTGGCCTCTACAGATGCAGTTCCTGGGATATGGCCTACATGGCTATGGTGGACATCTGCACACATAGATGACACAGGGGCATGTATAACTGTACTTGGCACTCTACAGAGGTGGGGTGGAGTGGCACATGGCCTGCATTACGAAGGGGCCTAGCCTACAGAACTCGCCGTGGCCTATTGAAACCCACAGCCCTCCTCCCCCACCCAGACCCCTCCACTGCGCGCAAAGTCAGCAGAATGAGAGTGTACTCACCCCCTTGTGTCTGCTGTGATGCCCTCATGCGCCCATCCAACTCAGGGTAGGCCACCGCCAGGATCCGGAACATCAGGGGGGTCATGGTGCGACGGGCACCCCTCCCACATTGGGAGGCCATCCCCAGCTGAGTCTCCGCCGTCTTCTTGCTCCAGCGGCGAATGTCCTCCCATCTTTTACGGCAGTGGGTGCTCCGTCTCTGGTGGACCCCCAGGGTCCGGACGTCCTTGGCGATGGCACGCCAAATATCCTTCTGGTGGGCGCTGACCTACATGACATGTACAGGGGAAGAAGAGAAGTCATTACCAACTGCACCGGCGAAGTGAGTGGCCCACATCCCTGCCCTTGCCATGTGGCGCATGCATTCACACTCATTCATGGTCGCAGAACTCTGCCCCCTTCCTTCTTACATCCAGCCCTCTCCACCCAGGCATAGCCCATACAACTTGCACCCTATGTATTCACCTGTTGGTCTGGAGGACCATAGAGTAGCGTGTACTGGGGGAGGACCCCGTCCACGAGCTTCTCCAACTCCTGTGCAGTGAAGGCAGGGGCCCTTTCCCCAGACGCACGTGCCATTGTCTCTTCCAGACCGAGGTCACAGCAGCACTTGCAGTGTAGGTCCTCTCCTGTCGAAGATCAGGTATCAAGTGATTGCACAGATAGAAAATGGCGGTCACGTCCGCGGCGGTGACGTCCGCGGCGGTGCGTATCATCACCGCCGGCGCACTTCATCATTGGCTCCTGGGACCCATAGGTTCCAATGTTAACCAATGCAGCATTGTGCCGCGGTCTCCGACCGCCTACCGCGAAGGTGTACAACACCAGCGCAGTTACCTCACATCCCATTGTCCCAGTTTAGAGGTCAGGCAGCCGCCATTTCAGGGGCCCACATGGCTTCATTTTCAACTGCGTCACACATACCGGGGCCTGGACTCAACACACATACATACAACTTTTTGGAATTTGTTTCGTGTTCTGGGTTGCTGTGGGTACATACCTCTGAATTGCTTGACTCTATGGTCGCTTTTGTCCTTCCTAGGAACCGTCCGCTGGGACATGTGAGGAGATGGCGGAATCCTCCGGTGTACCGACCGATGGTGGACCTGTTGACAATGGAGGAGCGACATTTAACCATCACCTACAGGTTTGACCGTGCCACAATCCAGGGACTGTGTACCCAGTTGGAGCCAGACCTGATGTCACCAATCCGCCATCCCAGAGGAATTCCCCCTCAAGTGCAGGTGCTATCAGTGCTCCATTTCCTGGCAAGTGGGTCATTTCAAACAACAGTGGCTATGGCATCATGGATGTCCCAGCCTATGTTTTCCAACGTGTTGTCCAGAGTGTTGTCTGCCCTGCTGAAACACATGAGGAGCTACATCGTTTTCCCTCAGGTGGAGGATTTGGCTACAGTTAAAGGTGACTTCTATGCCCTGGGACATATCTCTAACATCATAGGTGCCATTGATGGGACCCATGTAGCTCTGGTCCACCCCCACAGGAGTGAACAGGTGTACAGGAACCGGAAGAGTTATCATTCCATGAATGTACAGATGGTATGTTTGGCAGACCAGTACATCTCGCAGGTAAATGCTATGTTCCCTGGCTCTGTGCATGACGCCTACATCCTGCGGAATAGCAGTATCCCTTATGTGATGGGTCAACTCCAGAGGCACCGGGTGTGGCTATTAGGTGACTCTGGTTACCCCAACCTGTCATGGCTACTGACCCCAGTGAGGAATCCCAGGACCAGGGCAGAGGAACGCTACAATGAGGCCCATGGGCGGACTAGGAGGGTGATCGAACGCACCTTCGGCCTTCTGAAGGCCAGGTTCAGGTGCCTCCATATGACAGGTGGTTCCCTATTCTACTCACCAAGGAAGGTGTGCCAGATCATCATCGCCTGCTCTATGCTTCACAATCTTGCTTTGCGACGCCAGGTGCCTTTTCTGCAGGAGGATGGTCCAGATGACGGTGTTGTGGCAGCTGTGGAGCCTGTGGACAGTGGTGAGGAGGAAGCAGAGGAAGAAGACATTGACAACAGGGACTCAGTCATACAGCAATATTTTCAGTAACACACAGGTGAGAACACTTTCTTTACTACTACTTTTACTTTCACACTTCTACCTCTATCCTGTCTGTCTATTTCAAGCAGTATTAGGTAACTGAGTTGTACATTTCCATTACGGTTTCACAGGTGTGGTTAAAAGTCATCTGCTTGCATCCTTCATGGACTTGTGATGTGTGACATAGGTATGTTGACATTACTATTGTGAACGGATTTTGTCATTGTTCTAGCTAATACACATTTTCGAAAACACAGACTGACTCCAGATTGTTTTGTGGTTCAAGGGTGTTTATTGAAGTGCTAAATATGGGAGGGGGTGGTAAAATGGTGAGGGGTGATGGTGGAGGAATGTCCATGGCAGAGTCCAGTCTATTAGTCTCACAGGTGCACTGCCCATATGGGCATAGGAAGTGGAGCTGGGGCAGTTCCAATCTGGACAGGGTTACAAAGTGGGACAGTGGGATGACAATCAGGGTGGTCTAATTTCTTGGCGGGGGTCTTGCCATCGTGCTCTGTCCTGTTCCTGGATCTCAGGGACCGCTTGCGGGGTGGTTCTCCATCTGCAGGGGGTGGGGTGCTGGTGTGGTGGTCCTGTGGCAGGGCGTCCTGTCCACTAGCGCCGGCGGAGGTGGTGGGCAGTTCATCGTCCAGGCTAGTGTCAGGGGCCCCTTGGAGTGCCACGGTGTCCCTCATGGTGTTCCGTATGTCCTTCAGCACCCCTATGATGGTGCCCAGGGCAGAGCTGATGGTTCTGAGTTCCTCCCTGAACCCCAAATACTGTTCCTCCTGCAGGCGCTGGGTCTCCTGAAACTTGGCCAGGACCGTAGCCATCGTCTCCTGGGAGTGGTGGTATGCTCCCATGATGGAGGAGAGGGCCTCGTGGAGAGTGGGTTCCCTGGGCCTCTCCGCCCCCTGTCGCACAGCAGCCCTCCTAGTTCCCCTGTGTTCCTGGGCCTCTATCCCCTGGACCGTGTGCCCACTGCCACTGCCCCCAGGTCCCTGTTGTTGTTGGAGTGGTGGGTTATCCTGGGTTCCCTGTAGTGGTGGACACACAGCTGATTGACGTGTCCTGGGTACGGAAGTATGGGCCCGCTGGGTGGGTGCTGTACTGGTGTTTCAAGAGGGTGGAAGGTCAGTGTTGGGCTGTGCCTGTGCGAGGGGAACCGACTGTCCCGAGGCCCACGATGGTCCGGGCTGGTCATCTGGATCCAGTTGGACAGAGCTGCAGTCATCACTGTGGGCCTCTTCTGTGGGTGGGGTGGAGATGTCTGGACCCTCCTGTCTGGTGACATTAGGTCGCGGTCCTGCAGGGGTATAAAGGCATGATTATTGCATCTGTGTGTGTCATGGTGTGCAATGGGTGTGTCAGCGTGTACCCCAGTGCTAGCATTCCTGTGTGGGGGCTTGTGTGATGATGGTTAGGGGTTGTTATGGGTATGTGCAGTGGGCATGCTTTAGTGATGGGTGTCCATGCTTTGTTGTGTCATGCAGGGCTTGGTGTTAGGATGGGTGGTTTGTGTTATTAGTACATTAGTGAGGAGTTGGAGTGATAGGGGATGGGGCGAGGGTGGGGGTGTGTGATAGCATGCAGGTAGGGTGGGGGATATGATAGTTAAGATTTGACTTACCAGTGTCCATTCCTCCACCGACTCCTCCGAGGCCCTCAGGATGCATGATGGTCAAGACTTGCTCCTCCCATGTTGTTAGTTGTGGGGGAGGAGGTGGGGGTCCGCCGCCAGTCCGCTGAACCGCGATGTTGTGCCTGGAGACCACGGAACGCACCTTCCCCTGTAGGTCGTTCCACCTCTTCCTGATGTTCTCCCGATTTCTTGGGTGCTGTCCCACTGCGTTGACCCTGTCCACGATTCTTCGCCATAGCTCCATCTTCCTAGCTATAGAGGTGTGCTGCAACTGTGATCCAAATAGCTGTGGCTCTACCCGTACAATTTCCTCCACCATGACCCTGAGCTCCTCCTCAGAGAACCTGGGGTGTCTTTGGCGTGCCATTGGGTGGTGTAGGTGATGTGTGGGCTGGTTTATGTGATGATGAGTGTGGTGATGTGTAGTGGTGTGTGGTGTTTTGTGCGTGGATGTTGTGTGGGTGATGGTGTTGTGTGCCTCTGTGTGGTGGGGTTGTCTACTGCTGTGCTCGCTCTCTCTGGCCTTCGTCTCTAATTTTTGATCGTAGGGGTTTGTGGGTGATGTGGGTGTGTGTTTTATATTGTAATGGGTGTGTGGGAGTGGTGTTTGTATGTGTATCAGGTGTGTGTATTTTGAATTGTCCAATGTGGCGGTGTTTTGGAGATGTGTGTGTATTTTGAGCGCGGCGGTGTGTACCGCCAATGGAATACCGCGGTTGAAAGACCGCTGCGTGGATTCGTGGGTCGTAATAGCATGGGCGTGTTTCTGTTGGCGTGACGGTGGAGGATTTGTTTTCGCCAGTTTATCAGTGACCTTTGGTGTGGCGGACTTGTGTGGGTGTCTGAATTTCGGCAGATTCCGAGATGTGGGTCATAATAGCTGTGGCGGAATTCCGGTGCTGCGGCGGTATGTTGGCGGTCTTCTGTACGGCAGTAAGTGGCTTTTACCGCCAATGTTGTAATGACCCCCAATATATTTTAATGCTGCCTCAGATGAATGGAATATTGTACACTTGAGGAAGGGTCAAACCTATTATGCTAGCCCCAGGGGTAGCATTAGTAGGGTGCAACGAGGAGGAATACGTTTGTACCTCCTTCGTTTCTGAATTCCCATGTCTGCTGCAATCTGCAGCATGCATAGGAAGAGCAAATTCCAGAAATGATAGTTTAAGATCGTGAAGGTGTAACTCCGTGCCCATAAACAATCCTCTGTAAAGGACAATTTGGCTCTTCTGAGTGTGCTGCATTCCACAACTCACACAGAAGTGCCAGAGTGCCATTGATGATTGTTAACGTGCACAAAGAGACACTTTCACACACATGAACAATCACACCCCTCAACGCATGCATCCTTGCACAATGGTGCAAGGGTACCTACAATTATGCTAGCAGCTGAATCTTGCACCGGTATGGGGGACAACACAGGGGTTCCCCATTATCACTTGCATACGGTGCAATCTTGTGTCACCAAAGTGAAGCAGTGTGGCGCTGATTATTATTGCACAGCACCGTGCTGCACCACTTCAACATCAACATGGGCCTATAATGACAATGAGCCTCAGTCATCAAGTCAGTGAAGTGACTTGTCAACTGCCACAACACAGATAGACTGATTGTACACCATCTCATTGCAGAGGGTGATGGCTCCCCCATGGAACTGCCTGTCGTGGAGTACCCTGATGACCTGGATGACCAGCTGGCAACTATCAGCCAAGAGGCCCTCCAAGAAGTCCTTGTGAACATGCAGACACCACCTCCAGTCACAAGGAGGAGAATTGAATTAGCAGACATCCCACAGGCCCCACTTAGCACCCCAAGAGTACGATCTGCTAGCACCAACACAGCAAAGGACTCCAAGGACACAGGCACCAGCCTCTAGAGGACAGTGGTGGGAGTCCAGCGGGAGCTGACCAAGGAGGTGCGGGTGGGGATGCAAACAATGGCAGCTAGCCTTGAGGGGATGTGGACGTGCATGGTTACGGCAACAGAACAGACTGCAGCCAACCGACGCACACACTCCCAGTGGAGTGGCGTCCAGGAGTGTCTGAGGGACATAGCTGCTGCCATGAGGGAAAGGCCACAATAACTGCCCTCCCAAACTGGCAGCAGTGTGCCTGAGGACAAAAAGGACTCCATGCACCGGGAATTGGTCTCCTTCAGGGCAGGGATGTTGAAGATATACTTAAAAATGAGCAGCTCCTCCTTTCTGCAGTGATGCCATATGTAGTGCCACAGATGGGAGCTGACGGGAATTAGGAGTCCACATCTGCAACCACTGAGGTGTGTGTGGCCCCCTCTACCTCCCCACTACCACCATCGAGGGTAGAGGAGGCACCACACACATCAGAGGATGAAGATGTGGAACAGATCATCTTCACCCGTAGGAATTCCCGATAGCACCAGCCTATGCCACATGGGCAGTGTTTTCCTTAGTCCTGTGCTTGACATCATGCCAGTGTTGGCACTCCACCTCAACACACTGTTGGCCTCTCTGCAATGGACTGCTATTTTCCCTAACTTTCTATTTGGCAATTTATTGTACCCCTGCACTGAAAGACACTTTACCCAAACATGTCCCGTGACATGTCCCTCAACCCTAGACTTGTGTTGTGTCCCAATTGGATGTATTCCACAAACATGGTCACAGACCTGGACATTGTATGTACTTTGCACTGTTAAACTTGTAAATAAACACCACCTACACAACTAGCATGTTTATGTGTGTTGTGACACTTCTACTATGCCTAATGTTTCTGATGTGTGTAACATGTTTCAAGTCACAGAGTGTCAGTACAAGAGTGCATGTATATGTGAGCACATATCTATGCACATGGTACCTACATGTTGTATGTTGATGTTGGCCTCATCCCCTACAATCAAATCACTGAATATGTGATATATTCTGAAAACATGAATGCCACACCCACTACATACTGCAAGCATGGTTGTGAAAGAGTTATTGGGCAATTTTGTCAGCTGGAAGTACCGCTTGGACACATTGGTGTGAAACAGAGGGACTCAGTCTCATCCATTATTGTCACTGGTCAGTTTAGCAGGATAGGAATGATATGTAGGCAGTAGCAACTTGTCCCACAGTGACCAACAACCCAAAACAAAACACATGCAGGCCCGTATTTATACTTTTTTTAGCGCCGCATTTACGCCGCTTTTTGACGCAAAACGGCGCAAACCTACAAAATACAATGGCATTTTGCAAGTTTGCGCCGTTTTTGCGTCAAAAAACGACGCAAATGCGGCGCAAAAAAAGTATAAATACGGGCCACAATGTTAGGTGAATTCCCACACCTATCCTGTCCTATACATGGTCAACATAGTCAGCTTGAGTGGTGGGAACCCTGGATGGCAGGTGCACAGGTAAGTAGATGTGTTGTAGCTGCCAAAGTGAAAGCTCAGTCATAAGGATGTGTTGTAAATATCAAGAGAGGGATTTGGATGCAGGACTGAGTCCCAAGGACAACATACAATTTGCACTGGACACCCATGGGAAGATCCTGAGACCCAAGCATATGACACATGAAGTAAGGGAGTACCCAATAATATTTATTATGAAAAATAAATCAATTAGATAATAATAATAATTAACACCTATCCTAATCTAACCTATCCTAACTATACATAACCCACAACAGACCCTAACTACTCTATGCTACACTTACCTTATTCATTCAACGACGCACTCTAAACATTCGCCCCCCACCCCTCTTATATCACAGGACACATGCAGGACAACATACACTAAACTACACAAGTCAAGTCAATGAAGTCTTTATTCGATATTTCATCATAAAAGACATGCTACACGTCATAATACTTATAAAATTATCAGTGCTAACGATTAAATAATAAATACAATATTTCATAAAAGCTACTAAGAACGTATTAATCAATCTAATGCTTCATTTGTTAAATATTTTAACATATTAAAAAAAAAGAAGAACATTACTTTAAAAACTCAGTTCTAAAGTTCAAGATAATTTACTTATCTAAAACATATAGCTGTTTTAGTAGTTCAGAACGAATTATCCATGCCCACCCCAGGAATTTGGCCACCCCTATTGCTATAGTAGGTGAAAGATCAGTTTTAAGGATCCTACAAGCAGTCTCGGCCGATTGTGTGCCCAGACTTTTGCATAGGGGTACCAACCACTTCTTCCTTGGGGCAGCATATAATGGACAGGCAAAGAACAAATGGCTCACATTTTCCCGCATTTCAGTACACAATGGGCATTTATCTGGGCCTCCAGTGCCCCAGGTTGAGGTTAAACACCTTAAAGGTATTGAGCCCACTCTAACTTGGTGATATAATTTGCGGTCCAGAGGTTTTGTAATAACATCCCAGTACTTTTCAATTGCAGAGACATCTTTCACATGTACAAAGGTTGTTGTAAGGGAACTACCTATAAGGGATGAGTGTCTTATGCCTACCACCCATTCCCAATATAGTTGTTTCAGCTCTTTTTTTGAAGGAAAAGTAGCTGAGTCTGGGTTGTGCCAAAGGGCACCTAGACCCATGGCACAAAGGGTGGTTCTAATACCCTTAAACCAACCAATCTTATTGGATCCCAGGGTGTCCCTTACCTCGAGGCATGCTTTCGCATATAATAACAGCTCTGGGGTAGACCACAACCTCCGCCAGAAGGCCAAGGGCCGAAATCTGGCTTGATCTTCCACCGGTTGGAGCCCAAGGTCATAAAGGAGCGGGATACGTGGGGATGACCTCGGAAGACCAACCGCTCCTCTTGTAAATCTATTTTGGGCCAGCATCAGTCGGTCCAGATTGCTATAACCCCAAAGCTCTGCCCCATACAAGACTGAGGGAAGAATTTTTGACCCATAGATTTCCATAAGTGGGGACATCGGGCGGGTAAATGATCTTTTATATTCCTTAAGAAGGGCACCGCCTAGTTGAACATGTTTAAGTGCTTGGATATCGATCTGGGGTTTCCAACTAAAATTATCACTAAAATGCACACCCAGATATGTAAATTCATTAGTTTGCTCCAAAATAGCACCACCCATTTTAACCCTTGCCACAGTTTGTGTTCGACCTCTTAGTACCATGAATTTTGTTTTAGAAACATTTACTTCTAGCTCATGCTCGTCACAAAATAATTCAAATCTGAGTAGGGCCTGCTGGAGCCCTTGCCTTGTCTTTGATAATAACAAGGTATCATCTGCGAACATGAGCAATGGTACTTTCATTCCCGCTATCTGGGGAGCATCCGTGGGATGTGTTGCAAAATATTTGGTAACCCCGTTAATAAACAGGGAAAACAAAGTGGGAGCCAGGACACATCCTTGTCTAACACCTTTCAAAACATGGAACCTGTCCGTAACCTCGCCAGGCTTACCCCAGCGGACTTGGGCATAAGTGTATGCATGAAGATTCATTAAGAGTCGCACTAGAGCCCTGGGCATTCCCTGTTCCAGTATGCAATCCCATAATTTAGACCTAGGGACCAAATCGAATGCAGATCTTAGATCCACAAAAGCTGCATACAACTTGCCCTTACCCAAAAAAACTGTTTTCCAATATAAAAGGGCAAAACGAAAGGCTTGATCAAGGGTGCTTACATGAGGTCTAAAACCCGCCTGCAACGGAGTCAAAATATCTGAGTCTGTTATCCATTCCTGTATCCTCCCTAAAATGAGGCGCGCTATGATTTTTTGGATCGCATCAATAAGGCTGATGGGCCGGTAATTTGAGTGTACTGAGCGATCGCCTTTCTTGTGTATAGGAAGGATTTCTGCCCCATACCATGAGTCAGGAATTTTAGCACCTGCTGCAACTGCATTCACCAGGTGGAGTATATAAGGTACCCACAGGTCCTGGTCTTCCAAAAAAATGTCAGCTGGAATACCATCAGGGCCAGGGGCCCTCCCTTTGGGAATGTTTTGCAGGCAATTGATAACTTCAGTAACTGAGAATATTAACGGCTCGACGGGCTCAAGACAGTAGGGTATAGTCACTTCAACTGTATGACACTTAAACTGATCTTCAAAAAATTTTACCCACTGATTATTAGAGACAGATGCTGGGCTATAGTGGGCGTCCTGCGAGATACCCCATTTTATGAGGTACCAAAACTGTTGCATATTGCGTTTATCACAGGCTTCTGACAGCATAAGCCAGCGTTCCTCGTCCCACTTTTGTTTTGCCTCATTATAGAGTTTTCTACAAGATCTAATCTGGCTATGATTTTTGTTTTTAATAGCCTCAAAGAGAACTCTTTTTGTCTTGCTACACTCTTTATCAAACCAGGTAGTGGATGAGTATTTCTTGGTCCTGGGTTGTTTAGGGATAAATTTGATGAACAACTTTTTAAGTTCCTGAAACAAGTCAGAATGGGTACGTATAAGTTCGCTGTTAATCTCGTCCTGTGAGCCACAATTGTTTAAAAGCTCCACAGAATTAGACACTAAGGTTCTTATCGCCCTGCGGGCCCCAGCGTCCGCAGCTATTTTGGGCCAACGTACCCTGCGCATATCATTGCTCACAATGACCTCTTTATCTGTAATATTAGGACCACTGCCCTCAGACCTCTGGAAGCTGGAATCCCTTAAGGTCAAAACCAGCGGGTCATGGTCGCTCTCTGGGCGTTCCGTAACTAGCATATCAACAACTGCAAACCACTGCCTTACATCGACCAAAATATAGTCGATACGACTACTGTGCCTGCCGTTGTTGAACGTGTGCCTGCCCTTCCTATCTGACTTGACCCTTCCATTAACAACTCTTAGACCCATATCCAGGCATAGCCCCTTGATATAGGTGGCTGAGCTCGACCACTTAGCAATCGGAGGTATCTCGAGTTGGGGAATACCCCAGGATAGATCCTCATCCTCGGTGAGCGGGCCGTCCTCAGTACCCAAAGGCTCAAAACATGTATTAAAATCCCCCATCACAATCTTGTGGCCATCGGTCGTTGTTCCTGATAGAATGTCATCCAACAGGAGGAGGGTCGGAAAAACCCTTCCTCCCTGGAGGCCCCTGACATAAATATTAACCAACAGGATGTTTATACCTTGGTTGGACTTTATCTTTAAGGCAATTATGTCTGGACTATCAATTGTCACTTCTTCAACTCTTACACCCGCACTTTGGCGGACCCAAATTGTAAGACCTCCAACAGGACGCCCTTTCTGGCCTCTAGTTGCTGGCTTGCTAAAGTTCAGATACCCCACCCGAAATATCGGTGTGATAGCCCATGTTTCCTGGAATGCAATTATATCGCCCTGATCTATGAAGTCCCTCCAATCAGGAATACACTGGCTGGACTCCAGACCGGCTATATTCCAGGATATATACCTTGATAACATATCAACAGGTTCGGCTAAAGCAGAGGGTGGGTCCGTGCTAACATTGGGTAGTGCAGACAATGTACCAACAGGGGTAGTGTCAGGATTATTACTTTGGTCTGTGGCAATAGCCTTCCAACTTATATCTTCTATGTGGGGGGATTTTAATAAAGTTATATTAACTATTTCTTCTCTACCGATCAGTCAATCATTCTCATCTAGGCAGGATAACGGCCCATATCTCCCGGCAGTAATCAAGGGTTCAATGCTTTCTGGTGCGAACCAACCCCTGGGAGGGTTAATGACATTTTTGTTAATCTGGGAGGGCACCTTCACCTCGGGATACACCGTAGGATAAAAATCTGGTAATTCCCACGTGACTATTGGTCCATCTGCAAGTTGCGGGCACCAGCCTCTCAAAAATGGGACCACATTAGTACTCCTGAAATTAACTATTACCAGATCACCTGGGATATCTTTAATCATGTGGCCAAGCCAACCCACCCTTCTCACATTTAAAATGTTACCATCAATGGTAGGGGGGAGGGGTCTATTCTTAGTAAGCTAGAAGGCTACTTTGTTTTTTAAGTCATTGTAACCTTCTTTTTTACCTGAACTAAGTTCTGGGACTCCTGATAATATACATACAAATGGAGCGGCCTCCGGTGGGAGCTCAATCCTAACATTATAATTATTGTTGTGCTCTCTTGCTTCCTTATGGACTCGAGTTGGTTGAGGCCTACCCTCTAGGGACCCTCGAATCACTTCGGGTTCCCTAGGTATAGTGGGCTCCGCCTCCAAACTTGTTTCGTTACATGGGGCTTTATGTCTTAAACTGCTGCCCGCGAGTATTGCCTGCTCAACACAATTTCCAGATGGTAAATCTAGAGGTACCGTTAGTACATCTGCTGGTGTCGATGTTGCTTGTACCCTCAGACTATGAACCTCTTTGGTAAGTACTTCAATTTTCAGCAATAGTGTGCTAAAAATTTCAGCCATTTTTGTTGCTAACTTATCCTCTACTGTTGCCAGTATATTTTCTATATACTGCCTGTTATGACAGCAACCCACTGGCTTATCAGATCCCCCGTCTAATCCTTTTGTTTTAATAGTATGGGTTTTTGCTTCGAGGGGCTTTCGAGAATTGCTGACCTTCCCCACTCCTCTTTTGCCCAACGACTTTCTACAAGCCCTAACTGCTCTTACTGGTTGGGGGGGGAGTCTCTGCCATAACCATGGGGCTAAATGGGCTCTCGCCAATTATACCCGTTGAGTCTAAGGGATTAGAATGTATCTGTGCCTCAGTTAGTATCATATCTTTATCAGTGTTGGCACCCAGATCCTCAAAAGTAGACACTATATGTGGGGAGGAACTAGGGTGTGTCTGAACGGGAGAACTTCCTTTCCCTAGAGAGACTCTGCGATCGCTATTAATCTTTTTAACCACCTTAACCAGGTAGTTATCAAGCATAGTAGCCCCTAGATTTTTGGCGGAGTTATTACAGTTAGCCATCATAGGTTGTTTGCAGTAAATACCACCAGCTATAATTCAGCAACACAAAACACAGAACCGCGTAATCAAGAAGTAATGCAGCTAATTTACAGTTAGTTTACAGTTTAGGCAGAGTCCCGTGCCCAGTCCAGTCTCTTCAGGCCTCTTCAGGCCTCTGAGGGCCACAGAGCGGTGCGGTGTACCGTGCGGTGTACCTTGTTGCAATTTAAGGGCCCGGGGGGGCGTAACAGCACTTCCACGCCACTTGGCGCACAGGAAACCCAGGGGATTCTGGGTATTGTAGTCATCCCAGCGTGTTTTGGCAGGCAGCCTGCAACGGCGGCTAGTTGCGGTGGTCCGAGCCGACAGCCCTGTGACCTTGTTCGACCATCTGTAGGCTTGAAGAAGCTGACTGTACAGAGGAGTTTTGTCCTGCACTGGATCGAGGCTCAGCAGGCCGCTGTTGTGGAGGGGGTGGTTCTCGGATGGTTTTCCCACTAGATTACTGAGACGATCAAGTTCACTGAGGTCCCGGGTCACCGCTCCCAGCCCCTCCTGCACGCCCCCTAGGTAGGCTTTCTCGCGCTTACTCGCGCTCCTCCAGGCCCCCCTTGCTCCTGAGCCCGTCCTTCAGGCAGTCGAAGTCAGTCGAAGACGCGGGTGACACAGGAGCGCAGCGCCTGCACGCCCGCGATGGCCTCTCTCCTCCCGGAATCCCTCGAAGCGCAACTCGTGGGACCCCGCACAATCCACGGAGGGCGCAGCTACGGGCTGAGCACAGAGGTACGAGGAGGGCAGAGCCTATCCGTGCACAGAGGGTCCGTGCATACGAGCCCTGGACGCAGTCTTGTGGGAGACGTCTTCTGTTCGCCTCAAGGTGCGAGTTACTATTCCTGGCAAGTCAGTTACTCAGCGTGCAAGGGGAGGACTGTGGACTCCTCAGCTTCCTGTCACCGGCCGCATGGGCTTCCCCCGTGCACGTGTGGGGTGGAGGACTGACTGCACGGGTGGTTCTGTCAAGCTGTGGCTCCCAGTGCCCGTTGGGGTGACAGTCTGCAGGGGGGGGGGGCGTTTTGCCAGGGGCAGGGTGGAGGGAACGCCTGGGGCTGCCTCCAGGGGTTCTGTGGGGACAGCTCCCTGTCTCCTGCCACGGGCACCTCAGGGGGCTCCTCGGGCTCCTCCGCACGCCTCTTTCCCGCTCTTTCCCGCTGCCTAGCAACGGTATCCCCTACTCCTGCTCTGATGTCCCTGCTGCCGTGCTCTGGGCGGGGGTGCGCAGCGCTGAGGCGCTCCCGGGGTCCGGGTGGCGGGCGGCTCCTACTGGGGGAGCTGTGCCGGAGTTTTGGTACCCGGGAGGTACTGCTCCGTCGCTGCCAGGGGGGCCTGCTCCTGGGTGGGGGCTGGGTCTCCTCGTCGGGGTCTCCGGGGTGCTTTTGGTCCTCGTTGGTGGTCACCGCTCCCCGGGCTACGGTGCGGTGCGGGCTCGTCCTCTCCGTGGCCGGGCAGTTGAGAGTTTTCACTTCCGGGTTAAGCACCTTGTCTGAGGAGCCGCTCAATCCAGCTCCAAGCCCCGCGCCTCGAGCCACGAGCCACCCGAGATTTTCCTTTGCGAAGTTTCCCCCACGGGCCCTCGAGCCCCCCCAAATGCAGCAGTAGCGGTGGCGGTGGCGGCGGCAGCGTCTGTACTCCGCGCCGCGCCGCGCTGCACTCCGACGTGAGCCACCCGGCACCAGCGTGAGTACAGCGTTTCCCCGTGAGCTCAAACTACACATTTACTAACTATGACTAAACAAATATATATTTTTTTGTATTTTCTTTTTTTCATTTTTTTAAAATGTATTTTTATTTTTTACAAACATATAAAAGTCCCAACATCACATACCACCCACATAGTAAAATATGAAAAGTAGTAAACCCACCCCCAAACATACTTATCCTAACTGTTAGAAATGGGGTCTTTGGTTGGCAGTCAGGTTACCCCGTATCCAAGCAAGGACCCTCACTCTAGTCAGGGTAAGTCATACACAATCCAAATTATCCTGTGCCCACCCTCTGGTAGCTTGGCACTGAGCAGTCAGGCTTAACTAAGAAGGCAATGTGTAATGTATTTGTGCAATAAATCATGCAATAACACAGTATAGCACCACAACAATACACCACACAATGTTTAGAAAAATATATAATATTATCTGATAAGATGCAGATCAAAACGATTAAAATGCAATAAGTATATGTTGTGATAACACTGTAAAAGTGATATAAAGTGTCTTTAGTCTTTTAAAAACAATAAATGTCTCTTTCAACCACAAAGTACCTGGTTCACATTCAAAATCTCTGCAAAGAGCCACAGAGGAGGAGATGCGTGGAAAACAAGGAGGTGTGAGTTGATTTCTCGGGCCGTACATGGCGATGTGTCGTTTAGTTTTCATGCAGAGACGGCTGTGTGTTGATTTCCGGCGATCAGTCGTGGATCCTCTTCGGGTTGTGGGGTTTTTGGACGTCCCGGGGACGATGCGTGGATTTCCGACACTGACAGGACGAAGTCACAGGGGCTGCGTTGATTCGGTGGGGCGTTGCGTGTAAATTTCTACTGCATGGCAGGCGCTGTGTCAGTTCCCCCTGGAAGTCAGACTGCGTTGTTTCGGCTCGGCTGTGCGTCAATCCAGTGGGCCGTGCGTCAAATTTCCGGTTGCTACGGTGGCGCTGCGTCGATCTTCTCTTGACGAAGTCTGACTGCGATGTTCCGGTTCTTTTAATTTTCCACCGCGATGCAGGCTGTGCGTTGTTTCTGGCAGGACAAGGAGTCCTTCTTGTAGAGATGAAGTCTTTTTGGTCCTGAGACTTCAGGGAACAGGAGGCAAGCTCTATCCAAGCCCTTGGAGAGAACTTCTCACCACAGCCATAGAGCAGCAAGGCAGCAGGGAAACAGAAAGGCAGCAGTCCTTCACAGAAAGCAGTCAGGTGAGTCCTTTGGGCAGCCAGGCAATTCTTCTTGGCAGGATGCAAGTTCTGGTTCAGGTTCTCTTCTCCAGGAAGTGTCTTGTCAGGTAGAGTGTCTACCTCAGAAGTGTCTGACTTGGTAGGAGCAGAGGTCCTGTTTAAACACCCAGATGTGCCTTTAAAGTGGGAGAGACTTCAAAGAGTGGCTTAGAAGTGCACAAGGTCCCCTTTCAGTTCAATCCTGTCTGCCAGGGTCCCAGTAGGTGTTGTGACAGTCCTTTGTGTGAGGGCAGGCTACTATCTTTTGACATGCAAGTGTCAGGCCCTCCACCCTCGCAGCCCAGGAAGACCCATTCAAAATGCAGATGTATGCAAGTGAGGCTGAGTATCCTGTGTTTGGGGTGTGTCTGAGTGAATGCACAAGGGAGCTGTCAACTGAACCCAGCCAGACGTGATTGTAAGGCACAGAAGGATTTAAGTGCAGAGAAATGCTCACTTTCTAAAAGTGGCATTTCTGAAATAGCAATATTAAATCCAACTTCACCAGTCAGCAGGATTTTGTAACACCATTCTGGCCATATTAAATATGACCTTCCTCCTCCTTTCCGATCAGCAGCTACCACTCAAAATGTATATGAGGGTAGCCCCAATGTTAGCCTATGAAAGAAGCAGGCCTCACAGCAGTGTAAAAATGAATTTAGGAGTTTTACACTACCAGGACATGTAAACTACATAGGTACATGTCCTGCCTTTTGCCTACACAGCACCCTGCCCTATGGGTTACCTAGGGCATACCTTAGAGGTGTCTTATATGTAGAAAAAGGGGAGTTCTAGGGTTGGCAAGTACTTTTAAATGCCAAGTCGAATTGGCAGTAAAACTGCACACACAGGCATTGCAATGGCAAGCCTGAGACAAAGTTAAGGAGCTAGTTAAGTGGGTGGCACAATCAGTGCTGCAGGCCTACTAGTAGCATTTAATCTACAGGCCCTGGGCACATATAGTGCACTTTACCAGGGATTTATAAGTAAATTAAATAATCCAATTGGGTATGATCCAATGTTACCATGTTTAAAGGGAGAGAGAATACGCACTGTAGCACTAGTTAGCAGTGGTAAAGTGTGCAGTCTTAAAACCAGCAAAAACAGTATCTAAAAAGTGGAGGGAGGCAGGCAAAAAGTTAGGGATGACCACCCTAAGGCTGTCAGGTCTAACACTAACTAACCCACTAACCTATTCTAATCTACAACTAACCCCCTAATACCTACAAAAAATAGTAGAAAAAGAGGAGGGAGGGGAGTCAATTTGGGAGGAGTGACATAATGTCACTCATAGGCTGGCACTTTTGAGTCTTTTTTTAATATTCTTGACAGCCTTGCTATTCTTAGCCACCTCTTGCTCAATGGAGTCCAACTTTTGTAGAACCAGTTGTGCATCCCTCTGTAGATCTTGTATGGCACTCACGTCAATGGCAACTGATGTTGTCATGTTACTTGTGGGTGCAGCAGCTGGAGCAATGGTGACGTTGGCAGCTGTGGGCTTCTGCACAGTAGTTGTGCTTGGTCTGGCCTGTGTAGGCAGTGTGGGTCCCCCTTGGCTGAATGCCCGCCACTCACCAGTTGATCGCTCTGAACCCAGATTCCGCTGCCAAAATGTGCCAATAGCGCACTGCCCTCTTCTGAAACGCACAGAGTTGGTTCTCATTCATGTTGGCAGCTATAAAAATGAGCCAGGCAACCTTCATTGTCAGTATTGTGTGGAGTATGCAAAGCTTACTATCAACATCGAATAGCACATGCACTCCTACTCAAAATCCAGATGGTACAATGGCCCTTATGGATGAAACGACAACGCTGCCTTTGCATCATTTTCCTTACACCATAGCCATCCACAACAAGCTTAGGTAACAAACAAATTCATATGTGCGTAGACTTTGCACCATGCTAGGGCAGCGTCAAATTCACATTGCTCATGGCCACTATTCCCCTTCTTAAGTGTCAAATTGTCAAACAAACATCACCTGAAACTTGATCCTGTTATTGTGAGTATGGGATGGTGTCGTTTACCATAAGGGTTCAGTGTTGAGATGTACACATGCAAGCCCGATCAAATGGACTGTCACCTACACAGTGAGCATAACATCTACCTACACATTTGTTGATCCCACCCCCTGTGCCCCTGGGGGTAGGGCCATGCAGATCAACATCTCAACTGTCCAGCTCATATACCAATGCATGCCCACTCATACATGGAGTCAGGGGGTGGACCATAATTTAGGTCATGACAAAATAAGAAGCTGGTATCCATAGTTCTCTCACTTCCTCATTCATGTGTCTCGGTTAGACACCCATCAATACCTGATCAACCAATACCATTCCTCACACACCCATAACCTTGCCAGCACACAATTGTACTTGATCTGCATGCACGCTTATCACATTCCATTTAGTTGTCACATAGGTAGACTACAAGATTATTGGCACCATGCTAGTAGACAAATGCCCACACATTCCTACATGTACATCACAATACAGGGATGGCCCAATTTTTCATGAAAATGGTGCACCACTGTGTTGTGTGAATGACAGTGTGTTCCAGTGCCATGACATACACAACGGTGCACATCTGAGTCACATCAGGAGCTACATGTGGCTTGTCATCACCTTGTTTACACAATGCTGGCCATTGAGCATCCAGAAGCCTCACATGATTTGACACTCTGCTCGTGCATGGGGAACAACTTAAATGTGACACATTCGGCATCATTACGACCCTGATGGCCGGCGGTAAGCTGGGGGTAACACCGCCAACAGGCTGGCGGTGTTCCACCAGCTATTATGACCGTGGTGCAATAGCCACGGCCATACCGCCGGCCCCTCCACTATGTACCGCCAGGTTTTAGTTCGGCGGTCATAATCCCCACGGCAGTGGTGCAGGCACCACTGCCCTGGGGATTATGAGTCCCCGACTGCCAGCCTGGCCATGGCGGTAAACACCCCCATGGAAAGGCTGGCGGTAAGGAGGACTTGGGGCGCCCCTGGGGGCCCCTGCACTGCCCATGCACTTGGCATGGGCAGTGCAGCGGCCCCCAGGCATAGCCCTGTCGTGCATTTCACTGCCCGAATTTTGGGCAGTGAAATGTGCAATGGGTGCTACTGAACCCGCTGCACATCAGCATTGCCGCCGCCTCTATTACGAGCCGGCAGCAATGTTGATGTGACTTTTCCGCTGGGCCAGCGGACGGTAACACTGTTACCGTCTGCTGGCCCAGCGGAAAAGTCATGATAGGGAGCCAGAAATATCGCCGGCACTGGCGGTATTCTGACTCCTGCAGCCTCGGCGGTCTTTTTAAAACACGAGGTTGCAATGAGGGCCATTGTCACCATCCATCCTAATCAGCTTTCTGATCATTTTACAGCTCATCACTCCTAGCATTGGGTGCTGAACTCATGACTCATTCACACTAAACACTTCAACACTACACAGGACACACAAAATCACACTTACTGGATACATCTGGGTCCTCAAATCCTGCCACTTCACTGATGGTGTAGGGGGAAGGTCCACCTGTAAGATATGTGGATGGAAAAACACGGTTACTGTCATATCACTGTCACTATAGTGGACAACATATGGCAGTATGTACTATTACAGAGGAGTGAGCTATTCATCCAGATTGTGGACAGTGCAACAGACACACCACTGCATACTCAGAATGAGACTGTCACTCTGGTGTATGAGAGACATACATCTGCACTCTTACACTGGGCCTGATACTCATGTAATGCTACACCCTGCAACAACCATGTGTGGCCAATCTGTAGAAGATGGAACTCCATGGTATGAGGGGCAGTTGGGTGACAGATACATGGCACAACCGTTGTGCTCTGCAAGACAACTGATCCCGGTATTCTGGCGTGTCCTGCAAGACACACAGGGGCATTTTGTGGAGTACAAGCAGCTAAATAGTTAGTCTGCAATTCACATGCATTGTGTAATCCATGACTGGTGTGTCACAATTGGCTGATGGCATCAAATGGCCCATTGCAAGTGCCCCCTAAGTTATGTATTTCCCCTTTGTAAACATAATGGCAGGGCTGATGTATGTGAAACTCTGACATTATTGCACCATATATGGATTGTCGTATTTAGTTATCACAATCCACTCACAAATCGTATGCTGCCAGTGTTTAACCTTATCACACATGACACAATAATGGAAGAGATGTTGCCATGGCCCATGAAATGTGTGACTTAGTGATGGATGTGCATGACTATCCAAACTCCTGACTTGCATTGGTTAAATGTTAGGATATGTGAAGCCCATGTCTATAATGGCCCATTGACACTCCATTCTGGTTGCATGCAACCTGTCCACCTGCATTGCTTGCAGTACACCAACACGTGCTACTGGCATTCAAGTGCAGTGAACAGTAATTAGTTAGCCAATGGGGTACTCACCAACAGGCCCACCTATCACCACACCAAGATGGTCAAGTAGATCCTGCTCCCTGCCTACAAGGTCAGCCGAGCGATGCTTCAGCTGATGGTCATTGTAACTGGTGTGGTACAATCTCTTCAGGTGGTGGAGCACATTTCCCTATCGCAGCTGCCTTACCTTTGTAGGGTACCACTGGATCACACGGCCACCCTTCTCTAGCATCAGTGGGAGGTTGTGGGCTACCAACCAAATAAATCCTCCCACCTCCGCCTCCCCCATTCTGGTCAGCCTTTCCGTGCCAGAAATTGCACTGGGGTACAAGTAGGAATACATGTCAGACAGTACAATGGAAAAAAAGAGTAATGAAAGGAAATGTAACACCAAAAAATTCTATCACCCAACTAACCCACCTATAGAACTAACCCAGACAGACACACGACAGCACAAGTACAAGGTAAAATACACTGAACACAACAAATTCACAGACACTGGGACAAATGACAGTAAAATACAACAGTAAACATGACAGGAGGGACAGCGCAAGATAGACTGGATCGCAAGCAGACACCACCAACCCCAAACACAACCACACAGTCAAAAGAGGCACAGGCTGTAAAGAGAAAGTAAAAGTACACCCACTGTACCATACCTGTAAACAGGATATCCTATTAAATCACTTCCTGTGCCCTTGCGTCACGTTTTCTGTTATGCGTGTATTTTTGTTTTACGCATCCGATATTTGCATGAGTATTTCTGATGCATTACTTACTGGCGTCTGTTTATATTGAAGTATTACCTTCATGTGTCGATTTCACAGTAAATCAGCATTGCGATGAGTGCGAAGGTGGAAAATATGCTAAGGGCCCATGGGTCATGTAGTTTGCGCTTGCAGATATTTCTGACACATTTGCGTCTTTGTTTTTTACTCTAATCGTGATTGCATGATTTTGAGATTTGTTGATGTATGCACCCTGCATCAACATAATAATTGTATGTGCTGGGCTGCAATATGGCATTTTGTGTATGGCCACATGTGGTAGTCCATTATACAATGTGATTTGTGCGTGTTTGTTGTGTTACACCAATGTGTGTATTACAGATTCAGCAGCATGCAAATGTATACACGTCATGCCTATGTCTGTAAGTGTGACCACAGTGTATCCACATATATATGGCAGTCAGAACTATGCAAGTGTCATGGTATGTGATTGTGATTTGTGTTCACTTATGTGCTGTGGGTAGTTGTCTTACAGAGCATCACATTTCAGGCAACATTCACAGCTCAGGGATTGTTGATGATGACTGATGCTTGCAATTGGCAACTGTTATGCGATAAGTGTCTCCATATGTTGATCTTGAGTATATGGATGACTTGTGTGTGGAATACACATATGTCTGACATGCATACATCCTTGCTACTTTCTGTGATTGACACACTCTGTCTACCTTTCTACCATTTCATGTATTGAACACAATAGCCAGTTCCCAATCTGAACATATTGCTTTGTATTACAATTACTTTGTGGTGGACATGTAGCCCTAGCGGCATATGTTCTCATCCATTCAGAAGTGCATTCCATAGACAAAGTGCAAAGTGTGAGGTCCTGTGTACCCTCTGACAGGATTGGGCACCATGGCAGTTGCAGGCGTGATTTCCATGGATTATCTGCACATGCTCCATTTCTCACATTGCTGGTCATACCTGGGCTAATCATGTTGGGCATTGTCACCAATAATGTCCCCACCTTGTCACACATGCCCCATGTAGCCATTGCAAATCTCATACTGGGTTGTGTTAGTGCTCAGTTCAAACATTACCGTCCCACCATATTTTGACATCCACTGCCTCTTGTGTGGACCCCTTATTAAGTTCCTTTTTAGACATGTTGTTGTTGTGTGTGATGTGCTTTTGTTATACAAGTTGGCAATGTGGATGTAAATTATATGTAGTGGTCCATAAACTGTGTCCTTCAGTTGTCACATTCAAGTGATGGGACTAATTGTGATGTGTGTGATGGTAGTAGTTCACTCTAACACTTCACATGTGATGTTGCTACAGTACTCATCAGATTTATATTTGTGACATGCTCCCTGAGGTTAGACTGATAATCCTAAAGTATATGTTGGAGAGATTGAAGACAGCGAAGCCAGATTGTGTGGATGAGTGAGATGTTTATTGACAAAATTTACAAGGTGAGTTACGTGATAACTATGTGAAGGAGTTCTGTACAATTTGCAGTCTGTGGCGTATCCCAACATCTGTGTTGTGGTCTTCTCCCTCATTTACTTCTCCACCATCATCCTCCTCCTCCTCCTCAGGCAGGTCATCAACCTGCTCATATAACGGTACGTTCAACCGTACACATATGTTGTGCAGGATGGCACAGGTCAATATGATCTTGCAGACCATTTCTGGGGCATATAGGAGGCTGCCTCCTGTGATGTCCAGGCACCTGAATCTGGACTTCAGGATGCCAGATGTCCTCTCCACAATGGTCTGTGTCCTCTGATGTCCCTCATTATATGCACGCTCTGCTGCCATGCTTGGGTTGTAAATTGGGGTCATTATACATGCTTGTATGCCATAACCCATATCTGCTGCAAAAGATTACAGGAGTAAATCATTGTGAGGGCTTGCAAGATGTAAGCCATGTAGCATGGCAGTTGATATTAGGATCTGGTTGTGGCTCATATGTATCTGTGTTTTGTTGTGAGTTCTTAACCTTGTGTGATCTTTCCTCAGCACTAGGTTGTTGGACATGATGATCTTGTGTATGGGTCAAGGACCTAGAACACTTGATTTGGATTCCACTCTGATAATCATTCTGTATGTACCATGCTTTTTGTATCGCACTTTTGTATCAGTGTGCTATCAGTAGAGGGATATGGCACATCCTGACAACACAATGGGGTCAGATGTGGTGGAAGCATGGTGGCACTACAGTGTCTGGACATCACATCCCTTTTGACATGTGTCATTGCAGATGAGGTGTGACACTTAGGGCCTATGTAATTGGTTAGTGTGAATGCTAAATTGGCTGTTGTGTCCTGCAACATTTCAACAATGCAAGGATGCCCCTATGCCAGTTGCACATGTGTAGCCGTGCACCAACGCTACCTGCCCTACACCAGGGTGCTTGGCTATCTGCCATGTGGAGGTAAATGTATCTGTGCTGTACGGTACACTGCCCTGGACATATGCTTTTTTGATGGCCAATTGGCTCTTTCTGTGTGTGCAGCCATGTGCAGCATGCATTTGTGTCACATTCACCTGAGTTCATAGCACCGTCTACCTGCTATTTTCAAACTGCATACAGCACCCCTGGGTGGCATTTTTTCGCTGGCACTTCCTCAGGTCTTAGGGGACAAAAAAATGTGACTCTGCTCCTTAATGCTATGTATCTTGTAGTGACAGACCTGCAGCGAGAAACATTGCACACCCCTCCCACGCTACATGCAGCATAGCAGGGTGGCCAATTTATGATGTGGCTTACAGTAATGCAGAGATGATCCTCTGCCAAGATGTACAAACAGTGCAGGCCATAACTATTGAACTGTGGGCTATTACATTGTTCCCTTGGTGTTCCAGAGTGGCAGCTAATGTTTGTGTCAGCCATGAGGTGTCCAGCGGTGTGTATCCCATTGTCACTGGATGATCAACATAACTAGCAGTGTCTCTCCTATCTTCTAAAACAATACTAAGCATATCTACTGTCGACACATGCACTGTGCAGGCTATGGGATGTAGCTCAGCTACTTAGAAAATGTGTCCCTTGTACAGTCCATGTGAGGTCAGTGATGTCCTGTTGACTCCTTCTGGGTCCCACAATGTCATCCATGATCTGCACTGTTTGACTGTGTCTCTGCCCCCGGTTGGGCCATTTCTTATATCTGGTACAGACAAGATGGTGTTGTGAGTCAGTGAGTGTTGCATGTGAGGTTGCACTACAGTGACTGTGGTTCCACTTCTAACACATCTGGCACATGGTATGTGTTGGTGATTGATCTTGTACTCCTATGTGTGTGAGCCACTGCGTCAGGCAGGTGTCTCTGCACACTACAGGTAAGTTAGGTATGTGTTGATGAGATGCAGTAGGTATTAACGCAAGTTGTGTGGTGTTTGATAATTGTTCTGGCAGTGATTAGCACCACATGACTCCAGACATCTGGACCTATTTGGAAGTTACATGACATGGACATGGTGTATGCCCTTGACGTGTCTGTGCTATTGTTTGTTTGGTGTAGTGTGTGTGATGTGCACATAGTGGGCAACCTGAGGCCACTTGTAGTGGTTGGTGTGGTTCTGCTGTTTTCAAAAGTTACATGTCTGCACTGTCCCTCCTGTGGTGTGCCTGTCAAGTTATGGGTGTGTTACGTATAAGTGGTTGTGTGTGTAATGGTCTTGTGCACTGATTGTGGTATGCTGCAGCATGTTACATATGTGTTATCATCTGCAAATTTGTGTTACTCTGGCTACTTTAGTGGTGTATGTCTTGTGTGTCCGACAGGGTTGGGGTGTTGTGTGTACATTACTAGATTTGTAGACTTACCCACAAGTAGGCCATTTCCAAATTGTCCATCCTGGAACTGTTCATTGATCGTACTGTGCCAGAATATGTAGGCGTCACGGACACTCCCAGGATACTTGGCCAAAATGTTTATGAATAATCTGCGGTGGTCCACTATGCCCTGCACATTAATGGAATGCATGTGCTTGCGATTCTGGTATAAGTGCTCTGTTGCTGCAGGTGGTACGAGCCGGACATGGATGTAGCACATTGCACCAATCACAAGCGGGAAGCCATGGATTTGATAGAACCCCTGTTTGTTCTCCTGCTGCTTTTGCTGGGTATTGAAGAATCTGATATGGCGGGGTGTCAGGGATATGATGGCATCTAAGACCTTTGGCAGGAATGCAGAGAATGACGGCTGTGAGACACCAGCAATCAATGCACCCGTTGTTTGGAGTGAGCCACTTGCCAGCATGTGCAGAACAGCAGGCAGCTTTGTTATAGGTGGTATGTTGTGGGGGGTCTGCAGGCTGGCTGCAACTAGCGGCTCAATGTGGTGCAGCAGGTGTAGTATGGCTTGCCGGTTCAGTCTATAGGTCCTAATTATGTCCAGGTCCCTGAGGCCAAGGAGGGTTGTCCTGGTTTTGAAGACCCTCTCCTACCTTCTGCGTTGCCTTTCTGGGCTGCGTTGTGGTGGTGGTGATTGCTGGAGTTGTTGCTGTCCTCTGCGCCATCTAGCAAGCTGTATCAGTATCACCTCCATCTTCTCCTGTGGGTTGTAATGTTGCTTCTATGTGTTTTCCTAAAGTACTGGTGTGTTTGCCCCATTTTAATACCTGACCTGACCCAGGCGTTCGATTTTGACGCAAATCGGTGTTTGAGTAATTTTTTTGCTCAGCCTCCACCCGTCCATCTTTTTTGCCCCGGTGGATAAATATGGCGCTACGGTGTTTGAGTAATTTTTTGGACAGGAACTCATCATCTCATTGACGCAAGGAGGTTTCACGGATCCACAAAATGACATTTATTTTGTCAAAATATAAATATGGAGTTAAGTTTGCGCCGGATTTGCATTAAAAAAAAGACCCAGATCTGGTGCAAACAGAGTATAAATATGCCCTGTGTGCGTCCGGGTACAAAGACGGTGTGTGCTCATCGGTGCACAGATGATGTGTGCGCCCCAGTGGACGTTGTAACCTTGACTCACTCTGTGAGGCATGTGCTGCGAGCACGGAAATCAAACAATTCTTGCACCTGCTCGGCATTGGAAAAGCAGGAATGTGCTTCCCTTTCAAGGTAAAATGCAGTGCAACAAACACCATTAATACAAGTAAACACAGGATAAAGTAAGAGACCCAGAGTACAAGTCCACTTAGAGGGTCCCCTCTAGGGCGAGGGGCATGTCTGTTTGTCCAGAAGACCCTGGAGCAGTGGATTTGTCAGTTCCTGCTCCTCATTTTATCATTCTGATAAGCCCAGTATGTTTTCCTGCATAGGTGATCAGTGGAGTCGGGAGCCCCCAACCCACCCCTCCCATGCTCTAACAGCTGAAGTGGGGGCTGCCACTGGGCCAGTGCTTAATTTGTGCTTGTTGTTTCCAGTGCCGAGAACCAGCACTTTTTTTTTAGGGCTGGGGCCTACTCTTCTGCCTCAAGCATTTGCTACGAGCAAAAGAGACGTAAGTGAAAGACGGAGGAACAGAAAAACAAAAAAGCGTCTCAAAAGGAGAAAGTAAAAAGCTGCAAGAGTGAGCTGAAGGGGCAGGGAGTGGCTTTAAATGGATTGAAGAGGCCCGAGATGGTATTAAGTGCTCGCACATGTAATTGCAGTAGCCACGTGTTTAAGAGGGGGGCTTTGGGCACCGGCACCTTTTTATTTACAAATTAAGCACTGCACTGGGCTAAGTGGTCAGCTGAACTCTGCCACGTAAACACTGTTAGTTGTTTATGAGCCTCTCTATTAGGAGACCTTCTGAAAAAATGCTGATGGATAACCATGTGGGGAATACAGTAAAAGGGGGTTGTGGGTTTGGGCTGCCATGCGCAGGGAGGGACACACAGAAAGGGAAATCATGAAACTAAGGAAAAAACATAGAGAGGGATAAGAAAGGGTGAGAGAAAAAATATGGATAGATAGAAAGCAGAAAGAACGGGCGAGCAAGGGAGGGTGGAAGGAAGGAACAAGTGAAAGGAAAGTAGGAAAAAGGGGAAGGTAGGATGGAAGGTGAAAGAATGAATGGAGCGATGGAAGGGTGAATGGGTTGATAGATGAAAGGGCGTACGGAAGAGTGAAAAAGCTTGAAAGGAGATCAGGAGAGAGGATGCAAGGATGGAAGAATGAGCAGCTGCAGTGAAAGGATGGAGGGTTGAAAGGGCAGATGGAAGGATGCTTGATTATATGAATTAGTGGATGGATGGAAGGTTGGGAGGATGAAGTGAAGTACAGAGGGATGGTCGAATAAATGGAGGTTGATTAATGGATGGCTAGATGGATGGAAGCAGGATTAGGAGCTGAAAGGTACTCTTCTTAGGAAGGTTCATTAGCTTGCTTCACACTGTGTGATTAGAATTATGGGGCATATTTACAAGAAAGTTTGCACCAGTTTTCTTGCTTCGCCCCATCCCCACCTAACGACACCAGGGGTGTGTCGTATTTAGAATACCATGGTGGCCATTAGGGCAATAGTGTCAGAATTGTTTAGGCTATTGTGGGGCTTTGCTGCATTAGTGTAAAAAAGGTTGACCCTAGTGCAGCAAAGTGCAAGGAGGCCCATAGGTTTCTATGGGTGCAACATTTTAATGCCTGCTTTAAGCAGGAGTTAAAAATTACACCAAAAAAGGTGCAGTCAAATCTTGTAGATTTCACTGGGCCATTTTTGCGGGCCTCCTAGTGCCAGAATGCCTCCTTGCATACATTACGCCTGGCACAGGCATAAATTGGGGGGAAGGGGTGCAAAGTGGTCAGCGCACTTTGTAAACATGGCGCAAGAAAAAAGCCTTCTTGACGTCACATTCATGTAAAAGAAAATTACTCTAATGCGACACAGGAAGGCGCCAGGGGCTTGTAAATATTCCCCCATGTTTCAAATGGGGGTTACTCTAATCTTCTGGCTACTCCCTTGCAGCAGCTGATCCGTTTCACGAGTCCCCTGGTATGTGCTGTGCATAATGCTTTTGTTTACCACTTCAAGATAGTTGCCGATTACTCTTATTCTTGCAAGGAGTGAGTTCCATGTCTTAGCACACATTTCCTCCAGACCATGATTTTTTGAAGGAGTGGATTGAAAGGAAATAAAGTTGCCTAGAGTGAAGAATGCAAAGAAGGAGCTTTTGCTGGAAGAAGAGGGGACCTGACCCATGAATGGCACAATGAGCTTTGCACATTCCGTTGAATGTGATAAGTCTTGCCATAAGTATCCAGTGTATAGACTGAACTGCAGATGAAATGAATGACTGACTTTTTAGGTTAACTTGTTGTTCTCACAGCTGTGTTATGGTTTCTTTGTAGCTTTTGAAGTATATGGTCGGATACTCAGTGGTATATCTCCACTTGACGTAGTATAGACTAGAGAGTACTAGAATAATATTGACTTGTACGCTTTCGTGGAAACCAGCATAATAGGAAACTCAATGTAGGTATTTGAAGTAACTGGATCGCCCGGTAACTTGATACAGTTGAGGAATCAATACTTGGAGTGTTGGTTTAGAAAATGGCCAAGCTCTTTTGGACAGAAGGTGGATAGATGGCAGATGGTCCTTTCAGCCCCGGCTATCTGTATCTCTGTTTTTGATGTGATTAGTTTGAGATAATTTATTTACATCCATCGGTCAATGGCTAGATTGCAGCCGTCAATAATACAGGAATCTCATTCACATGGGCTTTGAAGTTTGTCCATGTAGTTATAGCAGTTGAGGTTGGAGGAAGAAATCACCTTCAGATGAAGTCAGAAGCATAAATTGAAGGGAAAGGGGGTTGGTCAATGACTGAGGAACTCTTCTTGCAGTCAAGGAAAACGGTTCAGAGTGGAAGGGTAAGAGATAGAAACAAGGATAAATTAGCCCGATAAGAGGCAATCCTTCAAAGGATGCTGCCATGGGTCCCTGTGGAGTTTTGTTGAGCCAGTAGCAGAGACGCCACTACTTCATTAGAGCCCGTCATAGCCTTGATGTTGCTCCTTGTTGCCATGAGGGCTGATTCTGTACTCAGGTTTGGGAGGAATCATTTTTGGATGCCAATAAAAAGATAATAATTGTCTATGCCTGGTGATAACTGTACAGATGTGGCTCTTTCAATCAGTTTGCCAAGAAAAGGCCCCTTGAAGACTAGGTGATACTTAGGTAGGAGCAAGGTCTGTGTCCATCTTTCTCTGAAGAAGCTTGATGTTAGTTCGCCTGGGAATCTGGGAATATGTCAGGATCCATAGACTAGTTGATGGTTGCTTTGGCTGGGATGGCAGCTGAGCTGCTGATGAAAATGTCCTTGAATATATGGGCTGGACAAGTGCCTGCCCGTGACCACGATCTGTTGCATACATTTCTGCGATTGCTGAACTTACCTTTGGATTGAGGGTTGAAGATTAGATGGAGGCACAGCTCTTCCTTTGCTTTAAACTCAAGGTAAGTCGCCAGGTTTGTGGCTTTGGAACTGAGATAACTGCCTCGTAAAGCACCTAGGCCCTCATTTAGAAGAAACTTGCGCATCATGATCGATGCACCAGTTTTCTTGTGCCACCCTGCACCCCCCTAACAATGCCATGGTTGTGCTGTATTTACAATAGAGTGCTCCATGGCGCACAGCGTCCTCAGCTGCGTCTGAAATTCTGACGCAGTTGTGGCGCTAAACCTTAGCAGTACTGAAAAATTTGGATGCTGGTCTAGCAGTGCTAAAGAGGCCCTACTGAAAACTGCACTGCGTCACTTTAGCAGGCATTAAAAAATGATACTGTGATGGCGCAGAATGAAGCAGTGCAGTCTTGTAGATTTCACTGTGCCATTCCTGCTGGGCTTTTTGCATGGAACACCTACCTTGCATGCATTACACTTGGTGCAGCCATAATGTGGCACAAGGCTTTACTAACCATTGCACCAGTTTGTAAATGAGGCGCTGTGTGGGGGACTGCTTGCGCTGCCTTAGTGTAAAAAAATGACATCACTGCGACGCAGAATCCTACGGAGTCCCATAGTTTTTATTTGTGGGCTGTGTTAGAGGTTGACACTCCCAGATTCAGGAATTCAACAAGGTCCTTGGTTGGGCATTTAGTTTTATTGATGAAGCTGGAATATTGGAGCCTTTTTGCCTTCCTCAATACAGCTTTCTAGGTCCTGGAATGACACTGCAAAGTCAATTTGTCCTTAATGTTGCCTGGCTGTGTCATGATATTTCCAGAGATCTTTTGTTCATTTAAATGCCTGATTAGGCTGAGGGAGACAGCCCTTTGACCCATCCTCTGTACAGATCCCATCACCTCTGAGAGGCCTGTCTCCTCTAAGAGCTTGGTGAAACAAGTGCCCAAAGTCCAAGTCTGGCACCTGATCCTAGATGCTAATGCAGCACTTTTTCAGAGTAAGAACACTGCAGAGCAGGTAAGTTGTCTTCGATGGTATTGGGGGATGAAAGGAGGGAACGTTTTTTACAATGAAAGCAGATTGAAGTTGAAGTCGCTCTCTTGTACAGATTTGCTGATGACTGACTGCAGGTTTAGGCCCAGGAATTAAGTGTGAAATGGGGAAGGGAAGGTTGGAAGGGGGAGGGAGAAAGGAAAGTGAGGTCAGGTGTTGCAGAACAGAGGTTTGCAAGAGCTAAAAGAGGTGAAAGACTGGACTACCAGTGGAAGGCTCCAGGATGTGATTTAGAGATGGAGGAAGGAGTGAGTTCTAAAGCTGAAAAGAGGAGTTAAAGGTGAGTTTAGAATGAATGCCAGAGGGATGGCCAGCAAGAGACAGTGTGGTGGGAGAGGAGTCTGCAGATGAATGGAGTCTACATGGGACGCATGTGACTTTTAAACTCATGCTTCACCCTCCAATGCTGCAAAACGTCTTGTGGCCCCTTGTGTTCCTATTCAAAATAGGAGGCTTGCGATGGCGCCCCCTGTTGAGGATGCCACTGGTAAACCAACAGCTCGCTCTGACATACCTTGCAACCGATCAGCATGGACTAATGTATGCAAAGTGGGTGTTCCCTGTTAAGGGGGCCTGAAAAAATGGTGCAAAGAAATCTAAGAGATTTCTTCACGTCATTTTTTTTCAGCACTTTTAATGTCTGTTTTGAGCAGGTGTTAAAAGGAGGCACACCATTGTTTACAGTGGGCCACAATGAGCTTTGCAGGGTTAGTGTGAAAATATTTTATGCAAATCTAGCAAAGCTCCGGACTAGAGTCAAAAATGTTGACGCTAGTTTCCCCACCTACTGCCATGGTACGCCGCATCTCAGATACGCCGCACACATGGTGGCGGCAGCTCCACTTTCCTTAAATCAGGCCCTATAAGTCACGAACTCCAGTTACAGTTGACAAATGAACAGTCAATATGTACTTGAAACATTGAGCTGAGGGAGGGGTGGCCATTCCCCTGCTCTCTGTACAGATTGGATTACCCACAGAGTTGGACGGGGTAGAAAATAGGCTAGGCTAGGGCACCAAAATAAACATTACACCTATTAGTAAGTAAGATAGGTAAACAAGCGAGGAGAGGGCAAGTAAGATATCTGGCAACAGGAGGAGGGAGGCAAGGAGCAAGAAACGCCCCGTGATGGTGGTACAGGGGTGGGACAAGCAGCCATCGGGACGAAAGGCAGCAAGCGAAACTGGGAGGAGGGTGATTGGAGGACGATACAAGCAAGAATGCTTGCACTCACATGTACTCTCTTGTAATTTTGCTGGGAAACTCAACAAGAAACAAATGAGATGAAGCAGCAAGCAGGTAGAGTGGGAGGGGAAGAAATAGTACCTCAATCACATCAGGAGCAGTGGACGGGCACTGATGAACTTGAAACAATCTGTGCTTGGTCCCTGCTCCTCGGAAAGAATTGGAGGAGTCCTTTGGCCAGTACTGGCCATAAGGAGGCTGCAAAAAAGAAAGGACACTGGAGCCAACAAATGGTAAGCAACAGGTGAGCTCCAAGTGCTTTTTTAAACAACAGTGTCTTGCAGGCTCAACCCTAAAAAGTGTGTGTGTCTGGACCAATGTGCCACTTTCTTGTAAACCTGGCCCCATGTTTCTTAGTCCCTCTTGCTGATATTTCCAAGTCCTTATTGAAAATCTCCACAACGAGATGGTCTCTATTGCATCTAACTCTGTGAAACAACAACAAACTGCTCTTTGGTGCCAACAGCAGGATAATGTATTTTCTAAGCCTCATTCCTTGTACTAAGTTTGTTCTTTAGAAGCTCAAGTGTGAGGCTGAGGCCTGGAAGGGATGTAAAAAGCTGTCTTTATCTCAGCAATGCCTCCAATCAATGGAACAACATAAAATAAGACAAACAGCCCAAAGGCTCCCACACGCTCTGTAACACAGCCTGCTTTGTGTGTGAAACACCTCCAGGGTCTTTGAAAGATTTTGGGGTTTGAGTTATTTATGTCTCCATAGACTCCAGCGCTGGGCTGAACATTCTGAACACTGTTCGCTCTTTTCATATCTGCCCTGCTCCTCTGATCAGAAAGCCTTTGTAATGGGGCTGGCTGTATGAAATTGTCAAAAAGCCTAAAGATCACATAAAAATGAGATCCTGATATTATGGTCTTCGCCTTTGATCACGAACATTACCTTTTTACTCTGACTTTACTGGCTCCTTTGTGTCTGGAGCTGGGTGCACGCAAGCGAGTTATGAACATGCATGCACATTACTTGTGCAGATACATGTGAGCAAATTGTGGACAACATGAGCATTACTTGCGTGGATGCATGTAAGTGAGCTATGGATGACATATGCTTTACTTGCATAGATACATGTAAGCGACTTATAGACGACATGCACATTACTGGTATGGATGCATGACAGGGAGTTATGGATGACATGCACATTACTGGCATGGATGCTTGTAAGTAACTTATAGACATCACAAACATTATTGTAAGTATTCATGACAGGGAGTTATGGATGACTTGCTCATTCCTTATGTGGATACTTTTAAGGCGTTATGGACACCATGCGCATTGCTTGCATGGATGCATGTAAGCGACTTTAAGACGTCACAAACATTACTTGTATGGATGCATGACAGGGCATTATGGATGACATGCACATTCCTTATGTGGATACTTTTAAGGAGTTATGGGCAACATGCGCATTACTTACATGGATACTTGTAAGCAGGCTAAGGACGACATGCACATTGCTTGCATGGATGCTTGTATGCAAGTTAAGGGCAACATGCACATCACTTGCATAGATGCTTGTAAGTGAGTTAAGGATGACATGAGCATTACTGGCATAAATACATGCAAGTGAGTTATGGTCAACATGTGCATTACTTGCATAGATGCTTGTAAGTGAGTTAAGGATGACATGAGCATTACTGGCATAAATACATGCAAGTGAGTTATGGTCAACATGTGCATTACTTGCATGGATGCAAGTGAGAAAATTATGAATGACATGTGCATTACTTGTGTGGATGTATGTAAGCGCGTGACCGACAACATGCAAATTACTTGCATGGATACATGTAAGCGAGTCATGGCCGACATAAGCATTACTTCCGTTGATACATTTAAGCAACTTATTGACGATACGGCCATAACTTGCATGGATACATGTAAGAGAGTTATGGACGACATGAGCATTGTTTGCGTAGATAGATGTAAGCAAGTTGTGGGCAACATGCAGATTACTTGCTTGGATGCACGCAAGCAAATTATGGACGGCATGCACATTACTTGTGTGAATATATGTAAACAGGTTATGGACAAAATGTGCATTACTTGTATGGGTGTATGTAAGCATGTTAGGGATGACATGCACATCAATTGCATGAATGCATGTATGAGAGTTATGGATGACCTGTGCATTACTTGAGTGGGTCCCTGCAAGCGAGTTAAGGATGACATGCACACTACTTACTTGGATGCTTGTAAATGGGCTAATGATATCATGCAAATTACTTGCTTGGATGCATGTAAGCACGTTATGGATAATTCACTTTACTTGCATGGATGCAGAGGGTTATGGATGACATGTACTTTAATTGTATGCATGCACGTAAGTGAGTTAAAGAAGACATGCACATTACTTGCATGGATGCATGTAAGCGGGTTAAAGACAACATGCTCATTACTTGTATGGATGCATGTAAGCAAGTTATGGATGACACACACACTAGTTGTGTAGATGTATGTAAGTAAGTTATAAATGACAGGCACATTAGTTGTGTAGATGTATGTAAGCAAGTTATGGATGACACGCACACTAGTTGTGTAGACGTATGTAAGCAAGTTATGGATGACACAACATATGTAAGCAAGTTATGGATGACACGCACACTAGTTGTGTAGATGTATGTAAGCAAGTTTTGCATGACACGCACACTAGTTGTGTAGCTGTATGTAAGCAAGTTATGGATGATACGCACACTAGTTGTGTAGATGTATGTAAGCAAGTTATGGATGACACGCACACTAGTTGTGTAGATGTATGTAATCAAGTTATGGATGACACGCACACTAGTTGTGTAGATGTATGTAAGCAAGTTATGGATGACATGCACACTAGTTGTGTAGATGTATGTAAGCAAGTTATGAATGACACGCACATTACTTCCATGGACTCCAGTTGGAGGGAGAGAGGTGATTGCAGTTGCTGCCCTTGGTCTAGGGGGTCAAGACGGCAGCAGGAACACACCTCTCTGAACCCTTCTACTTTCCATCCCATGCTCTTCCATAGCCCCTCTGCAGCAATCAGGTGTCTGTTGATGTCACCGGGGCTCAAGGATTGAGTGATGATCCTTCTACTTGTTGGCGCTGGTCCTAAAGATAAGAGACGCAGTGTTTTATTCCACGGCGAGAAGCAGTCATGGTTCTGGCTCAAGTGTTCCTTCACACCAGAGGCTGTGCTATGTGGTGTGCACCTTGAAAAAAGCAGGTATTTTCACCAGCGTGTACGACTGTGGTTACTTTGGTATTACAGAAGAGGCCACTGATGCTTGTTTGACCCTTGGTGGCATAAGGATCACATTGGAGCAAAATGTCTGCCAGCGCAGCAAAATAGAGACTTTCATCATTGGGGGGGGCGATGGCCCCGGACTAATAAGAATCCTTTGTCTTTGTACCTGCAATGTCTTATGAATGCAAATTTAGGGGCAATAAACTTGTCAAGCGGTGCTCTGAGTGGGGGCCACCAATCACGTGGTGCAATCAATGCACCTTCCCCGCCCCCGGCATGCCAACTGAGTGAAGGTACAAGGTGCCCCAGGAACACCCCAGGCATCTCCCTCCAGGTGACTGCAGTCACATATTGTACCTGACTATGGGGGCCTCCCTGCCCTACCTTTAAAAGGGAGAGTGGATCCACCACCTCCAGTCAAAGACTGAGCGACCGCTCCAACGTGCCAGTCTGCCTTTCACTAATGCGCTTTTTCCTGTCCAGGCAATGGCTTCACTTTTGTACTGCGAACAACACAATTTTTGTAACACAGCACACCATACTGGTCCACGCTGCAGCACAGGTACAGAGAAGTGAGCCTTATATGTAATGTGTCCCCAAGTCTGAAAGAGAACTGCACACATTGGTAGGGTTTTTTGTGGCTGCTGCATAATAGCCTCAAAACATTAAACTAACACTGTAGATAATAAATGTGTAAAACATCTGCTCTGTGTACTACAGGCGTGAATACTTTGCAAGATGGTCCACAAGGTGTGCTGTGGCCCCTTGTCACCGTCTCCAGAAAATATTCCAATCGAGCTTCAGTAGTCATTGGAAGCAAGGCCATTGGATACTCAGGTACCAGTAGGGGGTACTAGTAGGGGACTGCCTCAGCTTAATGACACAAGGGGTAAAGGTGCACTGGGAAACTGCAAGCACGGAAGTTGTGGGTAGAAGGAACAGGGCAGAGAAAACTAGGGAACTATCCATTGGTACATGGTCCCCTGCTGTCTCTTACCAGAGAGTGGCAAAATTACCTTTTTTGTATCTATTGAAGATGCCCACTTTCCTTGATGCGCTCTGAGCCCTGAGCCTCTTCTGCGAATATTGAGCCTTTCATGACCACAGGGTCCTTCATTTGTGGTTTATCTACCAAGCATGGCTTTCCCTTTGGGTCATGGTCTAGGGTCATCAGCTTCTGCCGTCCTGCTTGACATGATATGCCCTCACCTAGAATTAACTCATTAGTTAAACACCATAGGGTGACCTTCAACCATGATCTTAACTTCAGCTCTCAAGTTCAGAAAGTCTGGTCTCCTTGGTTTGTGATGCTGTGAGTTGTTAAAAAGATCTTCCCTTTTATTGCTTGGAAAATGCATGACCGTCTGGGGTCCCCATTTTGAACATTTTCTGTTTTTATAATAGCCTAAGTAGGAACCTGCTAAGATTTCAGACTACACTGATGCTCTTAAAATGTGGACTATTTGACCAGGTTTCTATTGCTTGTTGATTTTTGCATTGTTTTCTAGTCAGGCCCTGTAGTCTTTTTGTGGCGTAGGCACCCACAGTTCCAACAGCTGTAGTCCCCGTACAATTTTCAATTTCAATTTTAATATTCATTATTCAGTGACCACGCCATAGAAGCACACATAAAACCATAAAAATCATGCAATTTTAAAACAATCCATATAAAACTTTTAGGCCGGTTAAAAACCGTACAGTAAGTCCACATTGAAAAATAGTCCCCATTCCTACCAATTTGGTCATTCAAGGGACTGGAGCATGCCCTCATGGGTGTCTGATCAGATCTCCAGGGTCTAGAGATGTGAACTAAATGTTTACTAAAAGTTCTATATGGGAAGGAAAGTCTAGGTGGAGCTGGAGAGATGCCAATGGACCTCAAGTATTACATAGGCGAATGAAAGACTTCAGAGATCCAGTTACTCTTATCATACAGGAGTCAGTGTAAATATGGAACTCTATACATACATTTCTCAAACATACCAGTTTCTTACAAATGGATCCTCCATTTGCTTATCGAAGAACACCCATTTCATTGGCCCGTCTGGTCCTCTAAATGTATCTTAACTACTACGCAGCTCCTGGTGGAAGGTATCTGTGAAGCTTTCACCTTTCTGCAAGGAGAACACAACCTTCAATGAAATCAACATGTCTGCAAGAAGAAATCAATGTTTATGGAAATCAATATTGGAAATACCTCCTCCTAAAACACTCGCTCGCCTGGAAGTTCAGGACGAGGCATTTTACTCTATCCAACTTTTTACACGACTACTTGACCAAGTCTATCAGATACAAAAAATCTGATCTCATGCTTTCACGAAACACTTTTCGCAGAACTGTATTCCAAACCAATCAAATGTTCTCTTTAAAGCAAATGTCAAACATACTCCAGAAGGAATGTAGGGAAGATGAATCTTCAGCATTGCTAAGAACTCTTGACAGGGGTCTAGGAGAGGCTTGCCTAAAATCCAGTTTTTTTTACATTCTTCAGAACTGGGTTTGGTCCCCCCATAAACTTGATAACCCAAACCTAATTCCCACAATTAGTGCTGGCAGCAATAGTCACCCTCGAGGGGACATAATACACACTCTGTGTCCCTTCCCTCTTCTATATACTTCTGGCAATCTATAGGTAATATCAGGAGGGAAAATTAGCAAAATCATCCCCTCTCGATAATCTGTAGATCATGGGAATAAATAATCTATCCTGTCCAGTTTTCCCAATGCTGATTTTGCACTTATATGTGATTTTCCACAGAAATGCAATTCTACAAGTTTTATCTCTCTACTGAGTGATACAGCACAGCTGCGTGTTGTGGTTGTTCCATCTTTATTGAGTCTTACACCGCAGCTGCATGTTGTGGTTTTCCCATCTGTGCTGAGTCACATGCCACAGCTGGGTGTTGTGGTTTTCCCATCTGTGCCGAGTCATATGCCACAGCTGGGTGTTGTGGTTTTCCCATCTGTGCTGAGTCATATGCCACAGCTGGGTGTTGTGGTTTTCCCATCTGTGCCGAGTCATATGCCACAGCTGCGTGTTGTGGTTTTCCCATCTGTGCTGAGTCATATGCCACAGCTGCGTGTTGTGGTTTTTCCATCTGTATTGAGTCTTACACCACAGCTGCATGTTATGGTTTTCCCATCAGTGCTGAGTCATATGCCACAGCTGGGAGTTGTGGTTTTCCCATCTGTGCCGAGTCATATGCCACAGCTGGGTGTTGTAGTTTTCCCATCTGTGCCGAGTCATATGCCACAGCTGGGTGTTGTGGTTTTCCCATCTGTGCCGAGTCATATGCCACAGCTGGGTGTTGTGGTTTTCCCATCTGTGCTGAGTCATATGCCACAGCTGGGTGTTGTGGTTTTCCCATCTGTGCTGAGTCATATGCCACAGCTGCGTGTTGTGGTTTTCCCATCTGTGCTGAGTCATATGCCACAGCTGCGTGTTGTGGTTTTTCCATCTGTATTGAGTCTTACACCACAGCTGCATGTTATGGTTTTCCCATCAGTGCTGAGTCATATGCCACAGCTGGGAGTTGTGGTTTTTCCATCTGTACTGAGTCATACGCTACAGCTGCATGTTGTGGTTTTTCCATCTGGACTGAGTCATACAACACAGCTGCATGTTGTGTTTTTTCAATCTGTACTGAGCCTTACACCACAGCTGTATGTTATGGGTTTTCCATCTGTACTGAGTCATACAGCACAGCGGCATGTTGTGGTTTTCCCATCTGTACTCAGTCTTACACCACAGCTCCATGTTATGGTTTTTCCATCTGTACTGAGTCATAAACCACAGCTGCGTGTTGTGGTTTTTCCATCTGTACTGTCATACAACACAGCTACGTGTTGTGTTTTTTTCCATCTGTGTTGAATCTTTCACCACAGCTGCATGTTGTGGTTTTCCCATCTGGACTGAGTCATACAACACAGCTGCATGTTGTGTTTTTTCAATCTGTACTGAGCCTTACACCACAGCTGTATGTTATGGGTTTTCCATCTGTACTGAGTCATACAGCACAGCAGCATGTTGTGGTTTTCCTATCTGTACTCAGTCTTACACCACAGCTCCATGTTATGGTTTTTCCATCTGTACTGAGTCATACACCACAGCTGCGTGTTGTGGTTTTTCCATCTGTACTGTCATACAACACAGATACGTGTTGTGTTTTTTTCCATCTGTGTTGAATCTTACACCACAGCTGCTTGTTGTGGTTTTTCCATCTGTGCTGAGTCATACGCCACAGCTGCATGTTGTGTTTTTCCCATCTGTGCTGAGTCATATGCCACAGCTGCGTGTTGTGGTTTTCCCATCTGTGCTGGGTCATATGCCACAGCTGCGTGTTGTGGTTTTTCCATCTGTACTGAGCCTTACACAAAAACGTTGACGCTAGTGGAGCAAAGTGCAAAGGCATTAAAAATGATGCCAAAAATGGCGCAATGAAATCTTGTAGATTCCACTGCACCGTCTTTGTGGATTTCCTAATGCCGGAACAGCCCCTTTGCATACATTATGCCTGGTGCAGGCATAATGTGGCACAAGGGGTCGCAAAGTGGCGAAATGCATGCATAGCGCCACTTTGTAAGTATCCTGCGACGAAAAGGCCACCTTAACACCACATTAGAGTAAAAAATATTATGCTAATGTGACACAAGGTGGCGCAATATCTTCGGTTTGTATAACCAGATATGTATGGCACACATCCACCTGCATGAAAATCGCAAGGTCTTGATCCAAGGTGTGGATAGTATCTTGCACTCTTCCTCACGTGGTTTGATATACTGAAGGCCCTAAAAGCTTCTACTAGGTAAAGAAATTAACACTGATACCAATCCTGCTATCTCTTTGACTAGAAAACCACTAGCTCACTCTCTTCTACTCACCTGCCTCCTACTTGTCACCCACATGCCCCTTGGGGTAGTCTGTGAATGTGCAAGAATTTCCCAGCATCTTGAAATGCCTTCTCAATGCCCTTGGGATATTTGCTCACTCAAAATTATATATGAAAGCACGTAGCCCCTTTCTTTGTGAGTGTGCAAACATCTCCCAAGTCAACAACCTTGCAAAGCCTTCTCTCTGCCCTTTTGAAATGTACTCGCACAAGATAGTAAGACAATTACGGTTTGTAATAGGGGTGGGCAGTAAACTCTGCTCCTCCGGTAGAATTGCATCCAGGTGCAGGAACTCTGGGCCCGTTGGAATCAGGTAGCATGCTATCCCACTTTGGGATACTGCTTCAACGGGCCCAGAATCGGGGCCTTAGTTTCAAAGAGCACACAATTCTCCTCCAGGAAAAAACGTACTACCTCAGGTTAGCCACTCCCATTACGCATGTAACGTGGAGTTCTGGCCAAATTCTGCCGACCACGGCGTGGCAGAGTTTTTCATGAGCGCAGCTCGCCAACTGTAGGTTGGTGAGCGAGAAGTGACATGCCCTAGCTCAATTTGTCAGGTGCTAGGAGGGCACCCGGTGAGATTTTCCCAGTGGGCTTCGTCCTGGGCAGTCGTGACTGTTCCCAGTGGGAAAGCTGCCACTCGAATAGAAAATGTGCTCGAGCGACAGTAAAGCCATCTTGCGCAGCAGCACCCTGTGGCTCGCCATGTGTTGCCGTTCGCACTCATTTCTCAATGTTAAAAATCAGCGCATCATACCGATAGCCACCCGCTCGCGGAACTCTGCAGAATCTCGCGAGCTTTTATGGTACTCCGTGGAATTCCGCTGAGTGAAACTTCTTGAGTTCTGCCCACTCCTAGTTTGCAAATCCCTGGCTTGAGAATAGCATGCACGTTGTAACACTAGAATCCATCCATTTCTGCACATAAGTGAATGGTGCCCACATATGATTGGCAGGCGCCTGGATGGGTAGATCACTGGGTGGAGGTTATTCGAGGTGGGGCACAGATGAAATGCCTGTCCTGATGCTTGAAGATTTCCTACGGCGGTCAGTGCAGACGTCGCAGCACACTGAGCTGCCCACTGGCTGCCCTGGCATGAAAGAAGGTACAGGTGCCAACGTCATGCCCCCGAACCTCTGAACCCCTCTCGGTGGTGACTAACGACGCAAGTCACAAACGGACCGCGGAAAATGAATTATTGATTGTCTCAACTAGAGGCTTCAAAGATTTCTGCGCCTTGATAATGTCAAGGTTTTGTGTCTGCGAGGCACTAAATCTTCCATCCTAATTTACAAATCGCATTGGATACAAATCTCCACTGTGAGTTTATTTACCCAAAGCGGCGGAGATCTGCAGAGATCTGCCAGTCAAAGCTCGTGTGAAACTCAGCGGCTGACAGACGGCACGTGGCAACCGATCTGACGACCAACCTGACCCCTCACTTGGTGTGACACGCCCTTCCATCTCCAAGCAAGCATTTACAAGCAAGCATCGGTCTTGCGCTTGCTAGAGTTACAGCTACTGCCGTTCTAAATAGCAATCTTTTTTCCATGTGTTCTGGTATGGAATGCATGTATTTCGTGTGGAGTGGAATTAAGTGGTAATTGTGTGTTATGTTGTGCTGCTATGTTGTGTTATGTTGTGTTATGTTATTTTGTATTGTGTTATGTTATGCTATGCTATGTAGTGTTATGTTACGCTACATTGTGTTTTGTGATGCTATATTGTGTTATGCTATGTTGTGTTATGTTATGCTATGTTATGCTATGTTGTGTTATGTTATGCTATGCTATGCTATGTTATGTTATGCTATGTTATGTTGTGTTGTGCTATGTTATGCTATACTATGCTATGTAGTGCTATGCTATGTTGTGTTGTGTTATGTTATACTATCCTATGTTATGCTGTGTTATGTTATGCTAAACTATGTTGTGTTATGTTATACTATACTATGTTGTGTTCTATTCTGTTATGTTATGTTATGCTATGTTGTGTTATATTGTGGTATGTTATGCTATGCTATGTTTCGTTATATTGTGTTATGTTATGCTATGCTGTATTATATTGTGTTATGCTATGCTATGTTGTTATATTGTTATTTTATGCTATGCTATGTTGTGTTATGTTGTGGTATGTTATGATATGTTGTGTTATATTGTGTTATTATATGCTATGCTATGTTGTGCTATGATATTTTGTGTTATATTGTGTCATGTTATGCTATGCTATGTTGTGTTTTGTTATGTTATGCTAATCCGTGTTGTGTTATGTTGTGTTAAGTTATGTTGTGCTATGTTGTGTTATGCTATGCTATGTAGTGTGATGTTATACTATGCCATGTTGTGTTATGTTGTGTTATGGTGTGTTATGTTGTGTTATGTTGTGTTATGCTATGTTGCATTCTGTGTGCTGTGTTGTCTTATGTTATGCAATGTTGTTTTATATAGAGGGGGAAATGGGGTGGGGGACATCAATGTCTGTCATGTGGTCAGGGTTCAGGTTGATGGCATGACCCTTTGTGGCTTTGTTAGTAGACAACATGTTTAACAAGCCACACGAGGGAGGAGGAGGGGAGAAGGAAGAACAGACAGTGGGAGGAGAGTGGGAAATGGACAACAGGGAGGAGTGGGGAACAATCACGAGCAGCAGAAGGTAAAAAGGAGCGCTAACAATGTTCAGTGGCAGAAGGGTGGGGGGCTAGGATGGGCAGAACAACACCAGGGAGCGGAAGGACATGGACTGCAGAGACATGCACGCTTCAAAAGTACATGTCCAAAAGTAAAAAATAAAAGTGCCTGTAGCAGCCTGTGGCCAGTGGGAGGACACTGGTTGCAGACAGAAAGCTATACTGGTTCATGCTCCACTGCAGACATGGCGCCTAAGCCGCAAGAGGAAGCAGGCAGGAGTAGGAGGCGCTGACCAATCAGAAGCAAGGAAAACAAGAATGCAGTGGAAGCCAACCAGTAGGATTCGTAAGTAATGGTAAGCAATGGGCAGGCACTAAGCCCCTTTTAAGATTTAATATTTTTTACAAGAGATTTCAGAAGTGCAGTGCATGTGGTGTTCAGGCAAAACCTAAAATTGTTTCTAAGTTTTCAGTGCGAATGCAAGGATGGCATTTGCAGCGAAGCATAAAGGGTCGCAAACTGTGACCTGTCTAATTCATATTTATTAGTCGAGTAGCTTTGCGCCCCCTGAGAATGTATAATTTTTGATGTGACCAATTAATTTATAGGTTGCATCACAAACTGCATTCCCATTTGCAAACCATTTGGAGCCCTATTTTAGATAGGGTGCACTTTTCCTGTTTCCTGTCAGGGCAGCGCATTCAAGAGGAATACGGCAGTTGTTCAAAAGCTGCTCTGTGTTTCTTTGTGCAGGCAGCAATTTGCCTACACTTTAACCAGCGATTTGAGATCCCCTTGCAGGCCGGTGCAGTGAGTGACTACACCCCTCTATAGGGAAATGTCTGGGGGGTCCATATGACCCCATTTCTCCCTCCAGAGTGCTGCCATCAGAGGGCGCACTGACAGTGCACCACTTTTTATTTGGCAAAGTATCAGTGCACCTCCTGACAGCTTCTTATCCTCTGCGTCCATGTCTATAACACGACGCTGGCGCTGAGGCAAACAGATTCCCTCATTTACATGGGGCCACACCCCCATGCAAAAGAGGGAACACCCTTTGATGATACTGTTGGCGCTTTATGTGCGCCAGCACTCCCTGTTCTACAGAAGGGACCGCATACGCGTCTGCAACCCCTTCTGTAATGCCAAAGCGTCGCAGGGGCGCGCAAAACCAGTGCAAACACCCGTTGCGCTCCCAGGGCACTTTGTAAAATATAGCCCTGGGCGAGCAAGTTGCACATTCATGGTTCCGAATGAGAACAGTATATCAGGCCACTAGTTTATTGTTTTCTGGAGGTCAGGCCCTTGGATTTTATTTAGTAATTTTCTGCCATCCTTTTTTCTGCTAACCGGAGGCAAAAACACAGATTGCAAAGTCAGAAGGTGATGGTTCTATTTACACTGTCCTTGTGAAAGTGATTGGTGCAGTTCACAAAGCAGTGCAACAACTGCTTCAGAATAGTTTTCCCCTCTCAACCTACCACCAACAAGCATATTATGAATGTTGCTAGTCACTGTTACAATCCCATAACTTCATGTTGCCCGTGTCTCAACTTTCTAGTCAAGGGCTTTGCTTTTACAAACCACAGTAATCTGGTGCTTTTCCTTGGATGCACATCGAGGTTAAAAACCTGGTTGATCTGGTGCATTTGTGTAGGAAAGTACCATCTTGCCTGGCATGTTACCCCCATATTTCACTGTATATATGTTGTTTTAGACTATGTGTCACTGGGACCCTGCCAGCCAGGGCCCCAGTGCTCATAAGTGTGCCTGTATGTGTTACCTGTGTAGTGACTAACTGTCTCACTGAGGCTCTGCTAACCAGAACCTCAGTGGTTATGCTCTCTCATTACTTTCTAAATTGTCACTAACAGGATAGTGACCAATTTCACCAATTCACATTGGCATACTGGAACACCCTTATAATTCCCTAGTGTAGGAGGCTGGACTGGCTTGTAGTGAGTACCAAGGGGTACTTGCACCTTGCACCAGGCCCATTTATCCCTTATTAGTGTATAGGGTGTCTAGCAGCTTAGGCTGATAGATAATGGTAGCTTAGCAGAGCAGCTTAGGCTGAACTAGGAGACGTGTGAAGCTACTACAGTACCACCTAGTGTCATATGCACAATATCATAAGAAAACACAATACACAGTTATACTAAAAATAAAGGTACTTTATTTTTATGACAATATGCCAAAGTATCTTAGAGTGTACCCTCAGTGAGAGGATAGGAAATATACACAAGATATATATACACAATAGCAAAAATATGCAGTATAGTCTTAGAAAACAGTGCAAACAATGTATAGTTACAATAGGATGCAATGGGGAAACATAGGGATAGGGGCAACGTAAACCATATACTCCAAAAGTGGAATGCGAACCACAAATGGACCCCAAACCTATGTGACCTTGTAGAGGGTCGCTGGGACTATTAGAAAATAGTGAGAGTTAGAGAAATAACCCTCCCCAAGACCCTGAAAAGTGAGTGCAAAGTGCACTAAAGTTCCCCTAAGGACAAAGAAGTTGTGTTAGAGGAATAATGCAGGAAAGACACAAATCAGCAATGCAAAAACTGTGGATTTCCAATCTAGGGTACCTGTGGAACAAGGGGACCAAGTCCAAAAGTCACAAGCAAGTCGGAGATGGGCAAATGCCCAGGAAATGCCAGCTGCAGGTGCAAAGAAGCTTCTACTGGACAGAAGAAGCTGAGGTTTCTGCAGGAACAAAAAGGGCTAGAGACTTCCCCTTTGGTGGACGGATTCCTCTTGCCGTGGAAAGTCGTGCAGAAGTGTTTTCCCGCAAAAAGAGCGCCAACAAGCCTTGCTAGCTGCAAATCGTGCGGTTAGTGTTTTTGGACGCTGCTGAGGCCCAGGAGGGACCAGGAGGTCGCAAATTGGACCAGCAGAAAGAGGGGACGTCGAGCAAGACAAGGACTCCTCTCTGAAGCAGGTAGCACCCAGAGAAGTGCCAGAAACAGGCACTACAAGGATGCGTGAAATGGTGCTCGCCGAAGTTGCACAAAGGAGTCCCACGTCGCCGGAGACCAACTTAGAAAGTCGTGCAATGCAGGTTAGAGTGCCGTGGACCCAGGCTTGGCTGTGCACAAAGGATTTCCGCCGGAAGTGCACAGGGGCCGGAGTAGCTGCCAAAGTCGCGCATCCCAGCAATGCAGCCCAGCGAGGTGAGGCAAGGACTTACCTCCACCAAACTTGGACTGAAGAGTCACTGGACTGTGTGGGTCACTTGGACAGAGTCGCTGGATTCGAGGGACCTCGCTCGTCGTGCTGAGAGGAGACCCAAGCGACCGGTAATGCAGCTTTTTGGTGCCTGCGGTTGCAGGGGGAAGATTCCGTCGACCCACAGGAGATTTCTTCGGAGCTTCTGGTGCAGAGAGGAGGCAGACTACCCCCACAGCATGCACAAGCAGGAAAACAGTCGAGAAGGCGGCAGGATCAGCGTTACAGAGTTGCAGTAGTCGTCTTTGCTACTATGTTGCAGGTTTGCAGGCTTCCAGCGCGGTCAGCAGTCGATTCCTTATCAGAAGGTGAAGAGAGAGATGCAGAGGAACTCGGCTGAGCTCATGCATTCGTTATCTAAAGTTTCCCCAGAGACAGAGACCCTAAATAGCCAGAAAAGAGGGTTTGGCTACCTAGGAGAGAGGATAGGCTAGCAACACCTGAAGGAGCCTATCACAAGGAGTCTCTGACGTCACCTGGTGGCACTGGCCACTCAGAGCAGTCCAGTGTGCCAGCAGCACCTCTGTTTCCAAGATGGCAGAGGTCTGGAGCACACTGGAGGAGCTCTGGACACCTCCCAGGGGAGGTGCAGGTCAGGGGAGTGGTCACTCCCCTTTCCTTTGTCCAGTTTCGCGCCAGAGCAGGGCTAAGGGGTCCCCTGAACCGGTGTAGACTGGCTTATGCAGAATTGGGCACCTCTGTGCCCAACAAAGCATTTCCAGAGGCTGGGGGAGGCTATGCCTCCCCTGCCTTCACACCCTTTTCCAAAGGGAGAGGGTGTCACACCCTCTCTCAGAGGAAGTTCTTTGTTCTGCCATCCTGGGCCAGGCCTGGCTGGACCCCAGGAGGGCAGATGCCTGTCTGAGGGGTTGGCAGCAGCAGCAGCTGCAGTGAAACCCCAGGAAGGGCAGTTTGGCAGTACCAGGGTCTGTGCTACAGACCACTGGGATCATGGGATTGTGCCAACCATGCCAGGATGGCATAGAGGGGGCAATTCCATGATCATAGACATGTTACATGGCCATATTCGGAGTTACCATTGTGAAGCTACATATGTCGCGCCGCGCGGTGCGGCGCGAGCCGAGAGCTCGACTTCGGCCGGGCGTTCGGCTCGGGCCGCGCACCGCGTTATTAAGACGCGGCGCGCCCCCAGCCTCTCCTGCGCGTTTCGAGGCCCCAGATTTGCATGGGGCCTCGTTCTTCCTTCTGCCTTTCACTGTCCCAGGGTTCTCTGAACCCTCTTACCTGTTTTTCTTCGTTTCCTTGTCCTTTCTTCTGTTTGCAGTCTGTTGTGTGCCTTTCTTTATGTCTTTTCCTCCTTCCCAGATTCCTGTGCTTTCCCAGCATTCCTTGTTCCCTATTCTCTATGGTTCCTCTACTATTCTGTTCTATATATTGTTTCCCTATCTAAGATGGTGTCCTTTTACTTCCTGTGGGTCACTTCCTGTTTGTTGGTATATAAGGGCTGTGTTTTTCCTCTTTCCTTGCGCTGCAACACTTTCTGCTCAGTTGGTGTCTTCGCTCCTGATTTCCTTGCCTTTTGGTTTTGGACTCAGCATTCTGTGTTTTCTGAATTTTGCTCCTTTTGGATTCCTGTTTGTTTGTTCTTGTTTTTCTCCAGGACTTTTCCTGTTTGGAGGTTTTTCCCCTTTGGAAGGGGTTTTTCCCTCTGGCGCTACTTTCTGAAGGGCACGGTCTGTTCTTGGTGTCTCCATTGCCTACAGCACCGTGGCTACCAGAAAGAGTCGCCCCTTTTTGGGCCAAAGCCGAACATTGAAGATTCACGCCACCAGATCTGCAAATTCCAGGCGCAAGCAGCACGTGAGTCGTGACAGATTGCAGCGCCTAACCATTCCGACGTCCTCAAACACCATGGATAATACAGTGGCGGCTGCTGCAGATCCGGAGCAATCTCTGTTAACCACGATTCAGCAACAAGCCCAGGAGTTGCAACAACTGCGTAATGAAAATGCTGCGTTACGACAGGCTTTGGCCCTCCGCACCAGTGATGTTCCGACAATCTCCGCTTCTACCCCTTGTTTCTCTGGTGAACCAACCAAGCTTCGCGAGTTCTTGGATGCTTTAACGGTGTATTTCGCCTTCCGACCTACTCAATTCTCCCACGACAGGACCAAGGTGGGTTACCTTATCAGTGCCTTATCCGGCCCAGCCTTGGCCTGGGCAACCCCGATGGTGTCCTCCGACGACCCTGTATTGTCAGACTATTCCGCCTTTGTGAGTCGCTTCAAACAAATGTTTAGCCGTCCTGGATTGGAAGCCTCCGCTGAAGAAGCCTTGTGCGACATCCAACAAAGCTCCCAAGACGTCCTGCAATATATAACCCGTTTTCGTCAGCTGGCGGCAGAGACCACTTGGGTGGAACGTACTCTGGTAACATTATTTCGTAGAGGACTCAAAGAAGAAATAAAGGATGAACTAGTGCATTCTACCAGAGCGGAAGATCTTCGTGGCCTGATGGATCAAGCACTGTCCATCGAATATCGTCTTCAGGAACGGAGATCGGAAAAGAAAAGGAGTAGAGGGTTTACCCAGCCAAGTAGCTCACGTGCATACCTGCAGCGTTCCGAGGAACCTCGCACTCCTGCTAGAGACATCGAAGGGGAACCCATGCAGGTGGATACTACCCGAGGTCCGCTCTCTGCTAGTGAACGAGAAGACAGACGCAAGAGAGGGTTGTGCCTGTATTGTGGTTCTGCTGGTCACATACTCCGTACCTGTCCAGTACGTCCGTCCAGACCTTCGGGAAACGCCACCTCCCGTCCTCTGTAAGAAGGGAGGGGACGGGATCTACAGCTATACCTTCCATCAGCTCCTTTAATGACAATACAACTGCCTTGTTCATCTTTCCTGTCCTGTTACAACTTCCTGACGGTCGTCAAGAAAAGACTATGGCATTACTAGACTGTGGTGCTAGTGGTATATACATGGACAAGACATGGGCTGCTGCTAACCTAGTTCCTACTCAAGCAAAAGAAGTACCCGAACAGGTACACACTGTGGATGGATCTTTGATATCCTCTGGTCCTGTAGACACCACTACCCTGATGTTAAGTCTACAGGTGGGAAACCATCAAGAACACATCTCCTTCGATCTTATTACGTCCCCTAACCATACCATCATTCTTGGAATTCCGTGGCTCATTAGACATAACCCATATATAAATTGGGTTACCCGGACAGTCTCTTTGTCTTCGCAATTTTGTCACGAGAACTGTTTTACTTCCGACAAGTATTGGTCTCCGAAAAGATCCTTAGCTACTGAAGGTGCCACTGGTATGTCCATTAATACGGTCCAAGGGGTCCCAGACCACTATTTGGAGTTTCAGGATATTTTCCAAAAACCGTCAAAACCTGTGCTACCTCCACATCGAGAATATGATTGTGCAATTCCATTAGAACCCGGCACAATTGTTCCTTTTGGGAGGATGTACTCCCTCACGGAACCCGAAAGGGAAGTTCTAAAGGAGTATCTGGACGAAAATATACAGAGTGGTCTTATTGTTCCATCGTCGTCTCCGGCTGGGGCCCCTCTCTTTTTTGTGCCCAAGAAGACTAAGGATCTTCGTCCGTGCCTGGATTTTCGAGGTCTGAATAAAATCACCATTAAGGATCGTTATCCTTTGCCTCTCATCAGGGACATACTGGAAGCAATCAGAGGGGCCCAACGTTTTACTAAATTGGATTTACGAGGAGCCTACCACCTTTTACGCATAAGAGAAGGCGACGAATGGAAGACAGCATTCAGGACCCCATTTGGCCATTTTGAATATAGGGTTATGCCGTTTGGTCTTACTAACGCCCCGGCAATCTTCCAGAGATTTATGGACTCAGTGTTTTCAGACCTACTTAATCAGACAGTCGTGATCTACCTAGATGACATTCTTATTTATTCTAGAAATCCTGAACTCCATACTTCCCATGTGAAACAAGTTCTTCAAAGACTTCGTGATCATCAACTATTTTGCAAACCAGAGAAATGTGAGTTCGACATAACGGAAGTCAAATATCTGGGCTATCATTTAAGTCCCACCGGCATAGCTATGGATCAAGAAAAGGTACAAGCTATCCTAGAGTGGCCTTCTCCTTCTACCATAAAAGAAACACAATGTTTCCTAGGTTTAGCAAACTTCTATCGACAATTCATTCTAGACTTTGCCAGTCAGACTAGCCACATAACTCACACCTTAAAGAAGGACAATTTAAAGAAGGGGTTTGTCTGGACTGAGGCTGCTGAAGCAGCCTTTCAAAGCTTAAAGAGAGCCTTCACCCAAGCCCCCATCTTAAGACATCCAGATACCACCAAGCAATTTATAGTAGTAACTGATGCTTCTGAGAGAGCCATCGGAGCTGTCTTACTCCAACGACAAGAGGATGATGGCCTTGAACATCCTGTTTTCTATTTGTCTCATATCCTTTCCACAGCTGAACAACATTATTCCGTACTTGAAAGGGAATTATTGGCTCTGAAAACAGCCTGCCTTGAGTGGAGGCAGTTTCTGATGGGTTCCAAGGAACCATTTGAGGTGAGGACAGACCACCGTAATTTACAATGTTTAAGAAATTTTGTATGCCAGAATAGTCGTCAGGCCCGCTGGGCCTTTTTCTTCAGTCAGTACGATTTTTATATTACATATATTCCAGGATCTCAAAACATTCTGGCTGATGCTCTGTCTCGCCGATATCCAGAGTGTTCTCCTTCCTCATCCCAGTATCTTCTAGAACCCAGTAAGATCATTGGAGTGGCTCAGTCTTTCCTGGAAGAAGTACAACAAGAATACGCCAACCTATCGGACCATGACATAGAAGAACTAAGACCATTATTGTACAAAAGACAAGAATATTTTTATTACCAAGACCTGATATTCCTCCCTACAAACAAGGTGCAAAAGAAAGCATTACAAATGTGCCATGATTCCCCTGTAGCTGGTCACAGAGGCATCAAGGCCACACAAGAATTACTTTCACGATTTTTTTGGTGGCCTACCTGGAAACTGGATGTGGAAAGATACGTTCAGGCCTGTCCCATATGTGCCCAAGTCAAAATACCTCACACCAGACCGGCAGGATTACTACAACCTTTACCTGTTCCATCGGCCCCATGGCATACTATCTCTACTGATTTTATGTGTTCGCTCCCACCATCAGCAGGAAACCGGGTTATCATGGTCACAGTGGATTCTTTCACAAAGATGGCTCATTTCACTGGCCTAAAAAAGCTGCCTACTTCCCAAGAACTAGGTCAAATATTCATAGATCATGTCTTCCGTCTCCATGGACTTCCACATACCATAATCTCTGATAGAGGACCTCAGTACATCTCCCGATTTTGGAAGCATTTTTGTAAAACACTGAATATGAATAGAGCCCTGTCTTCAGGGTTCCATCCTCAGACCAACGGACAGACTGAGCGTCTGAACCAAGGACTAGAGCAATATCTTCGATGCTTTTGCAATTCTACCCAAAGTAACTGGAGCACTTACCTCTCTTTAGCTGAATTTTCCTACAATAACTCAGTCCATAGTGCCTCCAAGGTCACTCCCTTTTTCTGTTCCTATGGTTTTCATCCTACCTCTTTCCCTACTTCTCCACAATCCAACTCTCCTCTACCTGCTATTAACTATTTCTCCAAACGCCTTCTCCAACTCCATAAACTAATTCGATCTAATTTGTTACATACCAAGAGGTATATGAAGAAGGCTGCAGACAAGAGACGTACAACCAATCCAAATTATCATCTGCAAGATAAAGTCTGGCTCTCCTCCAAATTCTTGCCCTCACGTCTGTCTCAAAACAAGTTCACACCTCGTTACTATGGGCCTTTCCGTATTCTCCAGTTGGTCAATCCTGTCACTGTCTGTCTTCACTTACCCCATACATGGAAGATCCATCCGGTTTTTCATGTTTCTCAGCTTAAACCTTATGTGCCTGATCCTTACTCACGTCAGTTTCCTTGTCCACCTCCTGTCCTTGTGAATGATGCTCCTGAATATGAAGTGCAGGAAATCTGTGACTCTCGTCTTTTTCATAAACGACTTCAGTATCTGATTCATTGGAAGGGTTATCCTCTCAGTGAATGTTCATGGGAAGATGCCTCTTCCGTTCACGCTCCTCTCCTGACTCAACGCTTTCACTGTTTATTCCCTCTTAAACCTGGGCCTTCGGAAGGGGGACCTACTGTCGCGCCGCGCGGTGCGGCGCGAGCCGAGAGCTCGACTTCGGCCGGGCGTTCGGCTCGGGCCGCGCACCGCGTTATTAAGACGCGGCGCGCCCCCAGCCTCTCCTGCGCGTTTCGAGGCCCCAGATTTGCTTGGGGCCTCGTTCTTCCTTCTGCCTTTCACTGTCCCAGGGGTCTCTGAACCCTCTTACCTGTTTTTCTTCGTTTCCTTGTCCTTTCTTCTGTTTGCAGTCTGTTGTGTGCCTTTCTTTATGTCTTTTCCTCCTTCCCAGATTCCTGTGCTTTCCCAGCATTCCTTGTTCCCTATTCTCTATGGTTCCTCTACTATTCTGTTCTATATATTGTTTCCCTATCTAAGATGGTGTCCTTTTACTTCCTGTGGGTCACTTCCTGTTTGTTGGTATATAAGGGCTGTGTTTTTCCTCTTTCCTTGCGCTGCAACACTTTCTGCTCAGTTGGTGTCTTCGCTCCTGATTTCCTTGCCTTTTGGTTTTGGACTCAGCATTCTGTGTTTTCTGAATTTTGCTCCTTTTGGATTCCTGTTTGTTTGTTCTTGTTTTTCTCCAGGACTTTTCCTGTTTGGAGGTTTTTCCCCTTTGGAAGGGGTTTTTCCCTCTGGCGCTACTTTCTGAAGGGCACGGTCTGTTCTTGGTGTCTCCATTGCCTACAGCACCGTGGCTACCAGAAAGAGTCGCCCCTTTTTGGGCCAAAGCCGAACATTGAAGATTCACGCCACCAGATCTGCAAATTCCAGGCGCAAGCAGCACGTGAGTCGTGACAACATATAGGTAGTGACCTATATGTAGTGCACGCGTGTAATGGTGTCCCCGCACTCACAAAGTTCAGGGAATTGGCTCTGAACAATGTGGGGGCACCTTGGCTAGTGCCAGGGTGCCCTCACACTAAGTAACTTTGCACCTAACCTTTACCAGGTAAAGGTTAGACATATAGGTGACTTATAAGTTACTTAAGTGCAGTGTAAAATGGCTGTGAAATAACGTGGACGTTATTTCACTCAGGCTGCAGTGGCAGGCCTGTGTAAGAATTGTCAGAGCTCCCTATGGGTGGCAAAAGAAATGCTGCAGCCCATAGGGATCTCCTGGAACCCCAATACCCTGGGTACCTTAGTACCATATACTAGGGAATTATAAGGGTGTTCCAGTAATCCAATGTAAATTGGTAAAAATGGTCACTAGCCTGTTAGTGACAATTTGAAATAAATGAGAGAGCATAACCACTGAGGTTCTGGTTAGCAGAGCCTCAGTGAGACAGTTAGGCACCACACAGGGAACACATACATATAGGCCACAAACTTATGAGCACTGGGGTCCTGACTAGCAGGGTCCCAGTGACACATAACAAACATACTGAAAACATAGGGTTTTCACTATGAGCACTGGGTCCTGGCTAGCAGGATCCCAGTGAGACAGTGAAAACACCCTGGCACACACTCACAAACAGGCCAAAAGTGGGGGTAACAAGGCTAGAAAGAGGCTACTTTCTCACACCTAGTATATGGTACTGAGGTACCCAGGGTATTGGGGTTCCAGGAGATCCCTATGGGCTGCAGCATTTCTTTTGCCACCCATAGGGAGCTCTGACAATTCTTACACAGGCCTGCCATTGCAGCCTGAGTGAAATAACATCCACGTTATTTCACAGCCATTTACCACTGCACTTAAGTAACTTATAAGTCACCTATATCTCTAACCTTTACCTGGTAAAGGCTGGGTGCTAAGTTACTTAGTGTGTGGGCACCCTGGCACTAGCCAAGGTGCCCCCACATTGTTCAGGGCACATTCCCCGGACTTTGTGAGTGCGGGGACACCATTACACGCGTGCACTATACATAGGTCACTACCTATGTATAGCTTCACAATGGTAACTCCAAACATGCCATGAAACATGTCTAAGATCATGGAATTGCCATCCCAATGCCGACTGCTCAGGACGCCTGCAAAACCGCAACAAAGTAGCAAAGACGACTACTGCAACCTTGTATGGCTGATCCTGCCGCCTTCTCGACTGTTTTCCTGGTGGTGCATGCTGTGGGGGTAGTCTGCCTCCTCTCTGCACTGGAAGCTCCGAAGAAATCTCCAGTGGGACGATAGAATCCTCCCCCTGCAACCGCAGGCACCAAAAGAACTGCATCACCGGTCCTCTGGGTCCCCTCTCAGCACAACAAGCTTGGTCCCTGGAACTCAGCAACTCTGTCCAAGTGACTCTCACAGTCTAGTGACTCTTCAGTCCAAGTTTGGTGGAGGTAAGTCCTTGCCTCCCCACGCTAGACTGCATTGCTGGGTACCGCTTGATTTGCAGCTGCTCCGGCTCCTGTGCACTCTTCCAGGATTTCCTTTGTGCACAGCCAAGCCTGGGTCCCCGACACTCTAACCTGCAGTGCACAACCGACTGAGTTGTCCTCCGGCTTCGTGGGATCTCCTTTTGTGACTTCGGGTGAGCTCTGGTTCACTCTTCTTCGTAGTGCCTGTTCCGGCACTTCTGCATGTGCTGCCTGCTTCTGTGAGGGCTCCCTGTCTTGCTGGGTGCCCCTTCTGTCTCCTCACGCAAGTGGCAACATCCTGGTCCCTCCTGGGCCACAGCAGCATCCAAAAACCCTAACCGTGACCCTTGCAGCTAGCAAGGCTTGTTTGCGGTCTTTCTGTGTGGGAACACATCTGCAAGCTTCTTCACGACATGGGACATCCATCCTCCAAAGGGGAAGTTCCTAGTCCTCTTCGTTCTTGCAGAATCCACAGCTTCTACCATCCGGTGGCAGCTTCTTTGCACCCTCAGCTGGCATTTCCTGGGCATCTGCCCAATCTCAAGTTTGTCGCGACTCTTGGACTTAGTCCCCTTGTTCCACAGGTACTCTTGTCCGGGATTCCACCTTTGTTGCATTGCTGGTGTTGGTCTTCCTTGCAGAATTCCCCTATCACAACTTCTGTGCTCTCTGGGGAATAAAGGTGCATTTTACACCTACTTTTCAGGGTCTTGGGGTGGGCTATTTTTCTAACCCTCACTGTTTTCTTACAGTCCCAGCGACCCTCTACAAGCTCACATAGGTTTGGGGTCCATTCGTGGTTCGCATTCCACTTCTAGAGAATATTGTTTGTGTTGCCCCTATACCTATGTGCTTCTATTGCAATCTACTGTAATTCTATATTGCTTGCATTACTTCCTTTTGCTATTACTGCATATTTTTGGTATTGTGTACATATATCTTGTGTATATTTGGCATCCTCATACTGAGGGTACTCACTGAGATACTTTGGCATATTGTCATAAAAATACAGTACCTTTATATTTAGTATATCTGTGTATTGTGTTTTCTTATGATATTGTACATATGACACCAGTGGTATAGTAGGAGCTTTGCATGTCTCCTAGTTCAGCCTAAGCTGCTCAGCTATAGCTACCTTCTATCAGCCTAAGCTGCTAGAAACACCTCTTCTACACTAATAAGGGATAACTGGTCCTGGTACAGAGTGTAAGTACCCCTTGGTACCCACTACAAGCCAGGCCAGCCTCCTACATTGGTTGTGCAGCGGTGGGATAAGTACTTGCAACTACTTACCACTTTGTCATTTTGTACTTTTCATAAGAGAAAAATATACAAAACAAGTTCAGTGTATGTACAGCTAACCAAAAAGTTTTGCTTTTCTTCTCTTACTCTAATACTAAGTGCGGAAAAGTACCTCTAAACTTTCAAAAAAGTTTCTTAAAAGTTGAAAAAGTTTTTTTTCTGTTTCCTTAAAAAGTTCTGATTCTTTTTTTTTTTTTCTGTCCCTTAAACCTTTTTCTATCATGTCTGGTACAGGTCCTACTCTTGATCTGGCCAGCACTGCTTATGACAACCTTAGCTGGAAAGGTGCAAGGAGTCTCTGCATTGATAGAGGTTTAGGGGTAGGGAAGAATCCCTCTAGAGAATTGTTGGTTAATATGCTCATTGAAAATGATAAGGCCTTAGGTGGCACATCAGGTGAGAGATTAGCAGATGGTTCACACTCTGATTCTGGGGTAGCCCCAGCAAAAGTGTTAGATGGTAACCTTCCCAACCTGCCCCTGAGCAGACCACCTAGCATCACTGGTACTAATGTGAGCTCTCATCACAGTAGGGGTTTCGCTCCTGCAGGCCAGGTTGTTAGAGTGCCAACTATTAGGGACCGGTCTCCCTCTGTTCATTTACACCATTCTTCTGTGTCTAAGCATGCCCAACCCACCCACCCTGATGACAGAATGTTAGAAAGGGAGCTCAATAGATTGAGAGTGGAAGAGTCCAGGCTGAAGCTTAAACAGCAACAGCTGGCTCTAGACAGGGAATCTTTAGACTTAGAAAAAGAAAGACAGAGGTTGGGGTTAGGACCCCGTGGTGGCAGCAGCAGTATTACAGATAGTAATCCTGTAAAAGAGCATGATTCTAGGAATCTGCATAAGATAGTTCCCCCCTTACAAGGAGGGGGATGACATTAACATGTGGTTTGCTGAACTTGAGAGGGCCTGTTTTGTACAGGGGGTCCCTCAAAGGCAGTGGGCTGCTATCCTATGGCTATCTTTCAGTGGAAAGGGTAGGGATAGGCTCCTTACTGTGAAGGAAAGTGATGCCAATAATTTTACAGTTTTAAAGAATGCACTCCTAGATGGTTATGGCTTAACCACTGAACAGTACAGGATCAAGTTCAGAGAAACCAAAAAGGAGTCTTCACAAGACTGGGTAGACTTTGTTGACTATTCAGTGAAGGCCTTGGAGGGGTGGTTACATGGCAGTAAAGTTTCTGACTATGAAAGCCTGTATAACTTAATCCTGATAGAGCATATTCTGAATAACTGTGTGTCTGACTTGTTACACCAATATCTAGTGGACTCAGATCTGACCTCTCCCCAAGAATTGGGAAAGAAGGCAGACAAATGGGTCAGAACAAGAGTGAACAGAAAAGTTCATACAGGGGGTGACAAGGATGGCAAGAAGAAGGATGGTAAGTCTTCAGACAAGGGCGGGGACAAATCTACAAATGAGTCTTCATCAGGCCCACAAAAACACTCTGGTGTGGGGGGGGGGGGTCCAAATCCTCTTCCAATCAAGTAAAAATCACATGGTGTTATTTATGTAAAGTAAAAGGCCATTGGACAACTGATGCCAGTTGTCCAAAGAAAAGCACCACGCCTCCCACTACCACAACCCCTACTGCTACACCTAGTGGCCCTAGTAATAGCAGTGGTGGTGGGAGCAAACCTACTAATAGCCAAACCAAGGGAGTAGCTGGGCTCACTTTTGGTAATTTAGTTGGGGTTGGTCTTGTTAGGGAGACCACAGAGGCTGTGTTAGTCTCTGAAGGTGCCATTGATTTGGCCACCTTGGTTGCTTGTCCCCTTAATAATGATAAGTACAAGCAACTTCCCCTAATAAATAGTGTTGAGGTTCAGGCCTACAGGGACACAGGTGCCAGTGTTACCATGGTAATAGAGAAACTGGTCCACCCTGAACAACACCTACTTGGTCACCAGTACCAAGTGACTGATGCTCATAACAACACTCTTAGCCACCCCATGGCTGTTGTGAATCTCAACTGGGGGGGGGGGGGGGGTTACTGGTCCAAAGAAAGTTGTGGTTGCCTCAGATTTACCTGTAGACTGTCTACTAGGGAACGATTTAGAGACATCAGCTTGGGCAGAAGTGGAGTTGGAGGCTCAAGCAGCAATGCTGGGCATTCCAGGGCATATTTTTGCTTTGACAAGGGTTCAGGCCAAAAAGCAAAAAGGACAGGGTGACTTGGATCCTGGAACAATGGACCAAGTGCTCCCTAAAGCTAGGGTTAGTAAAGGTAAATCACTACCTACTATCCCTCCCTCTACAGATGATTCTACTTCTGAGGAAGAAGAATTTCCCCCCTTGTGCAGAACCTTCACCCGAGGAGCTGGAAGCAGACACTGCTGAGCTTTTGGGTGAGGGGGGCCTGCCAGGGAGGAGCTGAGTGTGGCACAGCAGACCTGTCCCACACTAGAGGGTTTAAGACAGCAAGCTGTCAAACAGCAAAATGGGGATGTCAGTGACTCTCACAGAGTTTACTGGGAGGACAACCTCTGGTATACAGAGGCAAGGGACCCAAAACCTGGAGCTGCCAGGAGATTGGTTATTCCCCTGCAATACAGATAGTTCCTCCTAACTCTAGCCCACGACATTCCCTTGGCTGGACAATTAGGGCAGATGAAAACATGGGATAGGCTTGTCCCCCTGTTTCATTGGCCTAGAATGTCAGAGGACACAAAGGAATTTTGTAAGTCATGTGTCACCTGTCAAGCCAGTGGCAAAACAGGTGGCACCCCAAAGGCACCCCTTATTCCACTGCCTGTGGTTTTGGTTCCCTTTGAAAAGGTAGGGGTTGACATAGTTGGCCCCCTTGACCCTCCTACTGCTTCAGGCAATAGGTTTATCCTTGTGGTAGTGGACCATGCCACAAGATATCCTGAAGCAATTCCTCTAAGGACCACTACAGCTCCTGCAGTGGCACAGGCCCTCCTGGGAATCTTTTGCAGGGTGGGTTTCCCCAAAGAGGTGGTATCAGACAGGGGTAGCAACTTTATGTCTGCATACTTGAAGGCCATGTGGAAGGAATGTGGTGTAACATACAAATTCACCACACCGTATCATCCACAAACAAATGGACTGGTTGAGAGGTTTAACAAAACTCTCAAAGGAATGATAATGGGACTCCCTGAAAAACTCAGGAGGAGATGGGATGTCCTGTTACCTTGCCTCCTTTTTGCTTACAGGGAGGTACCCCAAAAAGGAGTGGGCTTCAGCCCCTTTGAACTCCTATTTGGGCACCCTGTAAGAGGTCCTCTAACACTTGTAAAGGAGTGTTGGGAACAACCTTTAAAAGCTCCTAAGTAAGACATAGTGGACTATGTACTTGGCCTCAGATCCAGAATGGCTGAGTATATGAAAAAGGCCAGCAAAAACCTTCAGGCCAGCCAAGAGCTCCAAAAGCAATGGCATGACCAGAAGGCTGTTCTGATTCAGTACCAACCAGGGCAGAAGGTGTGGGTCTTGGAGCCTGTGACCCCAAGAGCACTCCAAGACAAATGAAGTGGACTCCACATTATTGTTGAAAAGAAGGGAGAAGTCACCTACTTGGTTGACTTGGGCACTGCCAGGAGTCCCCTTAGGGTGCTCCATGTCAATCGCCTAAAACCCTACTATGACAGGGCTGATCTCACCCTGCTCATGGCAACAGATGAAGGACAGGAAGAAGAGAGTGACCTTCTCCCGGATCTCTTCTCTTCCACAGAACAAGATGCTCTAGTGGAAGGTGTAGTTCTGGCAGATTGTCTTGCTACTGAACAGAAAGACCACTGCATAAATCTCCTGGGTCAGTTTTCTGAACTCTTTTCTACTGTGCCAGGCACCGCTTCTTGGTGTGAGCACACTATAGATACTAGAGACAGCATGCCTGTCAAAAGTAAGATCTATAGGCAGCCTGACCATGTCAGAGACTGCATAAAACAAGAGGTTCAGAAAATGATTGAACTGGGAGTGGTTCAGCACTCTGAAAGTACATGGGCCTCTCCTGTGGTACTTGTACCAAAGCCTCATTCCAAAGATGGAAAAAGGGAAATTAGGTTTTGTGTAGATTACAGAGGTCTCAACCAGGTAACCAAAACTGATGCTCACCCTATACCCAGGGCAGATGAGCTAATAGATACACTGGCATCTGCCAAATATCTAAGCACCTTTGATTTGACTGCAGGGTATTGGCAGATCATGTTATCAGAGGATGCTAAAGAAAAAACTGCATTTTCGACTATTGGAGGGCACTACCAATTCACAGTAATGCCCTTTGGTTTGAAAAATGCACCTGCCACTTTTCAGAGGTTGGTGAATACAGTCCTGCAAGCGTTGGAGGCTTTTAGTGCAGCATATCTGGACGATATAGCTGTCTTTAGCTCCACCTGGGATGATCACCTGGTCCACCGTGGAAAGTTTTGGAGGCCCTGCAGAAGGCAGGCCTCACTATCAAGGCTTCAAAGTGCCAGATAGGGCAGGGGAAAGTGGTTTATCTGGGACACCTTGTAGGTGGAGAACAGATTGCACCACTTCAGGGGAAAATCCAAACTATCATAGATTGGGTTCCCCCTACAACTCAGACCCAGGTGAGAGCCTTCTTAGGCCTCACTGGGTATTACAGGAGGTTCATAAAGAAATATGGCTCCATTGCAGCCCCTCTTTATGACCTCACTTCAAAGAAAATGCCTAAAAAGGTATTGTGGACAGCTAGCTGTCAGAAACCTTTTGAGGAGCTGAAACAGGCCATGAGCTCTGCACCTGGCCTAAAAAGCCCATGTTACTTCAAAAAAATCGTTGTCCAAACTGAAGCATCTGAATTAGGGGTAGGGGCAGTCTTATCACAACTCAATTCTGAGGGCCAGGATCAACCTGTTGCTTTTATCAGCAGGAGGTTGACCCCTAGAGAAAAGCGTTGGTCTGCCATAGAGAGTGAGGCCTTTGCTGTGGTCTGGGCACTGAAGAAGTTGAGGCCATACCTGTTTGGCACTCACTTCATTGTTCAGACAGACCACAAACCTCTGCTTTGGCTAAAACAAATGAAAGGTGAAAACGCTCAATTGTTGAGGTGGTCCATATCCCTACAGGGAATGGACTATACAGTGGATCATAGACCTGGGAGTACCCACTCCAATGCAGATGGACTCTCCAGATATTTCCACTTAGACAATAAAGACTCATCAGGTCATGGCTAGTCTTATTGTCCTTCGTTTGGGGGGGAGTTGTGTGGGAAAGTACCATCTTGCCTGGCATTTTACCCCCATATTTCACTGTATATATGTTGTTTTAGTTGTATGTGTCACTGGGACCCTGCCAGCCAGGGCCCCAGTGCTCGTAAGTGTGCCCTGTATGTGTTCCCTGTGTGATGACTAACTGTCTCACTGAGGCTCTGCTAACCAGAACCTCAGTGGTTATACTCTCTCATTACTTTCTAAATTGTCACTAACAGGCTAGTGACCAATTTCACCAATTCACATTGGCATACTGGAACACCCTTATAATTCCCTAGTATATGGTACTTAAGTAGCCAGGGTATTGGGGTTCCAGGAGATCCCTATGGGCTGCAGCATTTCTTTTGCCACCCATAGGGAGCTCTGACAATTCTGACACAGGCCTGCCATTGCAGCCTGAGTGAAATAACGTCCACGTTATTTCACAGCCATTTACCACTGCACTTAAGTAACTTATAAGTCACCTATATGTCTAACCTTTACCTGGTAAAGGTTGGGTGCTAAGTTACTTAGTGTGTGGGCACCCTGGCACTAGCCAAGGTGCCCCCACATTGTTCAGGGCAAATTCCCCGGACTTTGTGAGTGTGTGGGGACACCATTACACGCGTGCACTATACATGGGTCACTACCTATGTATAGCTTCACAATGGTAACTCCAAACATGGCCATGTAACATGTCTAAGATCATGGAATTGCTACCCCAATGCCATCCTGGCATTGTGGAGACAATTCCATGATCCCCCAGGTCTCTAGCACAGACCCGGGTACTGCCAAACTGCCTTTCCCAGGGTTTCACTGCAGCTGCTGCTGCTGCCAACCCCTCAGACAGGTTTCTGCCCTCCTGGGGTCCAGCCAGGCTTGGCCCAGGAAGGCAGAACAAAGGACTTCCTCAGAGAGAGAGGGTGTTACACCCTCTCCCTTTGGAAAAAGGTGTCAGGGCTGGGGAGGAGTAGCCTCCCCCAGCCTCTGGAAATGCTTTGATGGGCACAGATGGTGCCCATCTCTGCATAAGCCAGTCTACACCGGTTCAGGGATCCTCCAGCCCTGCTCTGGCGTGAAACTGGACAAAGGAAAAGGGAGTGACCACTCCCCTGACCTGCACCTCCCCTGCGAGGTGCCCAGAGCTCCTCCAGTGTGCTCCAGACCTCTGCCATCTTGGAAACAGAGGTGCTGCTGGCACACTGGACTACTCTGAGTGGCCAGTGCCAGCAGGTGACGTCAGAGACTCCTTCTGATAAGCTCTTACCTGTGTTGCTAGCCTATCCTCCTTCCTAGGTAGCCAAACCTCCTTTTCTGGCTATTTAGGGTCTCTGCTTTGGGGAATTCTTTAGATAACGAATGCAAGAGCTCATCAGAGTTCCTCTGCATCTCTCTCTTCACCTTCTGCCAAGGAATTGACCGCTGACTGCTCAGGATGCCTGCAAAACCGTAACAAAGTAGCAAAGACAACTACTGCAACCTTGTATCGCTGATCCTGCTGCCTTCTCGACTGTTTTCCTGGTGGTGCATGCTGTGGGGGTAGTCTGCCTCCTCTCTGCACTAGAAGCTCCGAAGAAATCTCCCGTGGGACGATGGAATGCTCCCCCTGCAACTGCAGGCACCAAAAGAACTGCATCACCAGTCCTCTGGGTCCCCTCTCAGCACAACGAGCGTGGTCCCTGGAACTCAGCAACTCTATCCAAGTGACTCTCACAGTCCAGTGACTCTTCAGTCCAAGTTTGGTGGAGGTAAGTCCTTGCCTCCCCACGCTAGACTGCATTGCTGGGTACTGCATGATTTGCAGCTGCTCCGGCTCCTGTGCACTCTTCCAGGATTTCCTTTGTGCACAGCCAAGCCTGGGTCCCCAACACTCTAACCTGCAGTGCACAACCTCCTGAGTTGTCCTCCGGCGTCGTGGGATCTCCTTTTGTGACTTCGGGTGAGCTTCGGTTCACTCTTCTTCGTAGTGCCTGTTCCGGCACTTCTGCGGGTGCTGCCTGCTTCTGTGAGGGCTCCCTGTCTTGCTGAGTACCCACTATGTTTCCTCACACAAGTGGCGACATCCTGGTCCTTCCTGGGCCACAGCAGCATCCAAAAACCCTAACGCGACCCTTGCAGCTAGCAAGGCTTGATTGCGGGCTTTCTGCAAGCTTCTTCACGACATGGGACATCCATCCTCCAAAGGGGAAGTTCCTAGTCCTCTTCGTTCTTGCAGAATACACAGCTTCTACCATCCGGTGGCAGCTTCTTTGCACCCTCAGCTGGCATTTCCTGGGCATCTGCCCAATCTTGACTTTGTCGCGACTCTTGGACTTGGTCCCCTTGTTCCACAGGTACTATTGTCCGTTAATCCACCTTTGTTGCATTGCTGGTGTTGGTCTTCCTTCCAGAATTCCCCTATCACGACTTCTGTGCTCTCTGGGGAATATAGGTGCACTTTACACCTACTTTCAGGGTCTTGGGGTGGGCTATTTTTCTAACCCTCACTGTTTTCTTACAGTCCCAGCGACCCTCTACAAGCTCACATAGGTTTGGGGTCCATTCGTGGTTCGCATTCCACTTCTAGAGTATATGGTTTGTGTTGCCCCTATACCTATGTGCTCCTATTGCAATCTACTGTAATTCTACATTGCTTGCATTACTTCCTGTAACCGGACGTCTCCGGACGCCGGTTTCCAGGACATTGTGCCGAATGCCATTACGGGGGCCCTACACACTCGGGACGGACGCGAGCCTGTGACGTCAGACGCCTTCGGCGTCTGGACGACAACCGAAAGAAAAGACGGACCAAAAGAAGATGAAAAGGAGGAGGAGACGGAAGTGGACTCTCGACGTACGCGGCCGGAGGAGAAGGAGACCGGGACGCCGAGGACAGAGAGAAAGGAACCCATCGAAGGAGATGAGACTCCGAGAGAGAGACGAGAGCCCCGGGGCTCTCCCGCCCCCGTCGGAGAGAAGCCGGGAGGCTGCCAAAGTGCCAGCCACGTCCCCGGAGGGGCGTGGCCACCTCAGGTACGTTCGTACCGCAGCTGGGGGTTTGCGAGAGGGTGGTTGTTAGGAAAAAGGGGAGACAAGGGAAATAAAGGGAGGTCCTGCAGGGAAGGGGAGACCATATAACAAAAACCCCTAAAGTAAACCTAACCTCACAAGGGAACCAACCGCCAGAGGATTTCTACAAAGAGGAGAAGGTCTGAGAACACCTATAGGGGGAACCACAAACTAAAGGACAATTAAACCCTCACTTCCCTTCACTTATACCTATTCCCCACCGCCCTACTAACCCTATATACTTACCTTATATATATATATATCCCACTTACCTGTTTTGTTATCCTTCTTTCTATTTCTTTGGAGAGCCTGGCCCACTGACGTAGAGGAGGATCGGAGACCTTCCCAAAGCTGGACCGGGTTACTTATGGACTACCACCAAAACCCTGAAAGAGAAGAAAAGGGAACTTTTGTTAATTATTTCTGGATTGCAAGTGCGTTATCCTTGTGAACAAAAAAAACAGGGGATAAAAAGCCATCCTTAAAACCAAAACACGAATAAATTAACTAAACCCCACCTTCTGCGCCTGTTATATTATTCCAATATCCCTTTTATTTGCTTCAGGGATAAAGAACCCATTACAGTGGTGTCAGAAGTGGGATATTGGAATAACTACAGGTAACCAAAGACGATGGAGGGCACACCCACCCTATCAGAGATGATGCAGCAGCTAGCCGCAGGGCAGAGGCATCTGCAAGTAGTGTGGGAAGAGCAACAGAAGGAGGCTAAAGTGGAAAGGGAGGCCCTACAAAGCGCTCTGAAAAGTCAGGCCACTATCATGGCCAACAATCAGTTGGTCCATGAGACTGCAATCAAAAACCTCACGGACACTATTGCCGCCACCCGGGTACATCCGAACGTACCCAGTTCGGTCCTGCAGCGATATCAGGAAGGCGAAGACCCGGATGCCTTTTTCACGAATTTCGAGCGGGTTGCTACTTCCGCCACCTGGCCCCAGGATAGGTGGGGCCAATACATCGCCCCGTTATTGACAGGAACTCTCCAAGCGGCTTATCAAGCGGTAAACCCAGGCGGAACGACACCCTATCAGGATATTAAGAAGAGTATCCTGGAGCGGGTGGGGTTTGATACAGAACATTATAGGGTCCGGTTTAGGAAAGCCAAATGGGGACCCTCCGAGAATCCCCGGGCCCTATATTTTCGAATTAAGGACTTAGGACTCAAATGGCTAGGTCCCATTGGGACCAATAGGGAGGATATCATTGAGGTTGTTCTCCTAGAACAATATCTAGATGCCCTACCTACCAATACCCGTAATTGGATCAAGCAACACCCAAGTCCAGATACTAACACCACTATTGAATTAGCCTGTGCCTTTCACCGCTCCCTCGAGTTCAAAATCCCTCCCGTACGGCCAACACTTAACCCCATCCGACAGAACCTCGGACCCTCCCCATCCCTAGAGCGAAAACCCACTGAGGATCCGGGAAAATTACGAGGTCCAGAAAGACCCTATATGCAACAACCACAGTGTTTTAGCTGTGGAGAGTGGGGACATATCGCCCGGGTTTGCCCACTGAAATCAGAAAAGTCAGAGCCGATGGAAATAGGAGTCACCAGGGGGAGAGTCTTCTATACAGGGGGAAAGGAAACCCGATACAAGAAGAGACTTGTTATCAATGGAAGAACCACAGTGGCGCTCATCGACTCAGGTTGCAGCCAATCTGTAATTCGTGCTGATTTATTGGAAAACCCCCTTTTTGCTTCAGGGCTTACAGTATCCATATGTTGTATTCATGGAGATACAAGAGAATACCCCCTAATCTGGACAACCTTGTCCTGGGATGGAAAAGAAGTCCCCATAAGGATGGGGGTGGTGGAACGACTAGTCGAAGAAGCTATCATAGGAACCGACTTCCCTGACTTTTCGGAACTTCTGGACAGTACAAAAGACTCTGAAAGCATGAGCACATGGTGGAAAAAAGCTCCTTTTTCTAGTACGCCTATAACACCACCGGTGGTTAGATACCGACCCTCCCGAAAAGAAAAGAGAGAAACCCGAAGAGTCTTTGCCCAAGGAAACATGAGTCCAAATAGGGTAATTACAAAGGTCCTTACTCTTACTGACCTTCCCCCATTCCGTAGTTGTCAAAGGGAAGATCCGAGTTTGATCCATGCCTGGAAAAGTGCCCGACCCCGGAACCCCCAAGACAAAAGCCCTTCTTTTACCATAATCAGAAATCTGTTGTACCGTGTCACTGGTAATAACCGAGAAGAAAAGAAGCAGCTATTAGTCCCCGAACCTTATAGACCACAAGTCCTACACCTAGCCCATAGCCAGCCGGGGGGGGGTCACTATGGCAGGGAGAAAACCGAAGAATATCTGTTGAGGAAGTTCTACTGGCCGGGGGTCTTTTCACAGATTAGGAGGTTTTGTCAGCAATGTCCCAAATGCCAAATGATTGATCCTGGTCCCAAAAGAAGAGCTCCCTTACAACCGTTGCCCATTATAGACATCCCTTTTTCAAGAATAGGAATGGACATTGTAGGTCCTCTCCTACCTTCTTCTAGAGGATACCGTTATATACTGGTATTGGTGGATTATGCCACCAGATACCCAGAAGCCATCCCACTCAGCAGTATTAACTCCAAGAGCGTAGCTCATGCAATGATAGGGTTCTTCTCCCGAATAGGCTTTCCCCGAGAAATTTTAACAGACCAAGGTACCCAGTTCATGTCCAACTTGATGTCACAAATATGTCAACTTCTAGGGATCAAACAGTTACGGACAGCGGTTTATCATCCTCAAACGGATGGTTTGGTAGAAAGGTATAACCGCACTCTGAAAACTCTACTAAAGAAATCTATTTCAGAGACAGGTAAGGACTGGGATAGAAAACTCCCCTTAGTGTTATACGCTATCAGGACCCATGAACAAGCATCCACGGGCCATAGTCCATTTGAATTATTGTTCGGACGACAGCCCAGGACCTTGTTAGATATGGCTGCCGAGTTATGGGAGGAGGAGGACGGAGAAAAATCCCTCTTAGAATATACCCAGGAGTTAAAAACCAACATCCAAAATGTGTGGGAAAATGTAAGGGAACATATGGAGAAGGCTCAAGAAAAGCAGAAAAGATATTACGACAGGAATACCCAATTAAGGACCTTTACCATAGGTGATAAGGTGTTAGTGCTTCTCCCCAGCTCAGACAACAAGTTGCTGGCAAAGTGGCAGGGACCTTATAAAGTGATAGGGGTAATAACCCCTGTGACCTATAGGGTCCAGCTCACAGATAGTTCCAACCGGTCACAGATCTTTCATGTCAATCTATTGAAAAAGTGGGAAGAGCCACAGGGAGAACCAACCAGGGGATGCCTAGTTAACACCGTTAAGGAGTTGGAGATAGGGTGGTGTCACACTGAGCATCCTAGCGGAAACGAGGTGCCTCCCATAAATAGCGAAATCTCGATCCAACAGAGTGAGCAATTAAATCAGCTCCTCCATGATCATGCCCATGTGTTCTCCTCAATACCAGGCAAGACCAAGCTGGTGCATCATCAAATCATAACCCCACCTGGCAAGGTCAAACGCTTACGGCCATATCGTATCCCAGAAGCTAGAAAGATCCTGGTAGAAAACGAAATAGAAAAGATGTTAGACCTAGGCGTTATAGAGCCTTCCCAGAGTCCCTGGTGTTCACCGGTGGTATTAGTGCCAAAGCCAGATGGGTCTATACGTTTCTGTATTGACTTTAGACAAGTCAATTCTATATCCCAGTTTGACACATATCCCCTTCCAAGGGTAGACGAACTCTTAGAGAAGTTGGGGAAAGCTAAGTACATGTCTACACTCGACTTGACCAAAGGCTATTGGCAGATTCCGTTGACGCCAGAAGATAAAGAGAAAACGGCCTTCTCTACCCCCTCTGGGTTATACCATTTTAAGGTTCTCCCTTTCGGGTTACATGGGGCACCCGCCACCTTCCAGCGTCTCATCGACACCATTCTACGACCTCATACCAGATACGCTGCCGCGTATCTGGATGATATCGTTATTCACAGCGAGACTTGGGAGGACCACTTGACACATTTAACCAAAATCTTTACAGCGTTACGAGGGGCTGGATTAACAGCCAATGCCTCCAAAAGCCGGTTGGCGTTCAATGACATCTCTTATCTAGGATATCATATAGGGAAAGGTATACTTAGACCACAAATGAGTAAAGTTGAAGCCATCCTACGGATAGAGACACCCACAACGAAAAAGGAGGCCGCTCATTCTTAGGCTTGGTAGGCTACTACCGAAGATTTATACCCCATTATTCCACCGTGGCCGCTCCCCTAACCGATCTCCTGAGGAAAGGGCAGCAAAAAAATATCACGAATTTAAACCCCGTACAGTCCCATAGTTACCGTACCCTACAAAGATATCTCACTACCCAACCGATTTTAAAATGTCCTGACTTCACTGTCCCCTTTCACCTCCAAACGGATGCCTCAGACGTGGGTCTGGGGGCCGTGCTTTTTCAGAAAGATGAAAGAGGTATTAGCCACCCGTGGTCTTTATTAGCCGTAAACTGTTTCCCAGGGAGCGAAACTATCCCATTATTGAGCGAGAATGTCTCGCCATCAAGTGGGCACTTGAGAGCCTCCAATATTACCTCCTAGGAAGATCCTTTCTATTATATACGGATCACGCTCCCCTCACCTGGCTCTCGAGGTATAAAGATACTAACAGTCGCATATTGAGATGGTTTATGGAGCTTCAACCTTTCTCCTTCCAGGTTTGCCATCTCCCTGATGATCTTATGGGACAGGCTGACTATTTATCCCGGTTCCCGGGACCTTTGGGTCTCGAACAGCCCCATTCAAGGGAGGGGATGTGTAACCGGACGTCTCCGGACGCCGGTTTCCAGGACATTGTGCCGAATGCCATTACGGGGGCCCTACACACTCGGGACGGGCGCGAGCCTGTGACGTCAGACGCCTTCGGCGTCTGGACGACAACCGAAAGAAAAGACGGACCAAAAGAAGATGAAAAGGAGGAGGAGACGGAAGTGGACTCTCGACGTACGCGGCCGGAGGAGAAGGAGACCGGGACGCCGAGGACAGAGAGAAAGGAACCCGTCGAAGGAGCCGAGACTCCGAGAGAGAGAGGAGAGCCCCGGGGCTCTCCCGCCCCCGTCGGAGAGAAGCCGGGAGGCTGCCAAAGTGCCGGCCACGTCCCCGGAGGGGCGTGGCCACCTCAGGTACGTTCGTACCGCAGCTGGGGGTTTGCGAGAGGGTGGTTGTTAGGAAAAAGGGGAGACAAGGGAAATAAAGGGAGGTCCTGCAGGGAAGGGGAGACCATATAACAAAAACCCCTAAAGTAAACCTAACCTCACAAGGGAACCAACCGCCAGAGGATTTCTACAAAGAGTAGAAGGTCTGAGAACACCTATAGGGGGAACCACAAACTAAAGGACAATTAAACCCTCACTTCCCTTCACTTATACCTATTCCCCACCACCCTACTAACCCTATATACTTACCTTATATATATATATATCCCACTTACCTGTTTTGTTATCCTTCTTTCTATTTCTTTGGAGAGCCTGGCCCACTGACATAGAGGAGGATCGGAGACCTTCCCAAAGCTGGACCGGGTTACTTATGGACTACCACCAAAACCCTGAAAGAGAAGAAAAGGGAACTTTTGTTAATTATTTCTGGATTGCAAGTGCGTTATCCTTGTGAACAAAAAAACCAGGGGATAAAAAGCCATCCTTAAAACCAAAACACGTATAAATTAACTAAACCCCACCTTCTGCGCCTGCTATATTATTCCAATATCCCTTTTATTTGCTTCAGGGATAAAGAACCCATTACACTTCCTTTTGCTATTACTGCATATTTTTGGTATTGTGTACATATATCTTGTGTATATTTGGCATCCTCATACTGAGGGTACTCACTGAGATACTTTGGCATATTGTCATAAAAATAAAGTACCTTTATATTTAGTATATCTGTGTATTGTGTTTTTTTGTGATATTGTGCATATGACACCAGTAGTATAGTAGGAACTTTGCATGTCTCCTAGTTCAGCCTAAGCTGCTCAGCTATAGATACCTTCTATCAGCCTAAGCTGCTAGAAACACCTCTTCTACACTAATAAGGGATAACTGGTCCTGGTACAGAGTGTAAGTACCCCTTGGTACCCACTACAAGCCAGGCCAGCCTCCCACAATTTGTCCTAAACAAGCATTGGCAAAGCTCATTTTTGGTTTGATGTGACAATGCATTCAAACTCAATTATGGAGAAATGATGTTTCCATCTAATACCACATTAAAGCAATACCTGTTGGTTTTGGAAATGCTTGGTAGTGCTTGGTGGTAGTAGAGGTGTTGATGGTGTGGTATTGGTGGTGGCTTTGGTATTGCACAAGGTATACTACCAGCTCGTCAAGTCAAGGTCATCATCTTGAGTTTTGGTTCAAAGTCAGTCACCTTATTGGAGTGGTCTCTTCCATGTACCTTGAAGGTAATCAGGAACTGATGCTTAGAAAAACACATAAATATGAAAGCCTGGTCATATCTTTTGTTGCAGAAATACACTGACCAACCAAGGCACTTTATAGGATCCAGAAAATGTGTCGAACACTCAGGCCCTCATTACAACATCGGCTGTAAAAACCTCCTACCGCCGTGGCAACGGTCACCAAAAGACCTTTGCCGCGGCTAACAGCCGTCCCCCATAATATGACCATAGCTGGATTTCCACCACAAGAATGGCGGAAATCCATCTGCGGCCATACTGGCGGATGAAGGTAATGTGGTGCTGCTACCACCAGCAGCGCCCCGCCAGTAGACCGCTGCCAGCCGTATTATGACAAATAATACGGCCTGGCGGTGTTCTGCTGGCGGGCGCTGCTGGCGGTAGCAGCGCCCCATCCCCTCTTCTGCCAGAGGACCTCCTGGATCCAGGTAAGTCGGGTCTCCGACAGGGGTGGGGGTGTTGTGTGTGTGTGTGGTGTGAATGTATGTGTGCGCGTGAATGTGTGTGGAGTGTTGAATGCATGTGTGCATGTACAGACGTGTGAATGCGTGTCTGCGTGTATGTTTGGAAGTGTGTGCAGATGTGTGTGTGATTGGATGTATGCATGCGTGTATGTATGTGTGAATGAGTGTGAATGAGTGTATGTATGTGTGAATGAGTGTGAATGAGTGTGTGTATGCATGTGTGTGTGTGTGTGTGTGTGTGAAGGGGGACGTGAAGGGGACGTGGATGTAGGGCAGACTTGGAGAGGTGGGGGGTATCCGGAGAGGTAGGGGAAGGACCCCTATCAGTGACAGGAAAGCTTTACGAACGCCACGAAAACCATGGTGGTAGGCGGGGTCATAATCCCGCAGGTGGTACATTGGCGGCAGCCAGCCTGAAGATGGATATATCCAGCCCGGCGGCTGTTACCACCGTGGCGGTTGGAGTGGTACATTGGCGGGTTGGCTTCAGCCCGCCAATGTCATAATGTGGCTGTAAGTACCTCCAGCCTGTGGAGGTACTTCCACCACATTATCGCCGACCGCCGGGGTCGTAATGACCCCCTCAGTGTTTTATCTGACAGTGGGAATTACCCTGACTGACATAAACAAGAGTTTTGAAAAGTAATAGAGAAAAGGTACGAAGTTGTATTTGCACTTTGAATTGTATCTATTCCCACCCCTACTTGATTTTTGATTCTTACTTGTTTTTGAATATGTATGTCTTTTTAACATATGGTTGTATTATGTGACTGCTGGCCACAGAGTGGGGTACATGTTTGCCTGCTTTAAGAATTTCTTTTAATCAATTAGATGGATGTTTTAATTTGTGCTGTTTCTAATTTAAACATTTATAAAACTCTCTTAATGATACTGACAAATAAATATTGACCTGCAAAAATATCATAATCAGGATATTGACTACCACAATTTTGAGTTAAGTTTGCAGCTTCAAGATGTGGAGTGATTTTGTGGAAGTTAACCTTCTGGATAAGATATATCTGTAGGATTACATTGTTGATGCAAATATTCTGACATAACATGCTGTAGTGATGGTTTTGGTGGCAGAGATGGTTGTGTGTGTCAGGATGGTGGTATTACTGGTGATATTGGTGGCAATATTGGTGGTGCTTGTGGTGTTATTGGTAGCACACGATCAGTGGTGGTGGTAATAGGGAAGTATTGTTGATGTAGGTGGAATGAGTGCAGCTTTGATAATTTAAATGGTTTTGGAGTTGGTGATGATGGTGTTGATGGTGGCTGGTTGTGGTGGTATTGGAGGTATTTCTAGTGGTATTGACAGTGATGGTATTGATGGTGGTATTGCTCGGAGTTATACTGGTGTTATTAAGCTATGACACTAACGGTTGTATTTGTGCTGGGTGGTATTGATAGTGGCGAATCTCATGTTGAAGTATGTGCTAGTGATGGTGGTGGTATGAGTATGGCTTTGATGATGGAATTGATGGTGGTGGTATTGGTGATGGTGGTGTTGATGGTGGCTGATTGTGGTGGTATTGGAGGTATTTCTAGTTGTATTGGTGGTGATCGTATTGCTGGTGGTATTGATGGGAGTCATACTGGTGTCATTGTTTATGACACTGACGTTGTATTTGTGCTGGTGGTATTGATAGTTGTGATACTCATTGTAGGAGGCTGGCCTGGTTTGTAGTGGGTACCTAAGGTACTTACACCTTATACCAGATCCAGTTTTCCCTTATTAGTGTAGTATAGGCAGTTTCTAGAAGCCAGGCTCGCTAGGGGTAGTGTGGATGAGCAGCCAAGGCTTATCTAGGAGACATGCAAAGCTCACGCAAAACCACTGTAATCACACAGTTCTCACACACAAAAGAAAATACTCAGTGTTACAAAAATAAAGGTACTTTATTTTAGTTACACAAGGCTAAAAATATCTTAGAGGCTATACTCCATTAGGAGGTAAGTAATACACATAAAATATACACTAGTAACCAAAACCAGGTAAGTACACAGTCATAAAATAGTGCAGATAGTGAAAATCAACATAGGCTAGAATAGGCCAGGGGGATACACAATCATATACTAAAATAGTGGAATGCGAAAGTCAGTTCCCCATCTAGGCAAGCGTAGTGTGCAGAGGGGTGCTGGGAGTGTAAGAAAACACCAAAGGTAAGTAAAGTACCCTACCCCAGAGGCCTGGAAAACAGGAGTAAAGTACAGCAAGTTTCTTCAGAACACACTAGAAGTTGTGATAAAGAATTATGCAAAAAACAAGCAAGACTGCAAGACACCAACAATGGATTCCTGGACCTGAAGTCCTGCGGAGAGAGGAGGCCAAGTCCAAGAACAGCTGAAGAGTCCAGGAAGAACAGGAGCCCCCTGCTAACCCAGATGAAGGTGCAAAAGTGGATTTTCCGGTTAGAAGAAAAACTCAATAATGCACCAAAGAAGACAGCTGGGGATTCTTGCTTGGTGCAAGAGATGTCCCACGTCAAGTAGATGTATGCAGGCTGGTTTGGGTCAATTGATTCCACAAACAAGCCTTGGCTCATGCAAATGTCGCGGTTGGTGGAAAAAGCCGCTACCTGGGCCCAGGAGGTACCTGAGGGTCTCAACTCAGAATGAGGAGACAGAGGGGGCTCTCAGCACTTCAGAGAGCCCTCAGAAAACAAGGCAGCACCCACAGGAGTCCCAGAACATGGGGACAAAGGAGTTGCAAATCGCGGTCATCACAGCACTACACAAAGGGATCCCGCGCCTCCGGAGAACAACTCAGGGAGCTGAGAATCACAGCATACAGTGCTGTGGACATGAGCTACACTGTGCATGAAGGATTTCTTGTAGAAGTGCACAGAAGCCCTAGGAGCTGCAAAACATGCAGTGCACAGGAGTACTGACTGGCTTGGGGAGGCAAGCCCTTACCTCCACCAAATTTGGACAGCTGGACCTTTGGATAGTTAGGATCACTTCAGTCCACCACCTGTGTTCCAGGGATCACGCTCGTTGACAGTACAGGATTCCCAGAGTACCGGTCTTTGTTGCAAAGAGGTGCCTGCTGAAGCAGGGAAGTGACTCCATCACTCCCTGGGATATTCCTTAGGTCTTTCTAGTGCAGGATGAAGACAGGCAGTCCTCAGAGCGTGCACAATCAGGAAACTGTTGCAGTTGCTGGCAGGAGCTGAAGTTACAGAGTTGCAGTAGCCTTCTTGGATACTTTGATGTAGTTGTAGAGTTCCTGGAGCAGTTCTGCAGTTGATCTGATGGTAGAAGATGAAGCAGAGGTTGCAGAGGAATCCTGCTGGAATCTTGCAAAACCAAATCTGAGGAAACATCCAGAGGAGAGACCCTAAATAGCCCTGAGACTGGGATTGGTCACCTACCCAGTGAAGCACCTATCAGGAGAGGTCTCTGACGTCACCTGCTGGCACTGGCCACTCAGATGCTCCCATAGTATCACAACACCTTGAAATCCAAGATTGCTAACACCAGGGACACTCTGGAGGAGCTCTGGGCACCACCCCTGGGGTGGTGATGGACAAGGGAGTGGTCACTCTCCTTTCCTTTGTCCAGTTTTGCAGGGTACTGGGGGTACTTGAACTGGTGTAGACTGGCTTAAGCAAGGAGAGCACCATTTGTGCCCTTCAAAGCATTTCCAGAGGCTCTGGGAGGATACCCCTCCCATGCCTGTAACACCTATTTCCAAAGGGAGAGGGTTTAACACCTCTCTCCTAAAGAAAATGCATTGTTCTGCCTTCCTGGGATTGAGCTGCTCAAGACCCAGGAGGGCAGAAGCCTGTCTGTGATGTGGCAGCAGCTGGGGCTGCAATGAAAACCTCAGAGAGCTGGTTCGGCAGTACTGGGGGGTCCATGGTGGAGCCCCCAGGGTGCATGGAATTGGCCCCTCAATACCAGAATCAGATTGGGGGTATGATTTCTCAATCCTAGACACCACACATGGCTATATTCGGGGTTACCATTGTGGAGCTACATATATGTATTTATGTATATGTAGTGCACGTTTATAATGGTGTCCCCACACTCACGAAGTCCGAGAAATTTGTCATGGACAATGTGGGGCACCTTTGCTAGCGCAAGGTTGCCCTCACACACAGTAACTTTGCACCTAGCCTTCAGGAACGGAAGGTTAGACATATAGGTGACTTATACGTAACCTGATGCAGTGAAAAATGGCTGTGAAATAGTGCATGCACCATTTCACTTAGGCTGAAATGGCAGTCCTGAAGAAGTGATTGTATGAGCTCCTTATGGGTGGCAAAACAAATGCTGCAGCCCATAAGGATCTCCTGGAACCCCAATGCCCTGGGTTCCTAGGTACCATATACTAAGGACTTATAAGGGGGGTCCAGTATGCCAATTTGTAGTAGAATACTGGGTTACCAGTATGTAAGTGCACATTTGGAATCAGAGAGAGCATAAGCACTGGAGTTCTGATTAGCAGGACTCCAGTGGCACAGTCAAGCATACAAAACAGTAAAACATACTGACATGTAGGCCACAATCCATAAGCACTGGGGTCCTGACTAGCAGGATCCCAGTGAGACAGTAAAAACACACGGACAAACACTGACAAACAGGCCAAAAGTGTGGGTAACTGTGCTAGGAAGAGGCTTCTTTCTCACACTCATGTTGAAGTATGTGCTAGTGATGGTGTTGGTATGAGTATGGCATTGATGATGGAATTGTTGGTGATGGTATTGGTGATGATGGTGTCTTGTGGCCTTATTGGAGGTATTTGAAGTGGTATTAACATTGGTAGTATTGATGCTGGTGTTGCTGGTAGTCATATTGGTGTTACTGTTTATGATGCTGACGGTTGTATTTGTGCTGGTGGTATTGATAGTGGTGACATTGGAGATGAAGTATTTGCTAGGGATGGTAGTTTTGGTGGTAGTATTAGTGGGAGTACTAGTGCTGTGTGATATTTGCTGATGTGATATTGGTGGTGTCATTGATAATGGTGTTGTAATGAACACATTGGTGAGTGTGGTATTAGCACCAGTGATATTGTATTTTTTGTATTTATATCACCTTGAGATATATACAATATAAATCATGATTTTGAGTAGGTAGTTTTAAAAACATTCTCCACGCACCCCCCTCGCAGAAGATATATGCATGGAGCTCAACCCTTCATGTGCATGTACACAGCCTTGTGCCTGGAGCCTCCTTTTCAGGGTAGCACATATGTACCTACAGCAGTGGGTCAAGTCTCCCCAAAGGGCAAGGACCTCCTTCGCTCTTGGGTCGGTACCTTCCCTTACCATACATAGTCCTTGGACTCTGTCAATACAACAACATCTTTTAACATATGTGTTCATTAATATTTGAAAGCACACTATACGGTACAATGCAATAGTATTATTGATGCATCTCTGAGCAATAAATGCGAAGACATGTCAGAAATATTCAGGATAATAATACTATAGATTGACGTGCAGCAGAGAGACTCCAGTAAACAAAACAGTGGCCAATAATGGCTGTCTCACATCAATTGGAAAGCATTGCACATAGCCCCAAGGAGGGAAATATACACTCAGTGCAAAGTAATTGTAGTACAAAGTGAATAGAACCAGACATTGTATAAACACCCCCATATCTCCCATCCCTCCCCCCGGCTTCCCTCCAGTCATCTTGCTGTGCAATGATAATTATTAGTTTGTATTGTGTAGACTTCCGCTGTCAACACAAACCAGTGTAAATGTGAATGGGATTATTCACTGAATCCACCAACATGTTTATGCCACTTGGCCCTTGAAGGTTTTGCAGCCCCAGCCATTGTACAGCAACCCTAGCTTAATTGTAAACATCATGATAGAAAGTGCTTTTCAATTCCCTTTTCTTCAGCTTCTCTCTTAATCCCATAAGGCAGTGATCAGCAGGAAGCTCCAATGTCCTGTCAACAAGCCTGTGCATACAATGAACCCCTTCTCATGATAATTCTCAGTTATGGGCATGACCATAACAAGGATCTTCCACAATACCTAAACCTCTTAGTGGGCCTTATTTGATCTCAGGGACCGTATTATGGAAAGTGCCCCGGGACACAACGGGCATGTGCACCTGCTATGCGCATCCCGGGGCACTTTGGCATTACTGACAAAGCTGCAAATGCTTGTGCGGCCCTTTATGTAATACAGATAGCGCTGGCGAACATATAGTGCCGGCGCTCACCAGACTGTTTCCCTCATTTGAAAGGGGGCGTGGCCCAGTGCAAGTGAGGGAATCTCTGCCTCTGTGCCTGCACTGTAATATGGACGTGGGCGCAGAGGCAAAGAAGCTCTCAGCACCTGATGGCAGCCCTCTGGAGGGAAGACAGGGGGCCCCATGGACCCTCCCAGACAGCCCCTTGCAGGTGGGTGCAGTTACTCACAGCACCTGTCTGGGAGGGAATCTCTAATCCCTCTTGAAATTACAGACAGCTTACCGCCTGCACAGTGAAACATGGAACGGCTGCTTCAAAGCACTTCAAACACTTGTTAATAAAAGCTCCACTTCTCATCTGGTATCCATCTTCACAGCGACCACGTCACACATGGTGACAGATCAAAGAGGACAATGTAGGTTTGTTGGCTTTCTTTGAGTGCGATGAGATTTCCTATGTTCGCCAATGATGATTCTGGGCCTCTGGAAGATATGAAGCCAGATTAGTGAAGTATGGAAGGTCTAAATCCAGGCTGTTGACCGTTTAGACTCCAATTGTGGTCTCCTGGGAGAAATTAAGACAGATAATAGATTGTTATATTTCTTGGAGTTATAAACAAGATGCACGGTTGTGCTAAGGACAGCTTCGAAGGGTGCCAATTGAGCTCTGGAGAGTTTAGTGAGGTGAAGTGAGCAAGTGCCTAAGTCCACCCTGAAGATGAACATTATGCAGGCACCAGTTTTAAAATCAGAGTTATGCCGGAATTAATGTAAGTTGCTATTGGCCCTCATAGTCGTGGCTTCACCAAACCAAGACATTTGATTGTAGTAACAATCTTAGAGATTGTCTTCAGTTATTTAAAATACATTAACTGATCAGAGGGTGGCATTAGCATTCCATTAGACCTGGGAGAGAGAAGTAGGAATTCAGGCCCACATTTATGGGGATTTGGCACCAGTCAATTTGCTGTGCTGCCCTGAGTTAAGGTGAAACAACTGAACAATCACAGGGTTTCTTCAGCAATCCTAAGCAAACAGTAGCATAGTCACTGTGTCACGGGCCCTAGTGAAAGGAACAAAATGGACCCCCTGGCTTCCATTAGAATTAAAAATACCCAATAACTGGGGTTCAGTGTCCCCCTCAGACCTGGAGAACTAATGGCAGCTACGCCCAGTAAGCAGAGTAGTTTCCATGCTCTTGTTTCTAATTGAGATTCACTCTAAGGCAAAACAAGTTTGAAGCATTTAGGGCCAGATTTACAAAGGCCCTAGCTACTCCGTGCACCACATTAGCGTCAATATTTATGCTAATGTTGCTCAACGAGGTACAAATCGCTACGCCATATTTACAAAGTAGCGCAATGCATGCATTATACCACTTTGCAACCCCTTGCGCCACATTATGCCTGCGCCAGACATAATGTATGCAAGGGGGGCATTCCGGCATTAGGAGGCCGGCAAAAATGGTGCAATAAAATCTACAAGCTCAGAGAAGGTGTTAAAACGACGCACCCACTGTATTCAATGGGCCTCCTTGCACTTTGCTCCACTAGTGTCAAATGTTTTGATGCTGGTGGAGAAAGCGCCACAATAGCATCACAAATGTTGATGCTATTGTCCTAGAGTGCGTCATGGTGTGCCGTATTGTAAATGTGGTGCAGCCATGGTGTCGTTAGGTGGCGGTGGGGGCACGCAAGTAAAGTGGCCCATCAGGACTGATGAGTCAGATTCTTGTAAATCTAGCCCTATGTTTCTTACTCCCTTTACTGATATTTCCAAATCTTTATTGCAAATCTCCACAACAGCTGGTCTCTATGGCATTGAACTCTGTGAAACAACAACAAACTGCTCTTTGGTGCCAACAGCAGGATAATGTATTTTCTAAGGCTCATTCCTTGTACCAAGCTTGTTCTTTAGAAGTTCAAGCTTGAGGCTGAGGCCTGGAAGGGATGTAAAAAGCTGCCTTCATCTCAGCAATGCCTCCAATCGATGGAACAACATAAACGAAGACAAGCAGCCCAAAGGCCACCACACGCTCTGTAGCACAGCCTGCTTTGTGTTTGAAACACCTCCAGGGTCTTTGAAAGATTTTGGAGTTTGAATTCTTTGTGTCTCCACAGACTCCAGAACTGGGCTGAACATTCTGAACACCGGTCGCTCGTTTCATAGGCCTGAGCCAGGCATAATGTATGCAAGGGGGGCGTTCCGGCGATTGGAGGGGCTGATCCGCCACTTTCTTGTTAGGCTGGCCCTTAGTAGGTATGCAGCATACCTTTCGGGGACAATACTAGGGAAGTGTGGTCCAGTGGTTTGCCGCTAATGCTCTGCGTGTTCAGCATATCCAATTTTTAGCGATTAGAAAATGGTCATGTTCTAGGCAGGAATTGATGATGCACTACCGATATAAGATGACAACCTTTGTGCGTTCCTTCTTAAAATACTTTTCTTGTCGCATGCAGAGAGCTCAGGGTAAGGTGTGAATTTATTAAGGGCGATTGCGGTAAAAGATGTGGTCATATTCCTAAAATACTAAACGTAGGGTAGAGCATATGCAGCATTGCAGGAAGAAGCTGGAAGACATGAGGAATATTTTCTCTGCCTGCTCAGTTGCCGGCCTGACATGCAGACCTACTATGTGATGGTCAACGCTACTCTTGCAATATGGACACCCACCATGCACCTCGAGCCCTTCGATGATTGACTGTGGTCCAGGATCTGCGGTGTGAGTGTGAGTGCATGGTGTCCCAGTGGAGTAGAGCTCTGAATGTTCAGTGCTCTGTGATGTTTTTTGAGGCCCCAGCTCTTAAAAAGAGGCCAACATAGTATAAAGACTGCATTTGTGATTGGTCGCCCTGCCGCGCCCCAACATCATGCACAATTTTAGTCTGTCTCTATATCACAGTGGTCAATTTGCACTACTTCTGAGATTAGGAAATTTAAATGAGTGGCAAGATCTTGTCATACCAATGCACAAAAATTCAATTACATCCACACTTTCTTCTGGTAGCAATCTTACTATCATCGCGTCTGCATCAACGCGTAGCATCTTTTCAAGAATATCCTATAGTTCATCATGTCAATTTGTTTTGTGTCATGGGATCCTCAGATCTCTTCTCCTTTGCTCCATTGCTTTCAAGTGTATTAACAGCCATTTTGCACTCTTTCTTGGCAAGTCCTCAGTCTGATGGTGCATCTAATGCTCCCCCTTCGTGAGGACAAAGTCATTGTGTCACGTGACTTTACATGATCGTGTTGCAGAGACCTTTGCACTCCTGACCTACTCTATGTTTGCACTGGTCAGTTGGTTGAAATCTCATTGTTTATTTTTTTATTCGGTTGGTCGGTCACAATTGTGAGTGCAAAATTGCTCTGCTTTAGGTTGCACTGTGGCATCTGTCGCAATCTCAAGTGTTCAAAGATGTTCTGTGAAGTTTCGTCATCAAAGTCTCAGAATCCACAAGTTTTCACAGATCTTTTTCTAAGCTACAGAGCTAATATGTCTGCCCTGAAACATGAAAACATATCTCACACTCTCCAGGTGTAATTTTAGCTCCATTTGTGACTTTGTTCTTTTCATTTTAATATTTCTCAAGATTAAAGGTGTAGGGAACAAGCTTCCCTCATGGTTTGATGCCACAAGGACAGAAATTCTCTTTTTACTTCCCTAATCTTTGAAGGGGGACCATTTCAGGTGCATCTTGCAGGGTGGCAAATGGGGGTCACCACATGCTGGAAGCCTCTGATATGTATCGGTCTCCCTCAGTCAGAGGAAGGTGTTGCGGGTGTCTGAAAAATAACACTGCAGATACTTGGCTGTGGAAGTGATGTACAACATTTATATTCTTGCTGGCAAGGAAACCGGAAATCATGGAGACTTGATGCTGGCTTCCGTCTTTGATCAAACTGTGTGATCCTCGACAAATGTCTTCAGGTACCTTTACTGTAATATCGATAGCTGTAAGAACTGGGAGAACATATGTCAGACGTCCTCCATCAGCCACCCGTGGGGGTGCTGCTGAGGATCTTCTTGAGGGGGCTTGATTATAAACATCACCCACCCATGGTTTCTACCTCAGTTTGTGACACCAATTGTGCAGAGCCCCCCAAGACCTATAACGAGGTGCCACCGGCGACAGATCACAGAGTATCTCTGCACTTTACGCAATCTATAGTCACATAACTTGAGCTACATCTGTAAAGATACTTTGGGGTACAACAGGTCGTGTTGTGGTGCAGCAATCACTGTTAATCGCCATTACTTGCCCACAACTAAAGCACATCAGCACGGTTTCTACCTTTGATGCTTTCCACTCTAAAGGTGGTAGGACTTGCATGTGCATGGTGTCTACTCTCACGTGCTTCTTTGCACCCTATGCTTATTAGTAGTGAAATTAGATGCATGTTCTTGCACCACATCGTTCGGATCTCATGCCCCACACTCATTATGTCTCAAGTCGTCACTGCATGCGACTGAAGCGCGAGTGGAGAACAAGTGAAGACACCACAGATAAAGATATCTTCAAATCTGCCCTAAGAGTCTACCACCAGCTGATACAGAACACCGAGTGCCCAGCTCTTGGAGGTCGCACCTCCTGCCGCCTCCAGCAACATCACCACCTCACAAGACCTTTGCAACAAGCTCTCGGAAATGTTCTGTAACAAAATACCTCTACATATAGAAACTTCGAGCATCAACTGGATACCTTCACTGTCTGTCATCCCATTATGGCCACAGATGGGATGACACAGAGAAAGGTATTAGTCAGACCGTCCTGCCTGTTACACTCATGGCCCACCATGCCCCATTCTATCCCCATTATCACAGACATGGCCCAGCATACATGCTGCACGCTGCCCAGGGCCCATCCACCATCCCCCCTACATGAGGCCTTCACACACAGCACTCCATGCATTCATGCCCCATGCATCGTGCTCACAGTGTACTCACCTGTTGGTCTGGAGGCCCATACAGCAGTCGGTACTGGGGTAGGACCCCATTCACCAGTCGCTCCCACTCCGCCGAGGTGAAGGCAGGGACCCTTTCCTCAGTAACACGTGCCATGGTCAGTTCCAGACACAAGTCACAGCAGCACTTGCAGTGTACGTCCTCTCCTTTTGAAGGTCAGGTAGCAAGTGAGTGAACAGATAGAAAATGGCAGTGACGTCTGCGGCGGTGTGTACTGTCACTGCCGGTGTACATCTCCATTGGCCACTGTACCCCATAGGGCCCAATATTATACAATGAGTCATTGCACAACGGTTCCCGACCGCCTTCCGCAACGGCACACAACGTCAGAGGAACTACCTAATTTCCACATGTCCCTTCATGCAGGACAGGCAGATGATATTTCAGGGGGGGGGGGCAGGCCATGGATCCTAACTGCGTCACAGTACACATATACACATTATGGACATATCCCACCACAATATTGAGACAATCACAAAACGCATTGCACTGTAGTGGTTAGAATGTGCAGATAATGCCCAACTACTCACTCTTTTGCCCCAGAGATTGCAACTGCTAAGGATGAATAGGAGATGGAGACATCCTCCCATGTACAAACCCCTGGTGGACTTGACAACAATGGAGGACAGGCACATCATCCTCACCTATAGACTTGACAGGGCCACAATCACAGAGCTGTGTGCCCAATTGGAGCCTGACCTGATATCTGCTATCCGTCACCCCACTGGGATCCTCCCTCTTGTGCAATTGCTATCTATGCTCCATTTCCTGGCAATTGGTTCTTTCCAAGTGGCAGAGGGCTTGGCAGCAGGAATGACACAGCCAATGTCCTCAAACGTGCTGACCAGAGTGTTGTCTGCCCTGATTAAACACATGTGCAGCTACCTCGTTTTCCCTCAGGTGGAGGATTTGGCCACAGTGAAGGTTAACTTCTACGCAATGGGACATATCCCCAACATCATTGGGGCAATAGAAGGAACACATATTGCATTTGTCCCCCCCCCTGGAGAAATGAACAGGTTTTCAGAAATCGAAAGAGTTTTCATTCTATGAATGTCCAAATGGTATGCCTGGCGGACCAGTACATTTCCCGTGTCAATGCTAACTATCCAGGATCTGTGCATAATGCTTTTATCCTGCGGAATAGCAGCATCCCAAATGTGATGGGCCAACTCCAGAGACACCAGATGTGGCTAATAGATGAGCCCTGGTTCCCACCCAGTGGATGTTAGTGTATGGGTATGGTGTGGGCCCTAAGTGTGAGTGTGTGGCTAACAGTTGTCCCTCGACATTTGCAGAAGACTCTGGTTGCCTCAACCTCTCATGGCTTGTGAACCCTGTGAGGAATCCCAGGACAAGGGCAGAGGAACATTACAATGTACAATGGGTGAACAAGACGGATTATAGAAAGGACATTCGGCCTCCTGAAGGCCAGGTTTTGTTGCCTCCATCCTACACGTGGATCCCTGTACTACTCACCCAAGAAGGTCTGCCAGATCATCGTGGCATGCTGTATGTTGCACAACCTTGCCTTGCGCCAACATGTGCCTTTTCTGCAGAAAGAGGAGGCTGGAGATGGCCGTGTGGCAGCAGTGGACCCTGTGGACAGTGAAGATGAGGACAACAGAAGTGCAATCATTCATCAATGCTTCCAATGAGACAAAGGTAATACAGTCTAACTTCACTTTCCATTAACAGTTTTTGGTTTCACATTGCCACTGGCAGGCTGTGAATTCCCACTTCTATGCCCACTCACTGTACCTTTTGACATCTCTTTTTGCAGATGTTGGTGCCCCACTATAGCTCCTGGTGAGTTCACTGCAGCCAACTACAGGTCCTTGCTATGTAAACATTATTGTACAGTTGAATTGCAATGTTTGAACCTTGTTAATCGAATACATTTTGAAATTATTTGACATGCACTATATTTGTAATTTCTCAAAGGGTGTTTATTTAAGTGCTAAGGAGTAGGGGGCAAGTGTATTGGGCTGGGGTGATGATGGAGGAAAGTCCTAGTTAGAGTCCAATCTATTTGTAACACAGGTGCAGTGTCCACGGGGGCATAGGAAGGGGAGCAATGGCAGTTGAAGGTGGTCAGGGGGACAGAGTGGGACACAAGGGTGACAATCAGGAGAGTCTTATTTCCTGGTGGGGGTCTTGGCAATGGTTTCTGGCTTCTGTCTGGTTTGCAGGGAATGTTTGCGGGGTGGTTCTCCTTCTGCAGGGAGAGGGGTGCTGGTGGACTGTTGGTCCTTTGGCGGGACCTGCTGTCCACTAGAGGCAGCGGAGGTAGAGGGCTGTTCATTAGTCTGGCTAGTGTCAGGGGCCCGCTGTTGTGCCACTGCCTCCCTCATACGGTTGGCCATGTCTGCCAGCATCCCTGCAATGGAGACCAGGGTGGTGTTAATGGACTTCAAGTCCTCCCTGATCCCCAGGTACTGTCCCTCCTGCAGCCACATGTTCTCCTGCAACTTGTCCATGATCTGGCCCAGTGTATCCTGGGAATGTTGGTATGCTCCCAGGATCGCAGTGAGTGCCTCCTGGAGGGTCGGTTCCCTGGGCCTGTCCTCCCCCTGTCTCACAGCAGTCCTCCCAGCTTCCCTGTTGTCCTGTGCCTCTGTCCCCTGAACCGTGTGCCCACTGCCACTGACCCAGGTCCTTGATTGTCTTGGGGTTTTGGGGTGGCCTGGGGTCCCTGTAGTGGTGGACACACTGCTGAGTGACGTGTCCAGGGAACAGAGGTATGGGCCCATTGGGAGGGTGCAGTGGTGATGTTTCCTGAGGGGGGGAGGCTCTGTGGTGGTGTGCGAGTGTGCCTGGGTAACCGACTGTCCAGAGGTCCCTGATGGGCCAGTTGGTTATCCAGATCCAGGTGAGCAGAGCTGCTGTCATCACTGTGGGCCTGTTCTGTGGGGGGACTGGATGTTGCTGGCACCTCTCCTCCGGGGACATTGGCTGGGATACCTGGGGGGATGTAAATGCAGTGTTATTGTTTCTGTGTCTGACATCTTGTGCATGGGTGGGTTGCCCTCTAGGGTTGTTCTTGCCCTGGCAGCTTTGCCTTGTGTGAGTTGTTATTTGGTGGGCTAGCTTTTTCCCTCTAGTGTGCATGCTTTGGTGATAGGTGTCCATGCAGGCCTGCGAGTGGTGTTCATGCATTGGTGGTGCATGCAGGGCTTTGCATTGGGATGAGTGGGTTGTGATGGTGAGGTGTTTGAAAGGTGGTGGAGTGATGGGAATGAGGTTGGGGGTATGTGATGGCATGCAGGTAGGAGGGTGATTGTAATAGAGAGGTGACTTACCAGAGTCCAGTCCTCCTCCTACTCCTGCCAGGCCCTCAGGATGCTCCTCCCATGTTCTTAGTTGTGGGGAGGAGGTAGGGGTCCACCACCAGTCCTCTGTACAGCAAGTTGGTGTCCTGCTGCTATGGAATGTACCTTCCCCCGTAGGTCGTTCCACCTCTTTCTGATGTTGTCCCTTGTTCTTGGGTGCTGTCCCACGGCGTTGACCCTGTCCACGATCCTCCGCCATAGCTCCATCTTCCTAGCAACTGATATCTGCTGCACCTGTGATCCAAATAGCTGTGGCTCTACCCGGATGATTTCCTCCACCATGACCCTTAGCTCCTCCTCAGAGAACCTGGGGTGTCTTTGTGGTGCCATAGGTGTAGTGTGAGTGGTGTGGGTGAGGGAGTGTGGGGTGATGTGTTGAGGTGTGTGATGTGGGGTGCGTGGATGGTGTATAGGTGATGGTGGTGTGTGGCTGTGGTCTTGTCTGTGGTCGTGCTATCTCTCTCGTGCCAATGGTTTGTAGTCGTAAGGGGTTGTGGATAATGTGAGTGAGTGTTTTATATTGGTGTGGGTGTGTGGGTGTGGTGTGTGTATGTGTGTCAGGTGTGTGTAGTTTGAATTGACAAATGTGGTGTTGTTTTGTTTAAGTGTGTGTATTTTGAGCACGGCGGTATGTACCGCCAATGGTTTACCCCCATTCAATGTCAGCCGTGGTGATTTGTGGGTCATAATGTGGTGGGCGTAGTTCTGTTGGCATACGGGTGTGGGTTTTGAAAGCACCACTTTATCGCAGACATTTGGTGTGGCAGACTTTTGTGTGTGTCTGAATAGTGACAGATTAGTGTGTGTGTGTCATAATATGGGTAGCGGATTTCCGCCGCCGCCGCGGTATGTTGGCAGCAGTTGGCATGGCGGTAAGTGGGATTTACCGCCAATGTCATAATGAGGGCCATAATGTTGACAATGACAAGCACAGCAGGCCAAAGCCAAAGGCAATGTAGGCAACTTTAAAACTTTAGAATTGGCCAATGGTCAAATTTATTTAACGGTAGTCATGATCTTGAAGAATATCTTTGAAGCCATCAAAAGAAAATGCATTCTTGAAAGAAGCCACCTCATCAGATGTCAGATTGATGACAGGATTGGCAGACAGATCCACAGAGCAGTAGTGAGTAACAGCCTTAGACGCAGGCTCTCCCGTCATGGCAGCACCATCCAAAGTGCCCAAGGGAGCCAGACAGTGTATAAAGGGCAGTTCATAAGTGGCCTTGTGAATCTGCCTCAGCCTCATGGGGCACAGCCGTGAATGAACCCTCATCAGGAACATCAGCAGTTCGTTGTCCACAGGAGGCACACCCTTGCTCCCAACACCCTAGTGCAGTGCACTGATACCCAGCAGGTCAGTTGTTACTGTACTCACAGACCCCGTTGGCTCAAACCCTTCTCCACCCTTCAACCAACCCCTACTACCCTGCCCTACAGGCTGCAAATGAAAGAAACGTTTCCCCGGGTACTAAGCTGATCGCGGCAGGATTCACATTTATTCATGGTCACGGGAGAAAGGAGGGGGGAATAGTGAACAGGATGACAGTTAGCAGTCGACAAATGGAGGGTTTTTCCCCCACTCCGGAAGTTCACTTAAAGGTTTCTGCACCATGACTTCCGACACGAGCCCTGTTCTGCCAAACACGGGGAGAGGGTCACCATAGGGCACCCACTATTCACAAGAGTGCCCAGCCAAGCTGGGCACTCCAGTACATGAATCCGCTTCTCCGTGCCCCATCCGGAAATGGGGTACAACTTCTGATACGCAATGGCTTGAGTCGCACCATATATTTTGGATCACGCACAAAGAGCTGCCAATTCCGTGCCTCCCGGGAATGAGGTACAATGCCTGGTGCGCAATGACTTTAGTCACACCAGAAAATACCGGTCACACACAATCCCATACCTCCCTGGAATGAGGCACAATGTCTGGTGCACGATGATGAATGGCATCAAACAGTTCCAGTCACACACAAAGGCGTAAGTACAGTGGTGCCACAAGAGGTAGAATGTGTCACTGCTATGGTATGCCCCCAACTCTGAGGGACGCAACCTATGAATTGGACACCGCATGCAATGAGCATGCAGTCTGCGTGTCACACGATCAGTGAAGCAGGCCACGCAGGGTGAATCCTCTCACCACAACAAGATGCATGTGTGGCGAAGCCCCATGTTGAAGGGCCACACTCCTTTAATGGGGGCAGTACTCTGAGGGCTCTGCACCAGGCAATCTGGTCTCCTGGCTTAGTTCCACAGTCACACCGCTGCACCCGGTGGAATCCAGCAGACGATGTGGGCACTTAGAAAGACACCGCTCTCCAGATGTCACAGATAGAAGGTGTAGGTTCCTTGTGGGAGGGCTTTGATGTCCCTGAGACCCCCAACAGAGACTAGGGGGCAAGTCAACAAGCACTTGGAGAACACAGTTCAGGTGGCCACACAGCAGCAGGCAATCTGCCTGGGTCAGGCACTATTCAGGAAGGGTATGCAGTTCCTTCCAAGGGCAGTAAATACTCATAATGCACAACAGATTCCTCTGGCAGTTTCCCGGTCTTGCGTCTCCACAAGCGTATCCCCCCTTTGCTGAAGTGTGGCACCAGTAGTCATACTGTACTGTGCCTTTAAAGTTGGGGGAGGTTCAAAGCCCAAGTGTCAAAACCTCTCCCTCCAAGCTATGCAGCTAGGCCCTCAGATGGCAGAGCTCTGTCATTCAAGTTGTGTGTCCACAGTTTATAGCTGTGTCTCTGCAATACACAGATGTGCTCCCCCAGCCTCCAGTGTGGACTGGAGTCGAAGTTATAAAGGTAACCAAAAGTGGTTTAGAGCATAGAAATGTCCACTTTTTAGAAGCAGCATTTCTAAGTTATCATTGACAAAACCACTTTACCATAGGAAGGGGTTTGTCAGGATGAATGAAATGAAAAGAAACATAATGATGCTTCTCCACTGCAATCTCCCATTGCAGCTAGGAGTCATGGTAAACGTCCCCCATGTTAACCTTTGGACAGAGCAGCTCTTATGGGTAGTGAGAACACACATGTGTATTCTTCACTCCCTGGGCATACAATACCTTGTGCACTCACAAGCCTGCAATGGCAAGCTGGACACATGTTTAAGAATACCATAGGTGCAAGTGCGCACACATAGGCCTGCTATGACAGACTGGACACATGTTTAAGAACCCCATAGATGCAAGAACACACATGCAGGCCTGCTATGACAGGCTGGACTTGTGTTTAAGGACAGCATAGGTGCTCATGCGCACACACAGACCTGCAATGGCAGTCTCAGCACATGTTTAGGAGCACCATGGGTGCGCGTGCACACACACAGACCTGCTATGACAGGCTGGACACATGTTTAAGAACACCATAGATGCAAGTGTGCACACACAGGCCTGCTATGACAGGCTGGACACATGTTTGAGAGCACCATAGGTGAAGAGTGCACAGAGAGGCTTTCTATGACAGGCTGGACACATGTTTAAGAACGCCATGGGTGCCAGAGTGCACACACAGGCCTGCTATGACAGGCTGGACTCATGTTTGAGAACACCATAGGTGCATGTGTGCACTCACACAGGCCTACTATGACAGGCTCAATACATATTTGAAAGACCAGTGGGCATGCGCGCACTCACTGTCCAGTGCCACTTCCTAACATAGGTAGGAAAGATGCGCACACCTCACACTGCACTTACAGTGAGTACGTGCCCAGGGCCCTAAGGCCACTGGATAGAGAATCAGCAAAACCTAAGGGAGGAGCTGATTCCTGGGTAGGAAAAACCCACATGAGGATTCTTCACTACCGGGGCATGGACACCCATGTGTACCTGCGAAGTCTTCCGTCTGCCACCTGTTCCACCCTTCAGGGGGTGCTCAAGGGGTAGCAGAGGGCTATGGAGTTAGAAGTGCCAACCCGAGCCCAAGTGCAACTGCGCCTCCACGGGCCTGCATTGTCAGGCCAGAAACATGCTTGACAGGCTATTCTCGTAGATGACACACTCAGTGCAATGTCCCACTAGTAGCCAGGGCTGAATCCGCCCCGAATATGTGGTGTACCTTTTCACAGGGCACTCCTGGGTATAGTACCTGAACCAATCATGTAAATGCCCCTTCCTGGCATGTGTAGGAAGGGCATGCACACTTTCCTACTGCAGTAGTCGGAAAGTATCCAAAATCCTAAGGCCACGCAAACAGAGTCAGCAGAAAAACCATGAGGAAAAAGCAAAAAGTTTCAGAGAAATCCCCTCAGAAGGGCCATGTCCAACAATTACTGAAAGGTATCCTGGTGCTAGGCAGACTGTCGAATTGTGTGTCAATCTGAGTTGAAATAAGTGTATCTTAAGCTTTTCATGGTGATCATATAATTGCTGATAAATTTAAGGCTCTGAGGGAGTCCATTCACATATGGCTGACGAAATAAGAAAATGGCTGCCCGCTGGACCTCTTTTTGCTGATTCTAATAGGGGACATTAGACACTTCATTGAAGATCTAAGGTTTCTCGCAGGAACAGGTCTGTAGCCCAAATCATTGATAAACACTAGCACAATACTGTACATTATTTTATGACAGATGCATAATGCCTTAAAAATTATTCTCTTACTGGTGTGCGGGTACTGCAGCTGGATCACCCGGTGGCTTACAGAGGCAGGATAGTTCCATATTTTGGATTAGTTGGAGTTTCTGTAAAATGCCCTTAGGTTATCTAAGATAGCCCACAATTGCTCTGACTACTGTAATGTATCCTCTTATCAGAATAGACAGATAACTTCCGTTAGCACTCAGATGGCTGAAGCAGGTAGAGATCATTTAGCAATTCACATTTTGCAGTTTTTCATCGAAATGAAATCCAAGATTTCCCACTGATTTCACAGGAGATGGACAATCACCAAGGACCGAAGGGCCACCACTCTTTGGTCCATGTCATGTGATCACCTCCTAAAATCAAAATTTAAGTTTTGGTAAAGTTTACCTTTAGGCAACTGTGGGTTGTTGGGAAGGAAGAGCCTTTGCACGGCGATGGATGTGCACCTCTGCCCTGAGTGTCCCGACTGTAATGCTGCCTGGATCCCTGATGCTGATTTTTTTGTCATAGTTGAAGATTGATCATGCGTGTGCCCCCTGACTAGGCTTGTCTCACGGATGACAGTCTTGTTGGAAAGGGAGGGGCACCCAAAGCGCCTTTTAACCTGTGTCACTGGAGTAAGGCCTACAGGCTCGCTCATTCAAAGTTCTGCTGAACTGATCCTAGGCCTACATTGTTTCATGTGTAGTGCTGTGCAGTACATGTGATTATACATGCGCTGGATGTATATGTCCCTGAGAATGGTAGAATATAAGGAAGATGCAGTGCGAGCAGTGTGTGTGTGTTATGTACAGATGCTGGTTATATGTGTGCCTGGGAATGGTACAATAAATGGGTTCCATTTTGAGAGACTCAGGGCTAACTGGAAGAACATGAGCAGATAGAGGAATCCCTTGAGACAGATTTGTGGATTGCTGAATTCCTGTGAAGTGTGTGGGACACACTGGAGGGAGGGACAGCCAGGCTGTCCTTAAAAGGATGCTCTTGAATTCAGCGAGCAGTCACGAGGAAGGGGCCTGGGCACATCTCAGGAAGGAGATGGGGCTAAGAAGAGAATCATAAAGAATAGGGTTAAGGCCCTTGGGTAACATTTTAACACACATATCACTGTGGATGACATCCAGGTGTGAACATTAGTCACACCCATCAATCAATCAGTACTTGTAAACCGTGGCTCATCAATCGTGAGGATATCGAGGTGCTGAATTTTGGGGCTATCAGATTTGAAGAAGCTTCTGGTGTGACATACTTCTTTCTGGAGAAAGAGCTGGGCAACGGAGAGGGCACTTCAAAAGGAAGCAGACTGTCTACATGAAGCTAAAAGACTCTAATTCACATTTGGTGTCTGGAAATGGACTAAAAAAGGAGGAGTTTGAACCCCCCAAAATTGTCAACTATCAAGCAGCCTGTTGAGCTCTGTGAGGAGAAAAAGCTCTGCAAGACTCCTGTCTATGACCAGGACTGGGCCATGGCCTGCTAGTCTTCCTGCTGGGTGAGAGGACATCACCCAGGGAACCCAAGACCACCTGCCTCTGGAATCTGGAACACCAGTGCCTGCCTGCTTTCCAAGACCAGTGTGCCCTCCAAGAAAGAGGAGAGCAATGGAGGGAGCAAGGTCTAGTGTGCGGTCCTGGTTTTTGGATCCTTGTAGCGAGGTGTGAGGAGACGGATGGTACACCTATCGGGTCATTACCTTTGTGCAGGTTAAACCCAATGTCCCCTGTATGCTAGAGGAGGGCCCTATGCAGTGAGTCGTGAATATTAGTACACCGATCAGATCATTGTCCATGTGCAGTTCTGAGGTCAGCGTCCCCGTATGTCAGGTGGGGCGGCCATGAAGATTGCTGCCATGCAAATTGGCCATAGCCTGTGTGCGAGTGAGCCCAAGGAAATTTACATTAAAGTAGCATTAAAGACACCCAGCCGCCTCCTCTGAATGCATGTGAGGGCCTCGAGGACACATTACCATTGCCCCTGCAGCTTCAACGCCCATGAGCAGGGCTTGCTTGGAGACTCTGGTCGCGCAGCTCCTGTTGGCTTGGTGAAGACTAATTTATGGGCCAGACAGCCGGGGGGAGTTTGGGCGGGAACTTGCCTGCCGTAAAGTGCTTCAACACTGGAATAGTTTTGACTTTACTAAGAGTCGAAATGGGGCTCCTAAGACTCAGACCACTAGTGGGGCTGAACCTTAATGTTGCTTATAGTAAATGGGGAATAAACACTAATGCTAGCGAGAAGGGAGTGAGACTCAGGAACCGGCCTATTGAAACACTTGAACTCTAACCTTGGTGGGAAGTGTGTATTATTTGTGAATGCCATATTTTACGTTGTGTTTCTATATAAATACTCCTTTTTTCATAAAAGAACGTATTTGACTGGACAATCATTCGTTGCTGCTGCTGCTTGTCTTTTGAGTTGTGAGGCTGTGCTCACCCAACTGTATTTACGGACCCCACTTGAGAAGCTCTGGACTCCTTGACCTGTGATGCCACTGAGAGCCAAGTGCTGAAGGGGGTACTTGGGCAAGCTGTTCAGGACTCATAGTATGCGGGCCCGGGGTCATCAAGAGTAAATGGCCTCAACCCCCACAGTTGGACCCAGTAGCTCCGGCCCCATGGCTCTAGGAATGGGGTTCTGACATGGGCCGTCCACCCTGCTGCCTCCTTCATGCAACTGGTGATGTTCAACATTGTTAGTTGAGAATCCCCACTCTTGTTAAGGATGATGGGGGTCATTCTGACCCCCGCGGGCGGCGGAAGCCGCCCGCCTGGCGGGAACCGCCAGAAGACCGTTCCGCGGTCAAAAGACCGCGGCGGTCATTGTGACTTTCCCGCTGGGCGGGCGGGCGACCGCCAAAAGGCTGCCCGCCCGCCCAGCGGGAAAGCCCCAGCAACGATGAAGCCGGCTCCAAATGGAGCCGGCGGAGTTGCTTTTGTGCGACGGGTGCAGTGGCACCCGTCGCGATTTTCAGTGTCTGCTAGGCAGACACTGAAAATCAATGTGGGGCCCTGTTAGGGGGCCCCTGCAGTGCCCATGCCATTGGCATGGGCACTGCAGGGGCCCCACGACACCCGTTCCCGCCAGCCTGGTTCTGGCGGTGAAAACCGCCAGAACCAGGCTGGCGGGAAGGGGGTCGGAATCCCCATGGCGGCGCTGCTTGCAGCGCCGCCGTGGAGGATCCACAGGGGCAGGGGCAGGGGAAAACCGGCGGGAAACCGCCGGTTTCCCTTTTCTGACCCCAAATTGCCCCTGATGCACCGCCAACCTGTTGGCGGTGCATCCTCCATTGCACTCCAGGAATGAAGTTAACCACCCGAGGGCCTTATTTTCAATCCTGTTGTCCCTTAACCATGTTACAAGCACTGGATGGGATACACGCTCCAGCTTGTCCCTTGACTTGCAATATTAATAGTTTGTTCATGATGGCTAATAGGTCTATCTCAGTAGGGTGATGGGCGTGAAAGCCCTGCTGAAAAATCAATCACTAAATCAATCAAATGGATTTATATAGCAGACCAATCACCCGGGAGGGCATCCAGGCACTGACGATCCTCCAGAATAGCATTGTTATTAAAGAAATTACAGAGCTACCCATTAGGCAGCTTTTCGGTGAGCTTGGCCATATATGGGAGCAAAGAAATGGGACATATATTACTTAGATCAGTGGGTTGCAGTTGATTCTTCGCTCGAAAGGACTGGTGAGTGATATTTGTCAGGGGAAACGTCCTGAATAACGCATTGTAAACAACGCCCACGTTTCCCACGCAAGCGTAACCATGCTTGCCGGAACAACGACTGCCTTTTTATGTGCCTTAACCACTCATCTGCCAAACTATGCATATTTGTGGTTAAGGCACAGAAAAAGGCAGAGTGGATTGGGGGAGGATGTGGTGAGGTAAGTGGGGCTGGGGCAGGAATGTGGGGTACTTTTTAGGGGTGAGGGGTGAGGGGTGGATTACGGGCTCCGGCTTTTTTTAGGGGCAGGGTGGGGGTTTGGGTATTTCATTTTTTAGGGCTTAGGGTGGAGGTGTCGGGCTATTTTATTTTTTGGGAGCAAGGGTTGGGGGGTTTGGTTATTTTTATTTTAGGGCTTAGGGTGGGGATGGGGTAGTTTATTTTTAAAGGGGTGGGGGAAGGTTTAAGGAGGGGCAGGTGGAGAGAAAATGAGAAAGGATCAGGAGAGGACATGGTGAGGTACGTGGGGTTGGGGCAGGGATGAGGGTTAGTTTCAAGGGGTTGCGTTGTTCATGCATACGTGGTTCCACCATACAATCTTTATTGTACGCTCCCACTTCTATTAAAACCTTAATGTGGTTGCTGTGAGGTCTGTCAAGGAAAGAGTCCTAGATCAGCCCGATTTTAGTGAGAAAGTGACGTGATAGTTCGGACACATCTCTTGATCCTCTGGTGATTAAACTTCTTAGCACTGTGATATAGGGAACTCATTAACTAGCCTAAAACATTCTCTCATCTTGTTATTAGAATACGTAATCCTTTTGGTTTAGTGCCTTACTTTCTAGAGTTTACTTTTTATAGGGGCACAAGGTGACCATATATTTTGCCTTTTATATTGTCAGCGTAGTCTTTCCACCATTCTCTTTTTAATGCCTTACAGCTTCTCTTCAGGACATTCAAATCTAGACAGTACCTCTTAGAGAAGTCTTTTTTATCTGATACAATTTTATTAAAGTCTTTCTCAATCACTGTATTAAACTCAGATAGCGCGATGACATAAAGGGACACGCGTTAGTGGTTGGGTGATAGCCAGGGCCACTGGAATTATGTGATTGTGCGTTTGTGGTGATTTTTGCATAATTATAGAGTTGCCGCATTTGCCACATAATCCATCATTTGCTGCAACAACTGCGGATTTTAACAAAAAAAATGTTTCTAGCTAAAATTGTTAAAAAGTTACTAAAAGTGCAGCAACACGTGTTAACACACACTGAAAGGCCCTTTGTAAAGCCGGAATATTCTCCTTTTTAGGGTCGAGCCTGCGTCGCATGCGCATGCATTTCGCTTGCTAGACGCTTTGGAGTTAGAAAAGGGCTCGGAGCCCCGTCCATGTCACGTCAGTGTCTTTCATTGGTTAGTGGGCTTGCCTGTTAAAATCTGTTTGCTTTAATTAGTGGAAGGCACGCATACGTCATGCCTTTTCCGGTTGTTAGCCCTCCTCGAGCGCAGCGACCAAGTACTAAAAACATAAGAGGCTCGCTGTTTCCCGTCAGGTTTGTGGACTACTTTTTATCTTTTGTTTGCAGTGCGATCTCGCTTGGCAGAAGTTGAGCGCTTTGCATACCATCGACCCTGTCACATAGTTAATTGCACTTTTGCCGGTTACGTATATAATTGCACTTTTGCCAATAGGTTTCACTATGAGTGAACTGTAGCAGCTCGATCGCGCTGTTTTTTTCCAATCATTTATTTTATAGTTAAAAATACTTTAGCTTAAAACCGTGGAATCTCAGGGCATGTCCATGCAAGATGCAGGAAGGCTACTTCATTGACTTTACATCTACAACTGGCACTGCATCTGGCTATTAGTTGTGGTATGGAGTATGCTCTTTGTGTGTATTTAAAGTGTGTTTGTTTGTAGCATGTGTTAAATGGCATATGTTTAGCTTTCCATTTTTTGTGTTGATGTCTTTCGGGCTCTCTTCTTTCAAAGAAAAATTGGATCAAATGACTTCACTCTCTTATCACAGAATTGTCTAAAGCAGGTGTCGTGATGAGGTTGTTATTGTATACATACCAAAAAAGAATTAAATTGTTTCATTTAAAAAAAGCATGTGCAAGAGAGAGACTTTGGTGCTTAAACAGTGCAAGGTTGTCCGACTTCTAGCTGTTACTGGGTTTATTGTTGGTGTAACGGTTCAGGATTGGTTAAGGTACACAGTGTAGGAAAGTACCATCTTGCCTGGCATGTTACCTCCATTTTTTACATTTTGTGCCAGTTTGTTTTTGTCTGTCTCACTGGGATCCTGCTAGCCAGGGCCCCAGTGCTCATAGTTGTGGCCTGAATGTGTTCCCTGTGTGGTGCCTAACTGTGTCACTGAGGCTCTGCTAACCAGAACCTCCGTGCTTATGCTCTCTCTGCCTTTAAAAATGTCACTGCAGGCTAGTGATCATTTTCACCAATTCTAATTGGCACACTGGAACGCCCTTATAATTCCCTAGTATATGGTACCTAGGTACCCACATTATTGGGGTTCCAGGAGATCCCTATGGGCTGCAGTATTTCTTTTGCCACCCCTAGGGAGCTCAGACAATTCTTACACAGTCCATGTTATTTCACAGCCATTTTACTCTGCACTTAAGTAACTTATAAGTCACCTATACATCTTACCCTCACTTAGTGAAGGTTAGGTGCAAAGTTACTTAGTGTGTGGGCACCCAGGCAGTAGTCAAGGTGCCCCCACATTGTTCAGGGCAATTTCCCCAGACTTTGTGAGTGCGAGGACACCATTACACGCGTGCTCTACATGTAGGTCAATACCTATATGTAGTGTCACAATGGTAACTCCGAATATGGCCATGTAACATGTCTAAGATCATGGAATTGTCCCCCCATGCCAAATCTGGTATTGGGGTGCCAATCTGATGCATCCTCGGGGCTCCAGCATGGACCCCGGGTACTGCCAAACTAGCTCTCTGGGGTTTTCACTGCAGCTACCGCTGCTGCCATCCCACAGACAGGCTTCTGCCCCCCTGGGGCCTTGGCAGCCCAGTCCCAGGAAGGCAGAACAAAGAATTTCCTCTGAGAGAGGGTGTTACACCCTCTCCCTTTGGAAATAGGGGTTAAGGGCCTGAGAGGAGTAGCCTTTCCTGGCCTCTGGAAATGCTTTGAAGGGCACAGGTGGTGCTCTCCTTGCATAAGCCAGTCTACACAGTCCTCCCAGCCCTTCTCTGGCACGAAACTGGACAAAGGAAAGGAGAGTGACCACTCCCCTGACCAGCACCTCCAAAGGGGAGGTGCCTAGAGCTTCTCCAGTGTGTCCCAGACCTCTGCCATCTTGGATGCAGAGGTGTGAGGGCACAATGGACACCTCTGAGTGGCCAGTGCCAGCAGGTGACGTCAGAGACCCCTCCTGATAGGTGCTTACCTTTCTCTGTAGCCAATCCTCCTCTGAGGGCTATTTAGGGTCTCTCCTAGGGGTTTCTCTTCAGATAACGAATGCAAGAGCTCACCAGAGTTCCTCTGCACTTCTCTCTTCGACTTCTGCCAAGGATCGACCGCTGACTGCTCCAGGGCACCTGCAAAACCGCAACAAAGTAGCAAGAAGACTACCAGCAACATTGTAGCACCTCATCCTGCCTGCTTTCTTGACTGTTTCCTGGTGGTGCATGCTCTGAGGGCTGTCTGCCTTCACCCGGCACTGGAAGCCAAGAAGAAATCTCACATGGGTCGACGTAATCTTCCCCCTGTCAATGCAGGCACCAAACTTCTGCATCACCGGTCCTCTGGGTCCCCTCTCATCTTGACGAGGGTGGTCCCTGGAACACAGGAGCTGGATCCAAGTGTCCCGGATAGTCCAGTGGCCCTTCTGTCCAAATTTGGTGGAGGTAAGTCCTTGCCTCCCCACGCCAGATATTAATCCTGTGTACTGCGTCAACTGCAGCTGCTCGGGCTTCTGTGCACTTTTGCGAAACTTCCTTTGTGCACAGCCTAGCCCAGGTCCCCAGCACTCTGTCCTGCATTACCCATCTCACTGAGTTGGACTCCGACTTCGTGGGACCCTCTTTTGTTGTGCTGAGTTGACCGTCATGCTCAGATCTTCTGAACACCTGTTCAGGTGCTTCTGTGGGTGCTGCCTGCTTCTGTGTGGGCTCTCTGTGTTGCTGAGCGACCCCTCTGTCTCTTCCTCCAAGGGGCAACCTCCTGGTCCTTCCTGGGCCCTGGCAGCACCCAAAATCCATAACCGTGACTCTTGCCGCTAGCAAGGCTTGTTTGTGGTTTTTCTGCATGGAAACAACTCTGCGTCCTCCAGCACGCCGTGGGACATCTTCTGACCAAAGGAGAAGTTCCTGGCACCTTTTGTTGTTGCAGAATCTTTGGCTTCTTACACCCAGAGGCAGCCTTTTTGCACCTTCATCCGGGGTTTAGTGGGCTCCTGCCCCCTCTGGACACTTGCGTGACTCTTGGACTTGGTTCCCTTCCTTTGCAGGTCCTCAGGTCCAGGAGTCCGTCTTCAGTGCTTTGCAGTCAGTTGTTGTCTTTGCAGAATCCCCTATCTCGACTTTACTGTCTTTCTGGGGTAGTAGGGTAACTTTACTCCTACTTTTCAGGGTCTTGGGATGGGGTATCTTGGACACCCTTAGTGTTTTCTTACACTACCAGCGACCCTCGACACACTACAGTAGGTCTGGGGTCCATTTGTGGTTCACATTCGAATTCCACTTTTGGAGTATATGGTTTGTGTTGCCCCTAGGCCTACTGCATTCTATTGTGTTCTACAGTGTTTGCACTACTTTTCTAACTGTTTACTTACCTGATTTTGGTTTGTGTGTGTTTGTGTGTATATTTTGTGTATATTACTTACCTCCTAAGGGAGTATATCCTCTGAGATACTTTTGGCATATTGTCACTAAAATAAAGTACCTTTATTTTTAGTAACTCTGAGTATTGTGTTTTCTTATGATATAGCGCTAAGTGATATAAGTAGTATAGTAGGAGCTTTGCATGTCTCCTAGTTCAGCCTAATCTGCTCTGCTATAGCTACCTCTATCAGCCTAAACTGCTAGAACACCTCTAATCTACTAATAAGGGATAACTGGGCCTGGCGCAAGGTGTAAGTACCACAAGGTACCCACTATAAGCCATGCCAGCCTCCTACAATAGGTCCAAGCAGGAGACGTGTCTGCTGCTGACTGAGTGAATAGGTCTAAGCAGGAGAGGTGTTGTTTGCTGACTGCGAAAATAGGTCATAGCAGGAGAGGTGGCCTTTTGCTGACTGAGTGAATAGGTCTAAGCAGGAGAGGTGTCTTCTGCTGACTGAGTGAATAGTTCCAATCAAGAGAGAGGTGTTTTCTGTTGACTGAGTGGATAGGGCCAAGCAGGAGAGGTGTCTTCTGCTGACTGAGTGAATAGGTCTAAGCAGAAGAGGCTTCGACTGCTGACTGAGTGAATAGGCCCAAGCAGGAGAGCAGTGTCTTCAACTGACTGAGTGAATAGGTCTGAGCAGGAGATGTGTGTTCTGGTGACTTAGTGAATAGGCCTAAGCAGGAGGTATGTTCTTTTGACTGAGTGAATAGGTCTAAGCAGGAGAGGTGTCATCTGCTGACTGTGTGAATAAGTCTAAGCAGGAGAGGTTTTGTCTGTTGACTGAGTGAATATGGCCAAGTAGGAGTGCTGATTAGGTAAATATGTGTCTTCTAAATGAAGAGGTGTCTTCTGCTGATTGAGTAAATAAGTCTAAGCAGAAGAGGTGTCTTCTGCTGACTGAGTGAATGGAATAGGTTTCAGCAGGAGAGTTGTCTTCTGCTGAATGAGTAAATAGGTCTACGCAAGAGATGTGACTTCTGCTGACTGAGTGAATAGGTCTAAGCAGGAGAGGTGTTGTTTGCTGACTGAGGGAATAGGTATAAGCTGGTGATGTGTCTTCTGTTGACTGAGTGAATAGGTCCCAGCAGGAGAGGTGTTGTTTGCTGACTGAGTGAATATGTGTAAGCAAGACAGGTGCCATCTGCTGACTGAGTGAATGGGTCTAAGCAGGAGAGGTGTCTTCTGCTGACCAATTGCAGGAGAGGTGTCTTCTGCTGACTGGATGAATAGGTCTAAGCAGGAGAGATGGCCTTCTGCTGACTGAGTGAATAGAATAGGTCTAAGCAGGAGAGTTGTCTTCTGCTGCCTTAGTGAATAGGTCCATGCAGGAGATGTGTCTGCTGCTGACTGAGTGAATACGTCTAAGCAGGAGAGGTGTTGTTTGCTGACTGAGTGAATAGTTCCAATAAAGAGAAAGGTGTTTTCTGCTGACTGAGTGGATAGGGCCAAGCAGGAGAGGTGTCTTCTGATGACTGAGCGAATAGGTCTAAGCTGAAGAGGCTTCGTCTGCTGACTGAGTGAATAGGTCTAAGCAGGAGATGTGTGTTCTGCTGACTTAGTGAATAGGTCTAAGCATGAGATGTGTGTTCGCTGACTGAGTGAATAAGTCTAAGCTGGAGAGGTGTTTCCTGCTGTCTCAGTGAATAGGTCTAAGCAGAAGGCATGTCTTTTGCTGACTGAGTGAATAGGTCTAAGCAAGAAAGGTGTTGTCTGCTGACTGACTGAATGGGTCTAAGGCAGGAGAGGTTTCATCTGCTGACTGAGTGAATATGTCTAAGTAGGAGTGCTGATTAAGTGAATACGTCTAAGCAGGGAGATGTTGTCGGCTGACTGAGTGTCTGGGTCCAAGCAGGAGAGGTGTCTTCTGTTGAATGAGTGAATATATCTAAGCCGGAGTGCTGACTGAGTGAATAGGTCTACGCAGGAGAGGTGTCTTCTGCTGACTGAGTGAATAGAATAGGTTTAAGCAGGGGAGTTGTCTTTTGCTGAATGAGTGAATAGGTCTAAGCAGGAGAGGTGTTGTTTGCTGACTGAGTGAATAGGTATAAGCAGGTGAGGTGTCTTCTGTTGACTGATTGAAAAGGCCTAAGCAGGAGAGGTGTTGTTTGCTGACTGAGTGAATAGGTCTAAGCAGGCAAGGTGTTGTTTGCTGCCTGAGTGAATGGGTCTACGCAGGAGAGGTGCCATCTGCTGACCAAGTGAATACATCTAAGCAGGAAAGGTGTCTTCTGCTGATTGGATGAATAGGTCTAAGCAGGAGAGGTGGCCTTCTGCTGACTGATTGAATAGAATACGTCCAAGCAGGAGAGTTGTCTTCTGCTGACTGACTGAATAGGTTTAAGCAGGAGAGGAGTTGTTTGCTTACTGAGTGAATAGGTCTTAGCAGGAGAGGTGTCTTCTGCTGACTGAGTGAATAGGTCTAAGCAGGAGGTGTGTTCTGTTGACTGAGTGAATAGGTCTAAGCAGAAGGGGTATATTTTGCTGACTTGGTGAATAAGTTAAAGCAGGAAAGGTGTTGTCCGCTGTATGAGGGAATAAGTCTAAGCAGGAGCGTTGTCATCTGCTGATTGAGTGAATAGAATAGGTTTGAGCAGGAGAGTTGTCTTCTGCTGAATGAGTGAATAGGTCCTAATCATGCTTACTCCTGTTCGCGTTAGTTAGAGTATTTTGGGGCAAAAATACCTACTGCAAAACCACAGGAACAGTGTGAGTAGCTGCTGCTGTTCGTGTTTTCTTGCATTTGGTGGTATTTTCTTACCTGAAAATGCATCCTCTGGTCAATTTTGGATTGAAGGATTCATTTTGAGCTAAAAAAATAAACCTAAATGGAGGATTACACTTCTCGTGTGATTCCGCGTTATGCTGCATAATATTTCTCTAAATGTGCATGACCTACAGAAAGTTATGTGAGTTACACCCATCGCAAATGTTCGCATGACTTTCCTTTCAATGCAATATCTCACAACAAGCGCAACAAACTGTATCAGTGACAGGCTTTTGGAGTCAGAATGGAATCAGATATTTCTAGATAAGCAAACCTCTGGAGGCAAAAAATATGCATGCAGAGACCTGTAGGCAAGGCACAATACTTCTTGTCTTGCCTACTGTTCTCAGAATATATGATTTTTTGCCTCAAACCTCTCAGTCCATTGGCGCAGACAGAGAGGTTTTGGATACATGTAAACGTGGGGAGCTACTATTTGCGCTGCACCAGCTACACTACAATGACGTCAGAGCCAATATGTGGCGTGTGCTGCGCAACAGTGCAACTCACTGGAGACTCCAGTATGCCAGCCATATAAAATGCCCAGTCCGTCTACCTATCAGGCACCATTACGGCAGGCAGCTGACAAGCAATAGGCACAAAATGATGAGCATAGCTTCCTGATGAAGTATGTGGTCTGAATGTTTCTTTGACCTGGCCCTTTTTGCAGGGTCACCCCCAAACCTTTTGCCTCCTTCCTTCTATTTTTTCTGACCAGTTTTGGTTGGCTTTAGGACTCTGAGCACTTTACCACTACTAACCAGTGCTAACACGCAAATGCTCTCTCTAAAAATTGTGTAAGTGTAATTGGCTTTTCCCTGATTGGCATATTTGATTTAATAGTAACTCCCTAATAAAGTGCACTAGAGGTGCCCAGGGCCTGTAAATCAAATGCTACCAGTGGGCCTGCAGCACTGATTGTGCCAACCACATGTGTAGCCCTGTAAACATGGCTCAGACCTGCCACTTAAGTGTCTGTGTGTGCAATTTTAAACTGCCAATTCAACTGCAAGTGTCCCCACTTGCCAAGCCCAAACCTTCCCTTTTTATACATGTAAGGCACCACTAAGGTATGTCCTAGGTAACCCCAAAGGTAGGGTGCACTGTATGTTAAAGGTAGGACATGTACTTTGTTTTTACATGTCCTAATAATGAAATGCTGCCAAATTTGGTTTTCACTGTTGCAAGGCCTAAATCTCTCATAGTTTAACATCGGGGCTGCCTTTAAATATCCTTAAAGTGCAGTTTCCCTTTGAGAGCATATAGAAATATAGAGTTTGAGGTTTCTGAACTCAGAATTTAAAAATGCATCTTTCAATGAAGGTGGTTTTAGATTGTTAGTTTAAAAATGTCACTATACGAAAGTAGGTATTATCTTGCTTAAACCATCCTGTGACTCTGCCTGTTTGTGGATTCCATGTCTGGGTCAGATCGACAGTTGGGCTGTTTGTGCATCTCCACTAGACAGTGACACAAAGGGTGCTGAGGTGTAGTCTGCATGTCTCAATTTGCCATCTGGGCTAGAGAGGAGGGAGGAGTGTTCATTTACACCTGAAAGGGCTGTGCCTGTCCTTGCACAATGCAGTCTCCAAGCCCCTAGTGTGTGTCTGGAGCCAGGCCTGAGCAAGGCAGGATACTGTAAACAACAGAGACTTTCCTTTTGGGCAACTTAAAAGGTAGAAAGGGGTATAAGTATTGGACCCCAAACTCCAGACTTTAGTTTACTTCAAGGATTCAAGAGGAACCTCTGCCAGGAAAAGAGCTGAAGAGCTGAGGGGAAGTGCTGCCCCTGTCTGTGACGGTGCTTTGTTGGGCTATCTTGCAATTGCTGCATTTGCCTGTGAAAGGGAACAAAGACTGGACTTTCTTCTTAAGAGGTATCTCCAAGGGCTTAGACTGAGCTTGCCTCCTATTTTTGAAGCCTCAGGGACAGCAAAGGCTTTACCAACCAGTGCTGAGTCAGCTTGCTGTGGACTCTAGCTTGCCAGAGGGTGCCATTCCAGTTCATGGGCCCCAGGAAGTGAATTTCTGGTGAAAACCTGTGAAATAACGCTGCATGACTCCAAGCGACTTCACAAAGGATGCCACTGCCCGAAAACCACGAATGCACCTGAAGCTGTGGACCTCACAGAAGCGCAACAACCCCACCAACATTGCAGGCCCTGAGTTGCTGCAGCCACTGACGTTTCAGATGAACTCATAAGCTGGAGTGCCGTACACCCGACGTTAATGACACCCAACTCCGTTGCAGCACCTGTGACCCTGTGACATGATTGCGACCCCATGAATTTGTCCCGCAGCATCGTGACTTCTCTGGACTTCAACTCTGCTGGAGGTGCCAAGGGACCGAAGCCTCGCAACCGATGCCGCCTCATCTCCGAGGCTCCACAGCAATGACCCGGTGCCTTTTTGTGATGCCTCAGCTCGTTTGCCCCACAGCACCGGAACCAACACCACATCAGATCCAACGACGTCTAGATCCCCGGACTCTGTGAACCAGCCTGTTCTTCTACATTTTTGCTAAGGTACTGTACCTGGGAGTCCGTGTGACTCCATAAACGGCGCCAGTGGCTTCGCATTGTGGGAACGACTCTGTCACAAATCCGATTTAACATTAGTTTACAGCATTTGTGCGTCTAGGCACTATTTTTGTGTTTTTAAGTGCTAAAGTCATATTTTTAATTGTGCATGGTGGATTTTTATCGTATTTGATCTTGTTTATTTAGATAAATATTTACTATTTTTCTAAACCTGTGTGGTGTCCGAGTCTGCTTGCTGTGGACTCTAGCTTGCACCTGTATTTCTGTGTGTGTTGGTACAAATACTTCACACACTGCCTCAGGGTTAAGCCTGTCTGCTTGTGCCAAGCTACCAAGGGGTGAGCAGGGGTTAACCGGGTGTTTTTCTCCTTTACCCTGACTAGCGTGAGGCAACCTGACTGCCAACCAAAGACCCCATTTCTAACAATGTTGCATGAGTGTGTGTTTTACGAATTCCGCAGTGGCCTGGTTACTGTGGCTGCAATTGAGAAAAGTTACAAACCACACAATGAATGGTGCTATATGGCTTTCCACACTCTAAATAAATGATGCAAGGAAAGAGAGAGATTGCTGTTTGAAATCAATACAATTCTGGTTGAGTGTGCCAATAATGATAATTACCTAATTACCATAGGCTGTGGATGAAGCTAAGTATGTGGTACTAACCATGACTAGAAGGATTACTGGTATCGTATTCACACTCAGTAAAGCCCGATTATTGAGAATGGACTAACTACATTTTTAGTCATACAAGGATTTGACGACAGAGAGAGATATTCCTTAGTTTAATGTAAGTTGTATGACAGAGAGTGCATGTGTTCACATTTCTCCATGTGTACCGTGTCGATCTGCAGTGTCTGCATGTGTTATTACATTGAACACACCACAGTCATGGTATTTTTGTGGATGGAAGTGGTGTACGTATAGTTTATAGCTTTTTATTTCACTATATTTATATAACTTTTTAGGTTGCATCCTTTGCTGCCTTGCAATCAACTGAGTTATGCTTAAAAAGGTGTTCCCTAGTCGGGCCCTGTGTGAATGAGTACATGTAGCCGCTATGTAAGGATATTACTCAGCCCTGATGAAGGCCTCTGACCCCTGTGGGCTGCACTACAGGCTGAAACATGCAAGCAGTGAGTCATAGTACTCATTAGGCATTCCTCTTATTTTCTTTCTGTTTTAACTGTTGTACCCACACTAATAAAAGAAATATCTTTGGGTTTACCCTGAGGCAATTTTATAGCCTGGATCCCACTTCTTTCTAGTATTACTCTATTAAGAATTCTCTCAATGAGGAGGTTGAATCCGTCCTGACTGTCTTTCCAGGACAGAGTGTAGTTAGCTATGATGAAGCATGTCACAATAAAGCAGGAGAAGTTTCCTTATCCAGAAAGATCTGGTTCCATATAACCCTGGGCAAAATATAATTATTGCATCATAAATTATGTCACTTCATGTTATTGTGCACCATTTGTGGTTAAAAAAGTTGTGTGAAAGCACAATATTCAGTAAATATTTACCCTGAATGGTGCAATTCGTAAAACAGTATGCTTGAAATATAAAAAAATGTGTGTCTTTTGTTGAAGGTGCTGTTTAAATGTATTCTTGTGCCAAAGAGTGATGCGAGGGCGCATTTCATGATAAACTATAGAGCAAAAAGACTGCATTTTTGTAATTACGTGTAATTTTGCCATCATTTTTTGTGGTTACACGAAAGGAAATTACATTAGTTTTGTGCACCTCTAGTTCCACTGGGACTCCAAGATCTGTCGCTGACATAGGTTGTCACACTCGTTATGAGATAATCCAAAACCTTTACATGGGGTTTTATCCCACAGAAATTCTGAGACAACGTGTGGCAAACGCTGCATTGTGAAGCCCAGTGAATGTAAAACACTGATTACATGTAGGATGGATTGAACATGCTTCAAGGTTTTTCTCTCACAAGTGACCTTTGGTAAACTAGTGACCAACTGAATATTTTAAAAAACATCAGCCCTGTAACACTGGTGAAAAATGGACCGTATTTAAAGAGACTTTTTAAAGGATTATAGTCCTCCTTCAGAAATTTAGAGGGTGGGGGAAACCTTTGGCTTATAAAGTTGATGAAAACTGGAATAATGAAATACAGGTTCGGAGCAGGGGTTTGTGATTCATACAAAAAGATACAGTTTAAAGCACTTTGTGCTTATAACACTAAGAAATTAGAGGTTTATATTCCTCTCATTAACTTGCGGACCTCCCTACAACTCCATGAACCTCATTTACACCATTAAAAGTCTCTGTAATTGATCAGTAACTTTTATTTTATGTGTCGGTCGCAGATATATGTGTTGCATGTTTCATAGCCCTGTAAAAGTACACCTTAACACAGTGGTGCTGCTGTCAATGTTACATCACACAATGAACAAACGTCACAAATGAGCCACGCCCGTACAGCAGGATAGTGGAAAGAATGTAGTTTGTGGCTGGAATTACATTTAGGAACACAAATATATCACCAACGCATACGCATGATGAGGTTATCTACAGACAGCGCATCTTTCATTGAAATGCAAACTAAATTTGAGAAGACATTCAGCTTTCCTGATAAAAGCAAAGAATCGAGAATGTGTGGACATTGGATTTCTGTGAATGTTTGTCATGTGCGCGTCACCAAGTGGAGTGTCTTGATTTGTTTTGATCATGTTAAAACTTTGTTTCCTTCACACCTCAGAATTAGAAGCAAAACAATTCACTTGTGCTTCCTGTTTATTTCCTCTCCTTTCACACAAGCAAGATTGTCACATAGTTCACTTTACAATATTCTCACACTCTGCAGTAGGAGAATGAAAAGTAAACACCAGTCACCATGTTAAAAGAATAAGCAACAGTTCATCAGAAGACTAGCCTGCCATCTGACCTCTGACTTTGAACACAGCAAATGTGACAAGATAAAAACACCATTAAAAGTCTTCTTTAATGATCATTCACATTCGAAACTCCAGCATGGTAATTCTGTGAGTGCTACCGTACACCCATACTTCCAGCGTTATCAGCCAATTTATTCGTATTCAGATTATCGACTTCAGAAGGATGAAAGCATAAATAAGTCACAGTGGGATTCAAAAGTGTTGGCTGACAGTCACACACAGATATCAGCTCCAGGCCCACCAACTGACTGAACTATCTTACTGGCTTTCTATTAATAGTTTACTGTAACTGTATGTCCAGCGGTCTCCCATGAAAAGAAAAGGAGCAGTAAAAAGAATGTAAATGTTTTATGATAGAATTGCCCTGTAAGACTGACGCCCGTTCAAGCTGGAGGTTCATGAAGCCCCAGCATTTAATAACACCGATGTTCACCCACAATTGCTTCGCAGGTGCAACAGTAGATTCAATTACAACACATAATGTAATTTACACAGTCTGTAAGCACACATCACCCACGCTACAGATGTAGCAACATACTATCCCCTGCTTGCTCGACTAAAGGCAATCTGCCCCTCTTCCACACATGCACTCACAGGGAGATGATGGCTTCGCGGAGTTGGTGCTGAAGCTGGCTCCTGCTCTGGTGGTTCTGGGGCTGGAAAGGCACCTGGGGCAACGATGGGAACATGGGCAGAGCTACCACTCGTGCAGCAAGTGCAGTGACACCAAGGCCGAGAATGTCTGATTGAACACAAAGAAGAGGTTGTGGTGTAATGCCCAGAACTGCCAATTTTGGGGCAGGGGAACCGGGTTCGAGTCTTGGAGTCAGTTCAACATCCTGTGATTCTGGGCAAATCACTTAGGCCCTCATTTTGAGTTTGGCGGATGGGAATCTCCCGACAGGTTGGCCGCGGCAGTAGTGGCGATCACCCCACTGGAACTATTAGAAGTTTCCCACTAGGCTTGCGGGCAGAAACTTTGGTTTCCACCCGCCGGCCTAGTGGGAAACAGGCTACAGCATTGTCTCCGGCTTGTAATCGGGGGGGATTGGCGGGCTCCTCCTGTCTACGTTTGAGCCGTGGTTTTGTAAGATAATAAAAGGGGCCCAAGGCCAAGGCAAGTCAGTTGAAAAGTATTGCAAGACTCCTGTGCCTGTGTCCTACTGGTGTGCAGCAGAGAACATCACAGTCCTATGTACATCAATTTTTAACGTTCTTTGAAATGTATATGTAAACTAACTTGTACAATGAAGAGAAGCCACCTTGCATTAATTGTATTTTCGACCCGGATGTACAAGAATCTGGCACATCAGTCCTGATGTGCCAGATATCTTGAGCCCCCCACTGCCACCTAACGACACCATGGAGCATGTGAGGCTAATAGCGTCATCATTTCTGATGCTATTGTGGCGCTTTGCTCCCCTTGCGTCAAAGTTCTAGATGCTAGGCTAGTGGAGCAAAGTGCAAGGAGCCATTGATTTCAATGGGTGCGTCTTTTTAACGCCTGCTTTGAGCATACGTTAAAAATGACGCCAAAAATGGCTTGATGAAATATTGTAGATTTCATTGCACCATTTTTGCTGGCCTCCTAATGCTGGAACGTCCCCCTTGCATACATTGAGGCTCAAGGGGTCGCAAAGTGGTGCAATGCATACATTGTGCCACTTTGTAAATATGGCATGGCGACTTTTGCCTCGTAGGGCCTTGTAAATCTGGCCCTTAATGTCTTATATGGAATGCAAAACTGCACACGTGAGGTGAGCAAGATTTCCCCCGGCCTCCTGCCCCACCCTCCCCTCTGTGGTCTACTGCGTCTGCCTCTCCTCCCCAGCACCCCCGCTTGCCCCACCCAACAAGTTCAGTACAGAGCTCAACAGTTTCTCAATGTTCTCTAGAACAGCGTTCCCGTGGCGATGGGAGCCCTGCCTGACTCCACTCTGTTCAGAAGTGCCAGATAAATCCTGCTCCGACAGGCTTCCACACCCCCGTAAAGCAGGATGAAGTTGTGTAAGGAGTGACAGATTCATTCTCCCTGCTGGGGAACTACTTTACAGCTGAGAACATAGATTCCAATCCAGTCAGTGGAATGAAGTCATCTGTTCTTCCACCCTCCACTTGACTCATTCTCTTGTCTTTCTGTGTTTTCATAATTTCAGTGTGGCATCAACCCTTTCCCTTTGCACTCCTTCCACTCTAGCAAAGGCTTTTCCCTGCATGACATCATGCACGGCTTGTTTCCCATCACTTCTGCAGCCCTTGATACCTTCCAGTCACTCTAGGATGGAAAGAGACCATAGGGTAGAGCTCAGTTCACTGTCTCAAAGCACGAGGCCAAAGGTGGTGTAACCAGTCCGAGGCCAAAGGTGGTGTAACCAGTCTGTGTACAGAATAGGGATCTTTGTTTACATGGGGTAGTTTTGGGAGTTGAGGGTTGCTGTGTGTTAAGCATCTCTTTGAGAGGAGAATGCACCCAATAAACTTCTTATGGGCTATGCTATAAAATGCCTCTTTTCGCATGGTCACCCCCATTTGTCTGTGGACTGATGCGTTGTTGTTTTGACTCTGAGAACTGGGACACTGCAAACCAAGGCCCGGTCCATGTACTCTGACCCCTACTACAAGTTGAAATTGGCTTACTCCTAACTGGCAGTTTCCTGTACCATCATAGTATATGATGTCCCTAATTACACCAATGACATAGAAAGTTAAATGTCACCTCTGGACTACGGTGCCAGGCCTACCACTGTTGTCTGGGTGCCTCCGTTTTAAAACTGCAGCCCACATGTCAAAATGACCTTTTTGACAGGAGAAAATAGGTCATCCTATTGTACAGCTATTTTAGCCATGTTTTAGATACATTGGCTTTAACCTAAATAGGCCTGCTGCTGTGCACTTTAACGCATTGCTTTATTTTTCTAGTAATAGCAACATTTACGGTGCTGTTTTATTTTCATTATCTAATTGTACTTTTGCCTAGGAAAGCATTACGTTCACTTTGTGCTTTCTCCAAGGCTGCAGTCAGATAGGATTGCCGACAAACGTGGTATACTGTGTCTCCAACATTCACAGAAAACACACACTCATATGTGTGGACTATTTCTTAGAATGTCGGCTGTTTTATTATAAAAACACCCCTTTGTCCCAGACATGTTAGAGGGAGATTCCAGCCAGATGAACACGACTGTATACTGATTGCTTTGCTGCGGCGACTTGCCTAGATGGCCGGACCCCCGATTCACATGGGAACGGTGTCTCTCTAGACCACAGGCTTATTACCCCAGGTATGAGGGATGGTGTACTCCCAGGGGCGAAACCCGAATGGCATTGTGTAGGTAGGAGAAATAGAAGCATCACTCCTAATGACAGTATGGTAGGATTATTCTTGTGTTTTACTCTGTTAGTAACCTGTTTCCTTTTATTGTGTTTCATCATCCTAGTTATTGCAATACACGCCTTTTTATCTAAGGTGAAGTTACTTCAATAAATTCCTATTGCACTATACTCTGCCTCTGTCGTCTTTGCCTACATGAGACTTGTGGTAACTGAGGGAAAGGGATGGGATCTGATTGACCACAATTCCCCTGGGGAGTCATCTTGTCATGCGCCCAGTTGTCACAATCATCTTGGCTCAAGATGAGGCACTGCTAGTTAGCCGGAGAACCCGTATTCGGCTGACAGGCATCAGGTGGTGTGGAATTCTACTTAGTAGCCACAATCCTTCGCGACATGGCGCCACCAACGTTTGGTCAGGCACTAATATTCGCATCCTCCTGATTATTTATGTCTCATTTAAGGCTAAAGACACCTCAATACTATATACGGAGACTTCCGTGGTATTGAGGATTTCCTCTTCAGATACATAGGTAGTACCTATCTTGAGCTGTAGATTGTTCAAGCAGAAACCTTAAAAGGACCAAGGTGTCCTTATCTCCGAACATATATCTACCATTAAAATGGCGAACCCTCAACGGGTAGCAATTGCAGTAAATATGCAACCACCACTTACTGCACATTTATTTGCAAATGGCCTAACAGGGGGGTCCAGTTACATTTGTTGTTGAGGCTCTGCCAGCCTATAGAGCAGATTTTTTTTATTCTTGGGTCACCTTTCCAGCAGTAGATGGGAACACAGATACATTTCACCACTATACACCTGCAAACAAACCAGCACAATACAGAGCTTATGCATATTTAGAGATACCTTTATCTTATCAAGACTATAACAATGGGCTTGATGGCGCCCTACTACATACAACATTACATATTAGGTAAGGTCCTCTGAGCAATGATGGCCCGACCTGACCTTTCTTGGCCACATATACACCACACCCTGATGCAGCAACCTTAGCGGTAGCTGAGGTTCACCGCTTATATATAGAGCTCATGACATTATTATAAAGATTATGAGTACAGTTTGTTATGCAAACATTAAATACTAACCCGGCATGTGCTGCCCCAGTGCAACAACATGCAGTCACGACAGGCATTAACCCTGCAACTGTAAATTCAATCATGGGTAAAGTACCCACCAAATGGTAGGAAATTCCGTTTTGCCTATCACAAAAAAGAAATGCACTGGAAGCAGTTTTCCCACATACCGAACCTCAGGATAAACATAGAATTCTCATTATATGCTTGCCATATGGGATGGTTCCCACAGGTGATAATTGCAATACATGTTGCACGGTATTTGCCATGCTATACTACTTCACACGGAACAGCAACACTTGCCAACCTCCCAGGGGTGCTAAATCGAATACAAGATGAATACGGGGCTGCCTCGGCCCTGGATTTGGGGATGCAATTAATGGGCAATGTTGCCATAGTATCTTCAGTCATATGAAGTAATCTTAAAGGGAAAGCAGTTGCGCTAGCAGTGCGCATGCACCTCCGTGATGTTCCTCTACAGGATCAAGAACGTGAGCTACCAAAGATTATCGCAGAGACCTACTCTAGTATTGGTTGAGATAGTCTGGGGGCCAGACCGATTAAACCACAATTTCAAGGCAGATCTAATAAAGATACTACCAAGCAAGCGCCTGAAGGTTCTAAAAAACGTTGGGATAAAAATAACAAACACCTAAAAAAGAAAGAGGAAAATCTCCGCATTCGGAGACCCCACAAAACAGGTACAACCTTAGAAATAGGGATAATATAAAAAACACCTGACAGATATCAATATATTGATATCTGCCAACCTCGTTCCTTTCAGGACTCACTGAAAAAAAACGCAGTGAGAGAGTTGGGTGGTCAGAGCAGCGAACTGAGTATATGAAACCAAGAAAGGACTCACAACTCTTGTCTGAAGTTTCAGTTAAAAAAGAAGAGAAACGTCCCAAACAAAAACCCCAGTTTAAAAAGAAAAATGTGGCAGCAGTTACAATTCGTCATGCCACTCAAGAAGAGGGCTTTACTGAAGAACAGGAGGGGGGCACTGGCACTGCTCGACAGTGAAGCAGAGGTCACAATAGTTCACCAGGATCTTCAAGAGCACCTGGAAATGAAAGCAACTGACGACTTCTTGCAAGTTGAGACCACAAGCATGTGTCTCCACACCCGATAGGGTGTACAGAGTAACTATTCAGTTAGAAGGGGACATTGAACGCATAATTGACATTATCTTTCGGGACTGCATTGTCTCTATTTACAATATTTTTTCTGGCTGAAAAAGATTGTCCTCCAGAGTTCATCCGCAATCTCCCTTATGGAGAGGATGTGATTGAAAAATATTTCTTGCCCATTGTTCCCAGAAAGCCCATTGAAATGCATGCCATTGATTGGGCATTGTTACAGGCAGCTGCGTTATATCCCAAACAAGAAGGATGGGACAGAGATTCCCCCGACCACGTAATACCTACAAAATTCCAACAACAACCACAACCTCAATACCCAATAAAATATGATGCTAAAGCACCTGGGAGGGAAATCCTCAACCATTTGGAGTACCAGGGTGTTATTGAACCCTCAGACTCATCCATGAATAATCCATTATTTCCAGTCACTAAACCCGACCATTCATATAGAATAGTCTTTGACTACAGACATTTAAGTAGTCACACTAAAACATTTGCTATACAAAATGCACATAGAACAGCACTTATGAACAATATAGTGCACAGAAAATACAAAATGACCCTCGATATATCCAATGGGGTTTTCTGCCACAATATAGCACCTGAAAGTAGGGACCTAACAAGTTTTAGTACCCTTGGCTCTTAGAAAAAGTTCTGCTGACTGCCACAGGGGTACAAGAACATCCCAGGGCTGTTCTCAGCTTGTGTGACATCTATTTGACACCATATTGACCCTGAGGAGTTGTCATGTGTGGATGACATTTATCTCACAAATGATGACCTCATGCAACATTTAAGACGGGTTGCCCGTATTGTTGTAGAATTTCCGAAATCAGCTACAAATTCAATTTACAAAAAACAAAAATAGCCTTCCTTAATGTCCTGTTTTTGGGATACGAATTGTCAGATGAAGGCAGGAGCCTGGCCCCCAATTTTTTGAAAAATGCTAACAACTACAACCTCCAAACACAATAAAAAAGCATCAATCAGTATTTTAAAACTTTGGTAGAACATACATTCCAGATTATGCACAATGCATCAAACCATTGTACAACTTAATACATCCTGATTTTACTGGTAAATTTTGGACAGTCGAACACACATGCATTCCTCAAGCTTTGCAAAAAGACATGCTTGAAGCAAAACAATTGCATACAAGGGACATAAAAAACATCTGGCCATCAGAGTAATTTCTGGTGTCATTGGTTTCACCTATGTGACATTCAATGAGGGTGAGACTGTCCCAATTGCATGCAAATCACACTTATATTTCACAGCTGAACAACACTTTGCTCCCACTGAGAAAATCCTCACTGCTGTCCAGCTAGCGGTCCTTAAAGAGAGACCTCTGGCCCAGGGGAAGGGCATTATTGTTGTCTCCCCGATTCCAGCCCTAGAGGTTGTTACCAAAACAAGTGTTCCTAACGCTAAAGCACTACAACCACGTTGGATTCAATGGGCACTGATAGCCACTGATGTTGATCATGTCTTTGACTCTAAGGGCCAGATGTAGGTAGCAAAAAAATTGCGAGTCGGAAATTGAAATTCAATGCGAATCGCAATTTCCGACTCGCAAAATGGAATCCAAGAAAAAAGTGCAACACCAATTTGCGACTCGCAAATGATGTTGCACCGCATTTTGTGAGTTCGCTTCTAGCGAGGTCGCATTTTGCGACCTCGCCAAAAGCGAGGTCGCAATTTCCGAGTAGGGTGTTGCAAATTGCGACTGGCCCGCAAATTGCCTGCAGGTGCTGCACTGTTTGGAAATTCACTTCCTGGCTCTTGGTGATGACATCAGAACCAGGAAGTCATCAAATACACCTGGGAGGAGGGAGGACCACACCCTTTCCAAACTGCTGTGCAACACCCAGGAGAGAGGACCGGCTGGTACAATGGAGGAAACAGGCAGTGCTGGGAGAAGATGAAAACTGAAATTTTCTGACAAAGAACTGGAGGTGCTCACAGAAGAATGCTGCCAGCACTACGACAAACTGTTTGGGAAGGCAGCCCTGAGTGTCTCAGACACAGAAAAAAGATGATTTGGCAGCAAATCCAGGACCGGATTAATGCCATAGGGGTGAGCCACCTCACCCTGGAGGAAATCAAGAAAAGGTGGTATGACCTGCGCTCCAGGACAAAGGAGAGGGTAGCAGAGCGGCTTAGAGAAATGAGGGGCACCGGAGGAGGCCCATCCACCGTCCCACCACCCACAGCCATGGAAGCAATTGTGGAGCAGACCCTGGAGCCTGAGGTCGCAAAGGGAGAAGTGGACAGTTCTGCGCCAGGGACATCCAAAAGTGAGTACCATGAAATATGAATTCACACCTACAAGTGCAGTATACACACTCTCCCAGTGCACAGCAGCAGTCACCACCAGACTAGCTCCATTCCAGTCTAGCAACCACTAGAATAGTGCATTATGGGCAATGTAGTACAGTAGTTAGCATATAGGCAAATGTTTATTATGAGGCATAAAACGGATGTGAGAGACTGACAGTGTATTCCCTATGTCCCACAGGTCTCCCACAAGACACCCCCAGCAGCGACAACAGGCAGGGAGGAGACCATGGGCCAGAGACAGTGCAGGAGGCTGCTGCAGAAATTCCTGGGCCCAGCAGGACACCACCAGAGTCCTATTAGGAACAAGAGCAGGAAATAGGGGAAGCTGATACGACCCCTGGCCCCAGTCCCACAGCAAGTCGTTGTGAGCCAGCAGCAGGACAAAGGCGCAGATGCAGACGCCGAGTTCTGGCAGTGCCCCAGGAGGAGATAGGGGAGGAAGGCTTTGCAGGAATGGAGGCATCCCAGACCAACGGTCAGCGCCTGCAAAACAGACAATTGAGGTAAATCTCAAGTACATTACACAGGATGGAGAGCAACATGACCACTGGGCTGGCTGAAGTGAACACGCAGTTCACTAGAATGAATTAACATATGGGGGATCTCATCCAGGCCATCTGCCAACTTGTGATGGAACTGGTGGCAGATAGACAGTATGCAAGGCGCAGGGAGCGCCACACAGTGGCATGATTTGACTGCATGGCAGCTTCAATTGGGCGTCTTGCAACAAACACAACTGGCCTGTCTAGATGGACAGTGAGTTTACAGGTGGAACTTGGCCACTTTGCGGGCGATGTGGCACGTGGACTTGGCCGCATCAGCCACGCAGTGGACTTGATGGAAGTTAGGCAGGTGGCAAGGGGCACAGGTGAGACCCCTCAGGACAGTGAGGAGGGGTCCACAATAAGCAGTGTGTCTGCAAGTGACTCACATGTGCTGAGGAGCGCAAGTGCACGGCAGGGGTCAGATGACCCACCTGGGATGAGCCATGCTGGACGCACAAGGAGGAGGGTGTGAGACATCAGACAGTAATGAGGCACATGATGTCAATGTGTCCTTATTACATTAGGACATGTACAGACTTTAACGGACACACATTTCTTTCACCATTTAGTTTACAAATAAAAAGGTTTTGTTTGTTCCACTACACAACTGGGCTCTGTTTGTCTGACATCAGTGAGTGTGGTGACAGTTGCCACGTACCTGCCAAAGTATTGGGTTGCAATGTGGTTCCGTCTCTGTCTGCCTTGATTTGCAATGCTTCTATCCCCAGGCTGTTGGTGTGGTAGCTCTTGCTCCTCATCCTCCGTATCTGTGTCTTCAGGGGTGAGATGTAGCCCACGTCTGGTGGCAATGTTGTGTAGGATTGCACATGCGGCAACAATCTTGAATGCTGTTATTAGGGCATACTGGAGGGCACATCCACTTTTGTGGAGGCATCTGAATCTTTCCTTTAACATTCCAAAGGTCCTCTCGATGACAGTTCTGGTCCGCCGATGGGCACTGTTATGTCGCCTCTTGTTCTCATTGCCAGGTGTTAGGTACAGGGTAAGTATACATGGTCTTAGAGCATATGCACTGTCACCTGTCTGACAAAAATTAGCAATGTTAGCAGGGCATGGATGGTTTCTACAGTGACCTGTATGTATGGCTTCAGGGTGTATTCAGCAATGTCTAATAGAGATCCGTCTCCAAACTCCCCACGTTCTAGGCGTTGGTGTATCCCACTGTGCCTGAATATGTATGAGTCATGTGCACTCCCTGGAAGTTTGGCTACAATGTCAGTAATGACATTATGGGCGTTGCATACCACCTGGATGTTTAGTGAGTGGGTAGGTTTCCTATTGCGGAACACATATTCCAGATTTGCAGGAGGGCATATTTGTATATGTGGCCCGTCCACACACCCAATTACAAGGGGGAAGCTGGCAATTCTGTAGAAGTCCAACTTGGTGCTGTTTATTTCTGCCTCATTCCTGGGTAGGTATATATATCTGGACATGTGTGTGAGTATGGCATCTAGGAAACATCTGAAGAATCGTGAGAGTGCACTTTGGGATACCCCACCTGCCACTGCAATCACCCCCTGATAGCTGCCGAGGCCAAGAGGTGCAGTGAGCATAGCACTTGCACATGTGTAGGGATGGCGCTGCCGCGCATTCTCTGTCGTTGAAGCTGCGGATTGAGTAGTTCAATTAATTCTAATATTGCTGCACTGCTCAGTCTATATTTGTCATAAATCTCCTCCTCAGTTTGTTGGAATAGTGTCTGCCTGGTTCCGTATATCCTCTCCTGTCTCTGCGTCCTCCTCCTCATCTGCTGGGCAGCGTGAACTCTCCTCCTCCATGCTATCACATACAGTTCAGCAATTTTGAGTAACCCAGATGCCTTCTGGGTCTCCTTTTATACTTTGGTTCTGGTTACCACCTGCTCTGAATCAGTGGTCATTTGGATGTGCAAAATGGGCTTTTGCGACTAGTCGCAATTTGCGACTGGCTTTTTCATATGGTTTGCGACTCGCAAATTGCAACTTCATTTTTGTGGGTCGCAAAATCAGGTTGCAAATGTTGTGAGTCAGTAATGGCTCGCATCGCTATTTGCACTTCGGAAATTGGATTTTTGCATCTCATTTCAGATTTTGCGAGGTTGCAAATTGCAAATCGGGCCATTTGCGACTCGCAAAACTTTGCTACATCTGGCCCTAAATTGCAGACCCAGGAAATTCTTGCAATATGAACTTGAGTATCCAGTTCCAGCAAATACATTGTCTATCGAACAATATCATAAAATCTTGTACACTGATGGTTCAGCCCAACCAGCGATAGGAACAAAACATCAATAATTAGCTGCTTGCAAAGTCGTGAGTGGTCACATGAAGGATGGCAAGTTCCATCCACCAAATACCTACACGCAGACCCTAGGAGATTGCACTGCACAACTTGCAGCGCTCAAAGCTCTGGTGATGGCACTGGAATATACAGATCCTGAGCAGATGATGTTGATTGCCTGTGATTCGTACTATTGTGTCCAGTCCTTCGATGAATATCTGCATTACTGGAGCCAATATGGGTTCAGAGATTCAAAAGGCAACACCGTTAAACACAGACTTCTGTGGTGGAAAGTAGCGGATCTGAAGGAAACGCTACCTAATGTCCATGTTGCACATACACTAGGACATCAGCGTGTTGGAATACACGTTGAAGGCAATACTTTGGCTGATGAAGCAGACAAATCATCAGTAGTTTTGGCTTCTGTTGCTGCAGTAACTCGTTCCAAGCTAAGAGTGCATGATGAAACACCAGCAGCCATATCAGCTTCGGCTGATTGCACGCCTTTTCCTAAAGCATATCCGGCTAAGTATTCCCACCGAATGGCAGGCTTGTTTGATGCACAAGTAACAATATCAGGTGTGGGAGTTTGGATAGTTCCCATTAAAGAGCTAAGACCTGTATTAGTAAAAGCAGTGCATGAGGGTGTTGCTTCTGCCCATGCAGGTGTGGCGGCTGCCAATTCAATATTACAATCACGATATTGGTGGCCAGGTCTATATAAACAGAACAAGCAGTATCTCCTTTGCTGTGACATCTGCCAGCAAATAAAAGGGTCACCGGAAAAGGCCTACTGCACACACCCCTCCTAATTTTGAACAAACCATTACAATGTGTGTACTTGGATCATTGTGGTCCCCTGACTCCAGATAGTCCATACAAATATATTCTAGTCGCTGTTGACTCATGCTCCAGATTTCTGTGCGTTTAGCCACCACGCTTGGCTAACGCTCGAACTGTTATTAAAGATTTGCAAGTTTGTATCGATACTTATGGCTTACAGGGACGCCATGGCTTCGTTAGGGGTCCAACTGCATTACTCATTTCCATTTCATCCCGAGGGAAATAGTGTCGTGGAGCGACAAAACCAGGGTTTAAAGCAATCCTTAACAGCTAGAGTATTAGGCACGGTCGTAGCTGGATTACACGACTATATGGAGTCCAGAGAGCACTTAACAATCTACCTAGAAGGTCCCTGGGGGAGGCATACATCATGCGAATGCCTTTTTGGAACTCAAATGTATGTTCCAGATCTTGATGGTTGTGGCGTCTAGGCGGCGAGTACACCCTATGACCTAAATGAACGTGTCACTGTCTTGCAGGACTTACAACTGTTCTGTGATGACAACACATCTGCCAATGCTGCCTCCCTTGGAATCAGGGATGTATCAGTTACATCCACTGGCTGGATTCCTAAACTTGAGGCTCTATTGAGTGAAAAGATTTCTGTGAAAAAGAAATTTGGTCCTTCTTACTGTGCACCGGTTCCTGTCCTGGGAATACACTGCACCAGAACTGTCATACTACCACCGCTGCCTGGTTCTAAAGAAAATCGCTTTGTCTCCATCGACAATGTCAAGTTACACCATGTGGCCGATCCTGCACAGCAGACCTAGAGGACTCCTGAGTAGTTCCCGAATCCCTTCCACTACAGATCAGGATGTTCCCCTACAAGTCTTCAACAGCAACGTTGATACTTCTCCGAACTTGGGGAGGGTGGAAAATGAGCTTTCATTGGTTCCATTGACAACCACTTCCACATTGATGTCTGCTAATACGGAGAAGGTTTCTACAAATTCTACACAAATGGATGTAGTAACTTACTACGCACCACCGAGGGAACCTTTAGCAGCTTCACCTCTACAAAATACACCTCCAGCATTTATTTGTACAGATGATGGTTACTTCGCCGAAGCTGATGACTTTTGTTCAGACTTATCTGCCCCGACTGCAACAGAACTTTCAAGAGCACATAAGCTGATGCATTGGCTTAAAATTAACTATTTCTTTCGTCCGTGGATTTATCTATGGCTTTTATTGACTGTACTTGCCTCTCTCCTTTGGATTGGGTTTGTCATTGTCTTCTTTCTCCTGATGCATGGTCATTTTCTTCCCGAAAGCTCTACAGTTGAACTGGTGAATGAGGTTCTAGAACCACATTTTTCATCACACAGAATTTGCAGAGACTTGTCTCTGGTGAACATTACAGCCATACAAATTCCTGATGGGATTGTTTGGGACAAAGTATTATTCAATATATATGGGCCTACTGAGGTCATTCAAATACCATATGTATTTAAACTTTCCATGACAGATGTGATCAAGCCCGGAGTGGTTTCTGATGATGGGATGTGAAAACTGTTGATGCTATGATGTCCGATCTAAAGTATTAAACGGTATTTGAGAATGAAGATGTGTACCAGTTTAAAGGAAATTATGGAGACATGTTCTGTTATAATTATTATGGGCCTTATTACATTCACAGACCAAGCAGTATGTCCTTTGCTGTGACATCTGTCTGCAAATAAAAGGGTCCACTGTGAAGCACCCACCTCAGACACCCCTCCTAATTTCAAACAAACCATTAGAATGTGTGTACTTGGACCATTGTGGTCCCCTTACTCCAGATAGTACATACAAATATATTCTAGTCGCTGTTGACTCATGCTCCAGATTTCTGTGGGCTTAGCCACCATGTTTGGCTAATAAACTGTTAATAAAGATTTGTGAGTCTTTATCGATACATATGCTGTTGTGGCTTTCCATTCGGACTGGAGCCCTGCTTTTGCCTAAAAGGCTTAGAGGGACACCATGGCTTCGTTAGGGGTCCAACTGCATTACTCATTTCCATTTCTTCCTTAGGGAAATAGAGTTGTGGAGCGACGAAACCAGGGTTTAAAGCAATCCTCAACAGCTACAGTATTAGGCACGGGTCGTGGCTGGCTTACACGCCTATATGGAGTCCAGAGAGCACTTAACAATCTACCTAGAAGGTCCCTGGGGGAGGCATATGGTGTCTAGGCGGCGGGTACACCCTATGACATAAATGAACGTGTCACTGTCTTGCAGGACTTACAACTGTTCTGTGATGACAACACATCTGCCAATGCTGCCTCCCTTGGAATCAGGGATGTACCAGTAACATCCACTGGCTGGATTCCTAAACTTGAGGCTCTATTGAGTGAAAAGATTGCTGTGAAAAAGGAATTTGGTCGTTCTTACTGTGCACCGGTTCCTGTCCTGGGAATACACAGCACCAGAACTGTCATACTACCACCGCTGCCTGGTTCTAAAGAAAACCGCTTTGTCTCCATTGACAATGTCACATTACACCATGTGGCCGATCCTGCACAGCAGACCTAGAGGACTCCTGAGTAGTGCCCGAATCTCTTTCACTACAGATCAGGATGTTCCCCTACAAGTCTTCAACAGCAACGTTGATACTTCTCCGAACTTGGGGAGGGTGGAAAATGAGCTTTCATTGGTTCCAATGACAACCACTTCTACATTGATGTCTGCTGATACGGAGACATTTTCTACAAATTCTACACAAACAGATGTAGTAACTCACTACACACCACCGAGGGAACCCTCAACAGCTTCACCTCTTCAAAATACACCTCCAGCATTTGTTTGTACAGATGATGGTTACTTCGCCGATGCTGATGACTTTTGTTCAGACTCATCTGCCCCTACTGCAACAGAACTTTCAAGAGCACATAAGCTGATGCATTGGATTAAAATTAACTATTTCTTTAGTCCATGGATTTATCTATGTCTTTTATTAACTGTACTCGTCTTTCTCCTTTGGATTGGGTTTGTCATTGTCTTCTTTCTCCTGATGCATGGTCATTTTCTTCCTGAAAGCTCCACAGTTGAACTGGTGGATGAGGTTCGAGAACCACATTTTTCATCACACAGAATTCGCACAGACTTGTCTGTGGTGAACATTACAGCCATACAAATTCCTGATTGGATTGTTTGGGACAAAGTATTATTCAATATATATGGGCCTACTAAGGTCTTTCAAATACCATATGTATTTAAACTTTCCATGAGAGATGTGATCACCCCCGGAGTGGTTTCTGATGATGGGATGTGAAAACTGTTGATGCTATGATGTCCGATCTAAAGTATTATACGGTATTTGAGAATGAAAATGTGTACCAGTTTAAAGGGCATTATGAAGGCATGTTCTGTTACAACTATTATAGACACTATTACATTCACAGAGCAAGTATCCCAAAGACTATTTTTAAATATACACAATGGGAACACTGCCCGCCTCCACCAGCAGGCAGTTCTAAAACACAAACTGTAAAATGTGCATATTTTTCTGGACACAATGTCAAAAATGCTGAGTCATATTATTTTTAATAGCCAGAAATGGAAAGTCAACATTGTTTATTGACTGATACAAAATTGATTTACTCTGATTCATTTGATTGCCGATTGGCTTTAGAAGGCTATGAATACTGGTTGAAGTCAATTGACTTAAAACGTGTGTGGGGAAAAAAAAGGTGGCAAATAAGAGGAAGAGAAGCTTTATTTAGAGCATGTATGATTCCTGTATGAATAGCTGTTTAGGCTTACCAAACTGAATACGCCCAGCATTCCCACCTCCGCTACATTTTATAAATGGCAAAAATATATTAATGCACCGAAAGACCTGCTCAATGAATGGGTCCAGAATGGTACATTTAACACATCATTTTCACGTCCTGGTGGGTGGTTGTTATGGCCTGTAGACAACAATGAGTGCCACACTTGTTTTGTTAACTCCTCGGGGTGGTTTAAAATAAATAGGCCAGACCCTTGCTATGTGTCTTCAGAAAACTTGGGTATAGTGACAAAATACAGTGTAGGGAAACTATGCCAGCAATGGATGAAGGTCTCCTCACTAGATGCTGTCAAAGAGCATCTAAGTCTCCTGTCCAATGCCACAGGTTTACAGGATTTCCTGTCAGGCCCCAGAAGACAACACAGAAATTGCTTCTTATACGCTGCATATAATGAAATATGGAAGATTTCCCAACAAGAGGCGGCTGCCCGGTTAAGGCAAATAAATCAGGAAAACTTACAGAAAGCATTAGCCATTGTAGATAATGGGATTAACACCTTGTCCAACACCTTAAATAATATTGTATCCTCTGCAATAGCTATGGTACAGAGTGATGTATCATTTTTGCAACATGGACAAAGTCAGCTAAGATCCATTATGCAGTTAGGTTGGACACTACAAACATTGAAAGCAGGTAACGTTCCCTGGCAACACTTGAGTGCAAGGGAGATTTTTTCCACATTTAACTTAACATGACAACAACAAATAATGGCAAAGAAGGTAGCAAAATATGTCATGTTGAATATTGAAAAGTTAGAAAAGTTGCCTTTTTTTACTGTGGCTGAAATACCATCTGGTGAATGGCTAATACATGGGGTTATAAATCTACCCATTTCTACACTTCAATTTACATCCTGTTTGAAACACATTCCAGTGGGCAGATATGAAAGGCTGGGAGATAGTTACATACACAAAGTGTGGGAGCTTCCTTTCTCGTACAAATGTTTCAATGGCACGAAAGAGGTCTTTCTTAGCAGTAGTGAATGCAAGACTTCTGTGAGTCATTCGATGGTTTGTAAACAGCAATCCTTGTATGGGGTATGTAATGCCTCCGTGGAAAAAGTAGCTTGTTATCTGAAGGGTGTCCCAGTCCCCTTGAATAGACCTGTGTTCCAGGTGCTCTCCAATTGCACTATGTGCTCCTTAACAGTGAGAACTGTTGTGGGATGCGAGCCGGAATAGTTTACGTCGTTTCGGTCTCCCAAATTGTTACGTGCTGCAGGAATTTCATTCTTCCCCTTACGTAGTTTCAAGGAGTAGCCAACATTTGGCCTCATATTGCTACTGCTGATGTGAAGTTTGACAGGTTGAGTAGACTAAAGGCTTTATTGTTTCAAAAACATGTGGCGCTTACATCTGCATGCGAGACCTATGCGCAGCAGGTTGAGGTCATTGTCGGAGATTCGGTCACCTTTGACTCCAAACTTTCCGAGAAATTTTGGTGAACTCATGGGACGAATATTTAATGCGTCGTTGGCTAGGGTATGCACCTAGGCCAGGCAGAACCCTCCTACTCTAGTCAGGAGAAGGGAGTTACAAGTCCAAGATGACCCCTGCTTACCCCCTTGGTAGCTTGGCACGAGCAGTCAGGCCTATCCCAGAGGCAATATGTAAAGCGTTTGCACAACACACGTGACACACTATCCCCACCACAAAGGAAACTCAACACCCAGTTATATGAAAATATACTGTATTGTACACAATGCAATTATTAGACCACACAAAACATGTCAGTAATATCCTGCTACCTTAGCAGTTGTCAGAACGTTACACATTAGTTACACTGCAGAACCAGCAGTAGTCACATATAACACACAGGATACTTATTATTCTGCAACATAAGCAGTAGTCAGGAATCACATTCCTACACAAATGTACTTGTCATAGAAATATCATAAATGTCCATATCAGTAACATTATAAAACACATACCATGTCAGGAAAGCATATTAACATGTTAAGCCCTTAAAAGGAGCATCAACACATATATGTAGCACATCATAAAATAGGTAGGTTAGCATATAAATCAATAATGTTCATACTAGGAACATAAGAAATATGGATGTCCAAGAAAGTACCTGTTTTCATGATGAAAAGCACTTCTATTGCCAAGAAGAACAAAATGGGGCCCCTTGCGCTCCGTGTGCTCACTTTGGGGGCCACTCCGATGATTGGGGGAGAAGGGGCGACACGCTCCCCCTACGGTTTTATAACAAGCCCCACCAACAAAGGGGGGGACAATGCCCCAAAAGAACAAGGAGACACAGTGGGGGGCCACCCGCCTCCAGTGAGGGCCCACGAAACACAAGGGAGGACTATAGCGGGCGGGGAGCCTCCAGCGAGGCTTCCACCCAGCCCGCGTCCTCCGTGGCCTCTGGGGCTCCGGTCAGGCAGGGGGAGCCTCTAATGAGGCTTCCATCTCCCCTGCCCATCTTCAGGGCACTTGCAAGGGACTCCGGTCGGGCGGGGAGCCTCTGATGAGGCTTCCTTCCCCGCCTGTCTTTCCAGACGGGAGCAGGCACCGAAGCGGGTGCCTGCTTGTGCCCTGGGGGGTGCTCCTTGGAGCATACTTTGGCCCAGGGGCATGGTAGGAGCTCACTTGCTCCTTTCCTGACTTTTGGTGGTACCCCGGGGGACAGGGGATAGTGTGACTCTGGCGCTCAACAGAAATAGCCCGGGTCGCGGCTGTGAATTCTTTAATGGCAACAGCAACGCGCCAATGAGCGCCAGGGCAGGTTGGGCACACAACCACACTTTCAGGCTGTGAAGTAAATAAAAAGGAAAGTGCTTCCATGCGGTTCTAGGCTAATTAAGCCACGCGCTATCAAAGCGTTATAAGGGAATCAAAGCACTCTTTAGGCTGGATGCAGTTGCAGGGGTCAGGGGCCACAGCACCCTGCCCCTGGGGGACAAAGCCAAGGAAGAAGGAGCACAGGTGGCAGGGCCCAGCAGTAGGCCAGCGCAAGGGGGATGCAGACAGATGGCAGTCTCTCCTAGTGACCCTGCAGGTCACAGGTCAGCACAGTGTCAGCAGTCCATGGCGGTTCCTTGTGAGTCCCTCCAGCATTCTGTGTCCAGTTCCAAGTGAGTTCCAAGGTGTCTCCAGTGTCTCCAAATTGTGGGGAAATCTCCACTGTACTTATACTCAGTTTTCCAGTGTGTTTACAAAGAAGGGGAGAGGAGGTTCCAACCTCTTACAACTGGTTCTGGGAGTGCCCCCTCTCTCCTCCAGCACAGGCTCCAAACATCAGTTGGGGGTAAACAACCACATGGTGTGAGGCCAGGGCACAACCTTTACAAATGCAGGTGTGCTTCGCCTCTCCCTCCTCCAGCACAGGCTCCAGACATCAGTTGGGGGTAAATAACCCTATTGTGTGAGACCAGGGCACAGCCTTAACAAATGCAGGTGTGCCCCGCCTCTCCCTTCTCTCAGCCCAGGAAGACTATTCAGTATGCAGATGCACCTCTGTGACACCTCCACCTTCCCTGTGTACAGGCTGTCTGAAACATATGCAAAAGGCCCGACTGTCACTCTGCCCAGACATAGATTGGAGTTAAGCTGCAAAACATCAGAGTCATAAGCACAGAGAAATGCTCACTTTCTAGAAGCAAACAAACACAAATGATGGACGGAATGTGGAACCAATCAAACATTCACCCCCGACAGAAATCTGGAAGGCTATGCCCAAACGTGGGTCCCATGCTTGCCATGCCACCAGATTCAAGCTACCCTGGCTGATGAAGGGTGGTACCCTGAAACTGGTCCCAGGGAAGTTGTTTCTGGTTCAGGGAGGATCCCGCCTGGCAGTTTAGTTTAGACTGTTCCCATGAGGAACAGGGTCAAGACTGATTTACATATGGCTGGGTCCAAACTGGAATGGCATGGCACGCAAAAAAAATGATGGGTTAAACCCAGGTCTGTGACTGGGGGTGAATGTTTGATTTGCTCTGCATTCCGTCCATCATCTGTTGTTTTTGCACTTTCTAGAAGTGGCATTTATGTAATAGTAATAACAAATCCACTTATACCAGTAAGCAGCATTTCTCATCACCATTACAACCATACCAAACATGCCTACGCTACTCCTCATAAATCAGACAGTACCTCCTACACATAAGGCAGGGCATTTCCAATGCAATCCTACGAGAAGGCAGCACTCACAACAGTGAGAAACCAAATAGACTGTCACTACCAGGACAGGCTACACTACCTGGCACATGTCCTGCCTTCTACCTAAATGGCACCCTGCCCATAGGGCTAGCTAGGGCCTACCTTAGGGATAGTAAAGGGGAGTTCTGGGCCTGGCAAGTAAGTTTAGATGCCGGGTCCCTGTGGCAGCAAACTGCGCACACAGGCCCTGCACTAGCAGGCCTGAGACAGGTTTGAAAGGCTACTTCAGTGGGTGATGCAAGCAGCACTGCAGGCCCACTAGTAGCATGTAATTTAGAGGCCCTGGGTATTGAGATACCACTGTACAAGGGACTTACAGGTCAATTAAATATGCCAATTAGGTGTAAGTCAATCATACCAAGTTTAGAAGGGAGAGCACCTGCAGTTTAGCACTGATCAGCAGTGATAAAGTGCTCAGAGTCCTAGGGCCAACAGCGAGAGGTCAGAAAAAATAGGAGGAAGGAGGCAAAAAGTCAGGGGATGAACCTGCCACAAGGGCCAGGTTCAACAGTCCAGTATTACTGGAATCATCCACTTTTTAAGGCTGTTGGTTCTGGTTTTATTCACACCTTCTTCTCTATATTCGGTTTAATACCATCAGCCATACATTCTATATTTTCAAGTGTTTTCAGTGGATTTCCGATTACTTTGGCTATAATAGGTTGCATTTTCCTGTTGCTACTTTTTCTGAGCAATGGCTGTCCCGTCACAGCAAGGAGTACTGAAAACGCTACCGCCAGCACAACTGTGTCATGAACGCATCATGCAGTATTTCGGAGCACCACTCCTGCAACAACTGGAGTGTGACTGGTCTTTGTCATTCCGACTGGTTTTGGATTGCGTGCAGCCCGTGTTTCGATGCCTCTGGTGCCTTTTCTAATGTGCACTAAAAGTCTGTCTTTCTACGCAGCGCTTACTGTGATTGGATGCTGATATGTTGATGTTCTTGATGAAGGCTCATTATCAGACATGCGCGTTGAGGGCAGTGGCGGCCGGCAGTTTTAGGAGGGAGGGGGGCGGGCAGCACACTTGCACTCTTTCTTTCACACATGCACGCACAGCCATTAACAACACTCATCAACATTCAAACATGCACGCACGCACCAAACATTCATTAAAAAGGTCACACACACACTTGCCTTCAGCCTCGGAGGTCCCAGGGTGGTTGGGACTGCTGCCTTCCCTCACTGGCAGCAGTCCCAACGTAGTCACAGACTGGCATGGGGTCAGTGAGACGTCCAACCCACCCCACTCTGTGACGAGGTGTCACTGATTGACACTCCCCCTGCGTGCTTTAGGGCTTAAACCTAAAGCACCCAGGTCGGAGTCATTGGGTGACGCTTCCCCTCGTCACCAAGGGGGAGGGCCTCAAGGCACCTTTGCTGAGCCGAGGAGATCACGCCCATAGGAGCTGTGACCTCTTTGCCCAGCAAAGTTCAGCTCAGGCAGCCAGGAGTCTGTGCAAATCGTGCATGTCTGCTCCTGGCTGCCTAACCTGAACATGAAGAGTTGACCTTTGTTCAGCCTGACAGACACTCTTCATGAGGGGCAAAAGGTGGAGGGGCGTGGCCCCTCTGCCCTAAAGGACGGCCGTGTATGGTTGAGGGTGCGTTTGCTACAGGAAGCCATTTATGAGTTGCCTTTTATGGATTCTGTGACTCTTAACTCTATGGAGGACATGACACGGAATGCTGCTGCCTCAGCTGGAGTTCAGGCTTTGGAACATGAGTGCTCTGTGGTTTTCCTTGAATATGATCTGGATATTTTACCACCTGTTGAAGTGGAACGTCTCCGGCCTACAATTGTCCCAGATGTAATTGGAGACTTCCAAAGTGACACTGCCTCTTGAATTCGGCTTGTTTATAATTGTCCTTTTCCTGCCTCTGTGTCTCTTAAGTTGTCACTATTGACATATGTTAGAAATGGGGTCTTTGGTTGACAGTCAGGTTACCCCCTGTTCAAGCAAGGACCCTCGTCAGGGTAAAAGAGAATCACCCTCAGCTAACCCCTGCTTACCCCCTTGGTAGCTTTGCAGAGCAGAAGGCTTAACTTCAGAGTGCTAGTTGTAAAGTATTTTTACCAACACACACAGTAACTTAATGAAAACACTACAAAATGACACAACACAGGTTTAGAAACATAGGAAATATTTATCTAAACAAAACAAGACCAAAACGACAAAAATCCACCATACACAAGTCAAGTTATCAATTAAAGATCAAAAAGAGTCTTTAAGTAGTTTTAAAAACACACTAGCGCTGCTAGAGTGAAAATGTACCGGGTGTGCGTCAAATATAACTCCGCACGGGCGGGTGTGCGTCAAAAATAACTCTGCACGGCAGTACTTGAGTCAAAAATCCAGCCGCACGATGATCTGAAAATCCCGCAGTGCAGGTTGTGATCTCCCAGCCCCTGTCAGCGATGCTGCGCGTCATTTCTCCTGCTCCGTGCGTCGATTTTTCGGTCGCGTTTCCTGCGAGCGTCGTTTCTCAGCTGCGGAGCCGGCGGCTCGTTGTTTTTTCAGCCGCAGATCGGATTTGCGTCAATCTTTTCCCCGCACGGCGCTGTGTGCGTGGATTTTCGTGTCTTTAGACTGCCAGCTTCTCCTTTCAGGGTCCCAGGAACTGGATGGGCACCACAGGACAGAGTAGGAGTCTCTCCAGAGACTCCAGGTGCTGGCAAAGAGAAGTCTTTGCTGTCCCTGAGACTTCAAACAACAAGAGGCAAGCTCTAGATCAAGCCCTTGGAGATTTCTTCTCAAGATGGAAGGCACACAAAGTCCAGTCTTTGCCCTCTTACTCTGGCAGAAGCAGCAACTGCAGGATAGCTCCACAAAGCACAGTCACAGGCAGGGCAGCTCCTCTTCCTCAGCTCTTCAGCTCTTCTCCAGGCAGAGGTTCCTCTTGGTTCCAGAAGTGTTTCTAAAGTCTGTAGATTTGGGTGCCCGTCTTATACCCATTTTAGTCTTTGAAGTCACCTTTCTTCAAAGGGGACTCACACCTACTTGTGAAATCCTGCCTTGCCCAGGCAAGGCCTCAGACACACACCAGGGGGTTGGAGCCGGCATTGTCACAGGCAGGCACAGTCCTTTCAGATGAGAGTGACCACTCCACCCCTCCCTCCTAGCAGAGATGGCTAATCAGGAAATGCAGGTTACACCCCAGCCCCCTTTGTGTAACTGTCTAGTGTGAGGTGAAAAACAACCCAACTGTCAAACTGACCAAGACAGGGAATCCACAAACAAGGCAGAGTCACAGAGTGGTTTAATCAAGAAAATGCTCACTTTCTAAAAGTGTCATTTTTAAACACACAATCTCAAAACCAACTTTACTTAAAGATGTATTTTTAAATTGTGAGTTCATGGACCCCAAACTCCACATGTCCATCTACTCTCTAGGAGAATCTACACTTTAATCATATTTAAAGGGAGCCCCCATATTATCCTATGAGAGAGACGGGCCTTGCAACAGTGAAAAACGAAATTGGCAGTATTTCACTGTCAGGACATATAAACCACATTACTATATGTCCTACCTTATCCATACACTGCACCCTGCCCTTGGGGATACCTAGGGCCTACCTTAGGGGTGCCTTACATGTAAGAAAAGGGAAGGGTTAGGCCTGGCAAGTGGGTACACTTGCCAAGCCAAATTTACAGTGTAAAAATACACACACAGACACTGCAGTGGCAGGTCTGAGACATGATTACAGGGTTACGTGTGTGGGTGGACCAACCAGTGCTGCAGGCCCACTAGTAACATTTGATTTACAGGCCCTGGGCACCTCTAGTGCACTTTACTAGGGGCTTAACATTAAAACAAATATGCCAATCATGGAGAACCAATTACATACACATTTTAAATAGGAGCACTTGCACTTTAGCACTGGTTAGCAGTGGTAAAGTGCCCAGAGCAATAAAAACAGCAAAATCAGAGTCCAGCACACATCAATAACCTGGGGAACAGAGGCAAAAAGTTAAGGGAGACCACGCCAAGGATGAAAAGTCTAACAACATATTCTTTTTTTTTTTGTGGAAGATTTATTAGATTTTTTTCCTTTTTCTTCAGCCTTTTAAACCACCTTTGACCTGCAAGGGAAGGGTGTTGTATAGCTATTTTAGCCATGTTTTAGACACACTGGTTTTAAGCTAACTAGGCCTGCCACTGTGCACTTTAACCCTGTTACATTTTATTCATCATTGCTTTTTTTTTCTAGTAATAGCAAGATTTGCGGTGCTGTTTTATTTTCTTTATCTCATTGTACTTTCGCCTAGGAAAGCATTACGTTCTTAGTAGGACATTTATTTCACTGTGTGCTTTCTCCAAGGCTGCAGTCAGATAGGGTTGCCGACAAACGTGGTATGCTGTGTCTCCAACATTCACAGAAAACACATACTCATACATGGGGACTATTTCTTAGAATGTCAGCTGTTTTATTATAGAAACACTTCTCTGTCCCAGACACGTTAGAGGTAGATTCCAGCCAGATGACCACGACTGTAGCTGATTGCTTCTCTGCGGCTTCTTGCTTTGATGGCCAGCACCCGATCCACATGGGGACGGTGTCTCTGTAGACCACAGGCTTCTTACTCCAAGTACAATGGATGGTGTACCCCCTAGGGGGAAACCCAAAGGGCAGATTAGGCTTATTGGGCCGTGCTCAGACATAGTGTAGGTAGGAGAAATATAATCATCAATCCTAATGACAGTATGGTAGAATTTTTCTTGTGTTTTACTCTGTTAGTAACTTGTTTGCTTTTATTGTGTTTCTTCATCCTAGTTTTTGCAATACACGCCTTTTTATCTAAGATGGAGTTACTTCAATAAATTCCTATTGCACTATACTCTGCCTCTGTCGGCTTTGCCTACATGAGACTTTTGGTAACTGAGAGAAAAGGATGGGATCTGATCGACCAGGTTACCCCTAGGAGTCATCTTCTCATGCGCCCGGTTGCCACAATCATCTCGGCTCGAGATGAGGCGCTGATAGTTAGCCGGAGACCTAGATTCGGCCAGCAGGCGTCACGTGGTGCGGAATTCTACTTAGTAGCCTCAATCCATGTGATCCTGTTTCCCAAATCCACTACCCTCATTAGCATAATGAGAACCTACGCGACAATCCCAAAAAAAGCCTAGTGCCCACAAGGTAGGCTGCCAAGTAGCCCAGAAGGCAAAATGTGGTATTTAAAGGTAGACCATGTAGGAGTGTAAAGTTTACACAGCCTTGCAGTGGCTAGCACCCAAAACCATTTTCACTTAGAAACACTGGGAAACAATATAAAATATTAATCTTGCTATCTCAGGCTTGGGACCAGCTAGAAAATGAATAAACAGCTATATTTGATATTTGTTAAAAGCCTAACTTAATGCTGATGTCAGATTTTTTATAAATATTAGGAAAAAGAGACTTTTCAGAAAGTTACCTTTTCCATGACTCAATGTTCCTGGAGGTTAATTTGCATTAGCCCTCCAACTGTCACCCAGCTAGTTAAAAGCCCTATTGAGGTGTGAAAACAAATCAAATGGCAGCGGTAGTAGCCTAGGTGTGAGGAGGTGCTTTTGTTCACCTGGCAGGAAGACCAGTTGGCCTGTGCCCAGGATCTAAATGTTGATAATTTAATGGGTAGGGAACAAACCAGTCAGAAACAGAGATGACATCAAACACAGGATATTCATATAAAATACTTTATATACTTCAAAATACCATAAAAACTACATGACCGACAATGTTAAAAACAACTTGTAGAGAACCAGTGACAAATAATACTGATTGAGCAAGGAGAGAGCTGGAGACCAAGGACCCCAATCGCAAAGAACCTCTGCACTCATGGCGGAAGCTCCGCACTGCAGTTGTCATTGCGGAGATTCTGACACGACTGCGGAGATTCCACCATGAGTGCAGAGACTCTGCCACGACTGCGGAGATTCTGCCATGAGCGCAGAGTCTCTGCCACGACTGCGGAGATTCCGCCATGAGCGCAGAGTCTCTGCCACGACTGCGGAGAGTCCGCCACGACTGCTGTGGCTCTTTATGAATCGGGCCCCCATGGTTCTCTTAGGTCGCCCAAACAAAGCGGTTCTTGAAAAGACATAATGGAAGTGAATGGCAGCCCACTGGGTCTCTCATGATGTTTCCAGTGGTGGCAGAGATTTGATGCCACCTTAACTATGATTATTGCCTCAGGCATCAGCCCAGGTCCCAATAATCAATAGGAGGAGCTGTGCTAGTGCATGAGGGGCTACTTCTGTTACTTTGGGGCATTGGGGTAAAGAAACTTGAGAGGGCCCCCTGCAAAGTACATGGAGGTTCCCCTGACCTAGTCGGGTGCTCTCAGGCCGGGGTCTCGCTGCACAGTGAACTGTGCTGAGGGCCCCCCCTGGACTTCAGGTCCCCCGCTCGGGGACCACCGCACCGTGGAGGCTGAGGGGGCTAATGTTATGCCACTGCTTTAAGGCGGGGGCAGAACCCCAGTCCCGCTGCGGCCAACCCTGGCTGTTTCTGGTAGTGCTGTGTGAAGTTTGAAAGCAGGGTTTGGCCAGTGGGAATAGTCTGGTTTAAAGCACGTTATCCACCCTGATGTGACATTTACCCTTCTGTCACTTCTGAATATCTCCACTGCATCTTCAGTCTTAAGTTTGTTTAACTTGTCTGCCAGCAGCAGCCTCCTCAGGCTCACTCTCTCTTGGTGAGGTTCCTCCCCCACCATCTCATCTGATCCACACAACATCTGCTCTGTGCTGTCTCACACTGGAGGAACAGAAAAACAAAACAAGTTTAGGTGGTTGCTGAGAGCTGGCAGGCGAAGGATGTGCCCTCCCATGGGAAGCCTCCTCACTATGGAATGCTCAAGAAGGGAAGGCGGGTGCAAAGTGGGCTCTGCCCAGGGCCACAACCTATTAGAGACCCCTGATACATCTGGTTCTGTTCTCCACACTGTCCTACACTCATCAGTATTGAATGATTCTTAAACATAGCTTCTTTTAAATACCATTTTCATTTAATTTATACCAGTGATGTGTGGGACTCTATTATAGACATTTTGCTGAGAAATGCTGTTTGTTTTTGAACACTATGCAACATCCATAAAAAAAGTTCCTTTTGGATCAAAACGGGACCTCACATGGGAAATGGCAGTCGGTCGCAGAGATAATTTGCAGTAATATCAGTGAGCTGCTGCTGCTGTGTTACAATGTTGAAAACACATCACTATCCCTGAATATTACATTTAAACACATTTAGAATTTGGATCAATGTATCTGTGCACTGTCAGTGATCTGGCCGAAGAGGGCATGAAAAAGCTGCAATTGGATCATAAATTCAAAGCTGCTCCTCACAGGTGTCCCCAAACCACATTTGGCAGAGGGCCCCCAAAGTCCTTGAGATGTACTATCTCCAAGTTGGGTTCAGTTTTCCATACATGTGATGGTTTCAAGGCTGGGTGCCCACACAGTATCTCCCTATCGGTTCTTGTTAGGAAGGAACCCATGGATAGTCGTGGGATATCTGTACACTAATTTACAGATACCCCATGCCATGCCATCCCAGTGCTGGCTATCACTCCCTACTGTGAGTCCATCCCTGGTATGGTATTGTGTTCTATTGTAGCATTCGTGGAGTGCTTCCTTCTGCTTCTTGAGGCCCCTTAGCGCTATCTGTAGGCCAAGTAAGCACTACTTGCTTGTGCATGGTTGAGGGAGGGTTGGAGTCAGTGGCGGCTCGCGGGAGGGAAAGGGGGAGGGGCACAAAGGAAAAAAAATAGAATAATAATTTTAAAAAACCTTACCTTTTGTGCCGCACTGAGCCTCGCCGTTCTGACCCGCTCCTTGACTGGACTGTAGGCACAGGCTCCCAGCCAGCCCTGCGTCCAATCCTAACGCTGCTTTCAAGCTGCTGGCAGCATGAAAGCAGCGTTAGGATTGGACAGAGCACCCATCCAGGGCGCTCCAAGGCATAGTGGAAGCCTCTACCTGCTGTCTCCAACCAAGCAACGCAGTGCCTGCGTTGCTGGGTTGGAGAGAGCCCAGTGCGCATGTGTGTTTTGCCGGCCCGAGACGGCCGGCCAAACAAAGGCGCACAGAGGGGGAGCGTCCTCGTCACAACCCCATGGCCCTGCCCCTTTTACTATAAAATGATAATAAACTAAGGCCCTCATTACAACTCTGGCGGTCGGTGTTAAAGTGACGGTAATACCGCAACAGGCCAGCAGTAACAAAAATGGAATTATGACCACGGTGGAAACCACCAACAGATACAGCCACTTTAACACTCCGACCACCATGGCGGTAGCAACAAACACCGCAGCGGTAATCGCCAACAGCCGGACGGAAGACAATGTACTGCGCACCCATTGCAACCCGCCCATCCGCCAGCTATTCCGGGGCGGTACCAAAGCGATCAAAAGCACGGTGGAAACAGTACTTTGAAGGGAAACCACTCACCTCTCAACACTCAAGGAAGGACCAGGACGCCATGGAGCCCGAGCTACATGTCTTCCCCATGCTGGTGTTTCTGCTCATATACCAGGAGTACCAACGGCGGCGACGACCACCATGGTGAGTACTGCACCTAGCACATAATGGGGGGGAGGAAAAAGAGAGTGACACACACACACGCAGCATGCAACACCCCCACCCTCACCCCAACACCATACACAAAAACACATGCAACAACATTACATATGCACCCCGTAACCCTCTGGAATAACGCAAGGAGAAAAGGAATTGTGTCAAATGAGTGTTATATTAGAAATAGTTCGAAATACGTTAATTCAAAAACAGTATTTACAAAATATACAATATTTACAAAAGGCGGGACAATGTCCACTCAAAATGTCCGTGGCCCACTGGACCAAAACACATAGGCCAAGGCAACACTTGTCTCCTGCCTCAACACGGAGAGAACACTGCAGGGACATGAGGTCGAAAACTCACAGGCACCACAGGGGGATGGGGAATGGGGAGCACCTCAGCCGGAAGATGGTACAACGCCACTGCTCCTTAATGGGGCTCCATGTCCACTGCAATGTCCTGGGGAGTGCAAAGCCACAGTCTCTCAAGTCTCTCAAGTGGGTGGTTTGCCCACTGCTTGTTCCTGGGGAGTGCAAGGCCACAGTCTCTCAAGTGGGTGGTTTGCCCACTGCTTGGTCCTGGGGAGTGCAAGGCCACAGTCTCTCAAGTGGGTGGTTTGCCCACTGCTTGGTCCTGGGGAGTGCAAAGCCACAGTCTCTCTGGTGGGTGCTGGTTTTCCACTGGTTCTGGAGGGGGCTTGGTGCCCAGTGTGCTTCATCCTGCCAAGGATAGGGGGAGTGGATGCCTTTTTCCACTGGTTCTGGAGGGGGCTTGGTGCCCAGTGTGCTTCATCCTGGCAAGGATAGGGTGAGTGGATGCCTTCTTCCACTGGTTCTGGAGGGGGCGTGGTGCCCAGTGTGCTTCATCCTGCCAAGGATAGGGTGAGTGGATGCCTTCTTCCACTGGTTCTGGAGGGGGCTTGGTGCCCAGTGATGCAGCACATGGGGTGTGCACGATCACAGTCACTCAGCTCGGTGTCAGATCCACACGATTTTCTATGGGCAGGATGCATGACACACCATGGATGCATGACAACAGTCCATCCGCCGACAGGGACGGCTGTACAGTGGTTGCAGTGCTGTTGCAGGTGGCGGTGCTCCCAGTGGTGGGGTGAGAGTCCAGCCCTGCCCCTGCAGCCTCGGACGGCTGCCCACTGGGGCTGCTGCTGCTGGTGGCGGTGCTGCTTGTGGCAGTGCAGGTGGCGGTGCTGACCACAGGGCAGCTGGCGATGGTGGCCGCAGTGCAGGTGGCAGTGCTGCCAGTGGAGGGGGGGGGCTCCAGCCCTTCCCCTTCAGCCTCGGACGGCTGCCCACTGGGGCTGCTTCTGCTGGTGGCGGTGCTGCTGTCTGCGGTGAAGGTGGCGGTGCTGGCCATGGGGCAGCTGGCGGGGGTGGCCGCGGTGCAGGTGGCGGTGCTGACCGCTGTGCAGGTGGTGGTGCTGGCCACGGTGCAGGTGGCGGTGCTGGCAGTAGAGGGGGAGAGGCTCCAACCCTTCCCCTGCGGCCTTGGATGGCTGAAGTGCCCTGGCTGGTGTTCTGTACCCCTTCCTGCCCTTGGCAGATAGTGGTGCCTCCTTGCTTCTGCCAGCTGAAGTCTTTGACTTGGCCTTGCTGGCTGGTTGTGCCTCCTTCTACTTGCTGAATGCTCTCCCCTTTTTGCCCTTTCCTGGTGGCGGAACCTTCTTGTCCTTGGCAGGTGTTGGTGGCACACTGGCTGGCCTGACGGGTGCCTCCTTAGAGCCTCTCAGAGCTCCAGAAACCACAGCAGACGTGGACTTGGTGGCTGAGGTGCTGGGCTGGGTTCTGGCCACCCTAGCCCGAGGTGAAGGACAGGGGTGGAGGGGTAGGGAATAGGTCAATGCTGGTGCCAAAGCTTCTTAGGGACACTGGGGTGGGAAGAGGGTGAAGGTTTGGGAGTGGAGGAAGAGGGAGTGGTTGCAGGAGGTGTCAGTCTACTGTGTTTGGGTGCAGGTGCATGAGCTGGATGCTGTTGTGAGGTGGATGGCTGTTGGGTGGGTGTGTGTTTGTGTTTGTGTACTTTGGGAGGAGGGGTCACAGACACATTGGGAGAGGACACAGGGGACGTGTGCATGGATGTGGGGGTGGTGACTGCCAGTGAGGGGCGTGTAGTGATAGGCATGCTGGTGATGGAGGTAGTGGATGAGGATGTAGTGCATGCAGGTGTGAGTGGTGAAGCTACTGGGAGGGAGGTGGACGAGGAGGAGGAGGGGGGCACAGTGGAGGCAGTGGATGTTGGAGTGTCTGCTTTTGGATGGTGCTTGTGTGAGTACCTGTGGGATGATGTGTGGTGTTTGTGTTTGCCTGAGCCACTTCTGTGTGTTGATTTGGGTGAATGCTGGTCTGAAGGTGTGCTTGGGATAGTTTGAGGATATTGAGACTGGGTAGAAGAAGTCGGAGGGGGGAGGCTGGAGACAGGGACAATGGCTGCTGTCAGTGCTGAGGCCAGAGCCTGAAATGCTCTCTTTTGGGCTGCCACGCCAGAGTGAATGCTCTCCAGGTATGCATTTGTTTGTTGCAAATGCCTCTTGATACCCTGGATGGCATTCAGAATGGTTGACTGCCCAACACTGAGGGATCTCAGGAGGTCAATAGCCTCCTCACTGAGGGCAGCAGGGCTGACTGGGGCAATGCCTGAAGTGCCTGGGGCGAAGAAGATGCCCACCCGCCTGGGTGGGCGGGCACAGGAAACACGCTGAGGGGCTGCTGGGAGGGCGGTGCTGGTACGGGGCGGCTGTACCTGTTGTTGGAGTGGACACAGAGGTGTCCGCCATCGCCAGGGAGCTTCCATCGGAAGAGGAGTCGCTGTCTGTAGTGTCACCTCCTTTATCCGTCGTGGTGCTCCCTTCGCCCTCCGTCCCACTGGTGCCCTCACCGTTGGTGGATTCGGCCTCCAGGCCCATGTGGGATGCAGCTCCCTCCGTCACCGGTGCCTCTGCTCCTCCACCAGATGATGCTGATGCACACAAGGACAGGGTGACAAAACAAAAACGGGGGGAGAGGCAGAGGATACACTTGGTCAATGCCAGCAACACCACTACTGTTGGCGTACACAACACACAGGGAACAGCCCTATGCACTAGGCCATGCACTACCAGTTACACAACTAGTCACCAGCCCATGGGGTACAATGCCTAAAGCCATTAGCTGCACACCTGAAACCCACAGGACCCTGCCCAGTAGTAGATGCCCACTAACACTATTGGGGTTGGAGTGCTTCAGAGCCTGCCCAACAAGGGACCTACGATGCCAATTCGCCCTGGCCTAGGGGCACCCACAGCCCACATCCCCACCCAGGTAAAACCTTAACGCGCGCAAACTCATGATTCTGAATCTGTACTCACCCCCTAATGGCTGCTGTGATGCCTTCAAGCGCCCATCCAACTCCGGATAGGCCACCGCCATGATGCAGAACATCTGGGGGGGTCAGGGTACCATGGGCACCCCTTCCTCGTTGGGAGGTCAGCCCCAGCTGGGCCTCCGCCATCTTCCTTGCCCAGCTGTGCAGGTCCTCCCACTGTTTGCGGCAGTGGGTGTTCCGCCTGTCAAAGACCCCCAGGGTCTGCACCTCCTTGGCGATGGCACGCCAAATACCCTTTTTCTGATGGGCGCTGACCTGCAGGGAAATATGCATAGAAAAAAGGGATTAGTAATACCGTCCGGACTGTTACACTCAAGTCCCACAATATCCCTTCCATCCTCTTACGCACAGACATTGACCACCAGACATGCAACACTCTACCCAGGACCCCTCAGCCCCCCCTACACGAGGCATACACACACAGCACTCCATACATTCATGGTCCACGCATCATGCTCACAGTGTACTCACCTGTTTGTCTGGAGGACCATAGAGTGAAGTATACTGGGGTAGGAACCCATACACCAGTCTCTCCAACTCCATCGAAGTGAAGGTGAGGGCCCTTTCCCCAGACACTCGGTCCATTGTCGCTTCCAGACACGGGTCACAGCAGCACTTGCAGTATAGATCCTCTGCTGTTGAAGGTGATTGAACAGATAGAAAATGGCGGTCACGTCCGAAGCGGTGCGTACCTTCACCGCCGGCGTACAGCGCCATTGGCTCCTGGAACCCATGGGGCTCAATGATAACCAATGCGAAGTTGCCCGGCATTCACTGACCACCGATCCCAATGGCGCACAACGCCAGCGGAATTGCCTCATTTTCACTTGTCTCTCCTCAGAGGTCAGACAGCCACCATTTCAGGGGGCACAGGCCATGGCACCTAACTGTGTCACAGCAGACATTGGCACACCAACTGATTTTCAAATTCATAAACTGTTTTTGTGAAGGAAGAAATGCATTTTTATTGCGACATATGTGTGAATATGACCCTCTGCTCACCGTTTTCCACCCTAGAGTTCAACCGCTGAGGATGAATAGGAGATGGAGACATCCCTCTGTGTACAGACCCATTGTGGACCTGGCGACTATGGAGGACAGGCACATAGGGGGTCATTACAACCCTGGCGGTCGGTGTTAAACCGGCGGTAAGACCGCCAACAGGCCGGCGGACAAAAAAAGGGAATTATGACCCTGGCGGAAACCGCCAACAAAGACAGCCACTTTAACACACCGCCCGCCACGGTGATACAGACAAGCAGCGCGGCGGTCACCGCCAATAGACAGGCGGAAGACAAAGTACCGCCCACAGTATTACAACCCGCCAATCCGCCACCTTTTCCGGGGGCGGATTCACCGTGGATAAAAATACGGGGGAAACAGTATCTGCAATGGGAAAACGCTCACCTGAACACATCCCACGAGGAACGAGGACTCCATGGAGCCCGAATTACACATTCTACCGGCCCTTGTATTCCTACTCATCTACGAAGAACAACAACGGCCGAAGACAACAGTGAGTACTGCACCTACGACATGGGGGAGGCAAAAGTTAGGGGGACACCCACGAAACACCCCCACCCTCACATATTACAACATACACACCAATGCATCAACAAAAATCACAGCAACAACCCACAATCCCCCCGGAAGAATGCAAAGACAAAGCGAAATCAGTTCAAACATTGTAATGTAGCAATATACATGTCTTGCAAAAATATACAGCTATATATGAAAATCAAGCAGAAATATATACATTACGAGAAGTAGTGCAGATATGCACATATCAATGTCCGTGCACCACTAGTCCAAAAATGCATGGGCGAGGCCCACAAAAGATACCTGACCACAATCGGAGAGAACACTGCTGGGGCATCAGATAGAAATACTACAGGCACCTCAGGGGGAAGGGAAAGGGGGGCACCTCAGCCGGATGACTGCAAAGCCAGATCCACGACGGGGCTCCATGCCCACTGTGCCATCCTGGGGAGTGCAAAGCCACAGTCTCACAAGTCACTCCAGTGGGTGGGTTGCCCACTGTGCCATCCTGGGGAGTGCAAAGCCACAGTCTCTCATGTCTCTACAGTGTGTGGGTTGCCCACCGTGCAATCCTGGGGAGTGCAAAGCCACAGTCTCTCAAGTCTCTACAGTGGGTGGGTTTCCCACTGGACCATCCTGGGGAGTGCAAAGCCACAATTTCGCAAGTAGATAACATCCGCCAGTGGCTCGTGAGGGGGAATGGTGCCCAGACTGGATTAGTCTCCCCGTGAAAGTTCCTGTCCCGTCACTGTCCCAGCTGCACATGGGATAAGGATGCTTGATGTGGCGGTCTTTTCAATCTTACCCGGTGCATGCCCTGTTCAGCCGTGCTGTGCCATGGCGGTCTCTGGACTGTTTAGCGGTGCTTTGCCATGCCGGTTCTGGACTGTTCAGCGATGCTTTGCCATGGCGGTCTCTGGCCTGTTCAGCGGTGCTGTGCCATGGCGGTCTCTGGACTGTTCAGCGGTGCTTTGCCATGGCGGTCCCTGGACTGTTCAGTGGTGCTTTGCCATGGCGGTCTCTGGACTGTTCAGCGGTGCTTTGCCATGCCGGTCTCTGGCCTGTTCAGCTGTGCTTTGCCATGGCGAGTCTGGACTGTTCAGCGGTGCTTTGCCATGGCGGTCTCTGGACTGTTCAGCGGTGCTTTGCCATGGCGGTTCTGGACTGTTCAGCGGTGCTTTGCCATGGCGGTCTCTGGACTGTTCAGCGGTGCTTTGCCATGGCGGTTCTGGACTGTACAGCGGTGCTTTGCCATGGCGGTTCTGGAACGGACATTGGTGTGTGGCATGACGTTCCCTAGACTGGGCATTGGTGTGTGGCATGACGTTCCCTCATAGCCCACCTGGGCTGTGGCAGCCGGGGCCCTCCTGGGCACTGACTCCGGCGGTGGCGGTGGTCTCCTGACCAGTGACGATACTTGGGCCCTCCTGGGCTATGACTCAGGCGGTGGTCTCCTGACCAGTGACAATACTTGGGCCCTCCTGGGCTATGATTCCGGCGGTGGTCTCCTGACCAGTGACGATACTTGGGCCCTCCTGGGCCATGACTCCGGCGGTGGTCTCTTGACCAGTGACAATACTTGGGCCCTCCTGGGCTATGACTCCGGCGGTGGCGGTGGTCTCCTGACCAGGGACGATACTTGGGCCATCCTGGGCCATGACTCCGGCGGTGGTCTCCTCACCAGTGACGATACTTGGGCCCTCCTGGGCCATGACTCCGGCGGTGGCGGTGGTCTCCTGACCAGTGACGATACTTGGGCCCTCCTGGGCCATGACTCCGGCGGTAGCCTCCTGACCAGTGACGACGGTGCTGGCGGTGGCATCTCGACCGCCGGGAATGATGCCGCCCTTCTCCGCCGTGATACTCACAACAGACTGGGCAGACTTCCTCTGGCCCTTCCACACCTTTGGTGGAGTCACAGCTGACTCTCCAATCCCCTTGGAACCCATGTGAGTTGTTTTTCCACCAGGAGTCTTCACACGGTGCCGTCGTCCACTCTCCAATTTCAGAGCCTTTACAGGGGGTGGGCTGCCAGTGCCTTGGCTCCGGGTCATACTGCCTGCCCTGGTGGCCGGTGCACTCCACTTACCTTGAACAGGCACCACTGGTAATGGAGGTTTTTTGGCTGAGGCGCTACGACGGGACTGATGAATTGGAGGGGGGGGTGGGGGCAAAAAGGTCAACTTTACGGAGGGACAGTTTCTGACGAACACTGGGATGGGTAGCGGGAGGGGGTCTGGGAGTGGAGGAAGAGGAGGTGGTTGTAGGAGGTGTCACTTTAGGTGTTTTGGGTGCAGGTGCAGGTACTGGAGGCTGTTGTGAGGTGGATGGATGTTGGGTGTGTGATTGCTGGCGTTTGTGTACTTTGGGAGGGGGCGTCACAGACACACTGGGAGAGGACACAGGGAACGTGTAAATGGCAGTGGAGGTGGTGAGTGCAGGTGGACGGCTTGTGGTGCTGGGTGTCCTGGTGCGATTCATGGTGCCTGTAGATGTGGTGCATGCAGGTGTGTGTGTAGACGAGACTGGGAGGGAGGAGGGAGAAGAGGAGGAGGGGGACACAGTGGAGGCAGTGGATGTTGCAGTCTTTGCATGTGGGTGATGCTTGTGTGAGTGCCTGTGGGTTGTGTGGTGCTTATGTTTGCCTGAGCTACTTTTGTGTGTTGAGGTGTGTGCATGCTGGCCTGATGGTGTGCTTGGGATAGGCTGGGGTACAGGGGACTGGGTCTGGGTGGAGGAAGTTGGAGGGGGAGGCTAGACACAGGGACAATGGCTGCCATCAGTGCTGAGGCCAGAGATTGCAGGGTTTGCTGAAGGACAGCCTGACCAGAATGAATGCCCTCCAGGAATGCATTACCGTGTTGCAACTCTCGTTCTACACCCTGGATGGCATTCACAATGGTAGACTGCCCAACAGTGAGTGACCTGAGGAGGTCAATGGCCTCCTCACTGAGGGCAGCAGGGGTGACTGGGGCAGGGCCTGAGGTGCCTGGGGCGAAGGTGATGCCCACCCTCCTGGGTGAGCGGGCACGGGGCGAACGCTGAGGTGCTGCTGGGAGGGCGGTGCTGGTAGGGGAGGTGGCGGCTGTACCTGTAGAAGTGGGGCGCACAGATGGTGCCACCACCACAAGGGAGCCCCCATCGGCGGACGAGTCCGTGTCGCTGTTTGGTGATCCGGTGGCCGACGTGAAGCTCCCCTCGCCCTCCGTCCCACTGGTGCATTCAGAGTCTGTGGTGTGGCCCTCCATGGCCATGTGGGATGCAGCCCCCTCGTACTCCGGTGCCACTGTACCTCCGCCTGATGATGCTGATGTACCAAAGAACAGGGAGAGCAAATAACAGGGGGGGGAGACAGAAGAAGGACAGCTTGAGTGCATGGCATACCGCTACCGTTGGCGGACAAGACAGACACAGCAGCCCCCTGCATTACGCCGTGCTCCTGCCCTCTGCATATGCAATTCCTGGGATATGGCCTACATGGCTATGGTGGACATCTGCACGCATGGATGCCACAGGGGCAACTATACCTCGACTTGGCACTCTACTGAGGTGGGGTAGAGTTCCACATGGGCTACATTACAGAGGGGCCTACTCTTCGTGTTTCTGGCTGGCCTAGGTACACCCACAGGCCTCCTCCCCCACCCAGACCCCTCTACTGCGTGCATAGTCCGCAGAAAGATGTTGTACTCACCCCCTTGTGTCTGCTGTGATGTCCTCAAGCACCCATCCAACTCCGGGTAGGCCACCGCCAGGATCCGGAACATCAGGGGGGTCATGGTGCGACGGGCACCCCTCCCACGTTGGGAGGCCATCCCCAGCTGAGCCTCCGCGATCTTCTTGCTGCAGCGGCGAATGTCCTCCCATCTTTTCCGAATCTCTGGTGGGCCCCCAGGGTCCGGACCTCCTTGGCAATGGCACGCCAAATGTCCATCTTCTGGTGGGCGCTGACCTACATGACATGCACAAGAGAAGAGGAACAGTCATTACCAACTGCACCGTCGATGTGAGTGGCCCCCTCCCTACTCTAGCCATGTGGCCCATTCATTCACATGCATTAATGTTCTATGAATTCTGCCCCCTTCCCTCTTACAACCAGCCCTCTCCACCCAGGCCTAGCCCATACAACGTGCTTCCTGTGTACTAACCTGTTGGTCTGGAGGACGGTCGAGTAGCGTGTACTTGGGGAGAACCCCGTCTACCAGTTTCTCCAACTCCTGAGCAGAGAAGGCAGGGGCCCTTTCCCCAGACACAGCAGCCATCGTCGCTTCCAGACCGAGGTCACAGCAGCACTTGCAGTGTAGGTCCTCTCCTGTGGAAGGTCAGGTATCTAGTGATTGAGCAGATAGAAAATGGCGGTAACGTCGGCGGCGGTGCACATCATCACCGCCGGCACACCTGTTCATTGGCTCTTGGGACTCATAGGGTCCAATGTTAACCAATGTAGCATTGCGCCGCAGGCTACGACTGCCTACCGCGATGGTGTGCAACGCCAGCGCTGTTACCCCACAATCCCATTGTCCCAGTTTGGAGGTCAGGCAGCCGCCATTTCAGGGGCCCACATGGCTTCATTTACCTCTGTGTCACACATAGCTAGGCCTACATTCAACACACATACAGGAAGGGTTTTTTGTTTGGTGTAGTCTTCTGTGTAACTGTGGGTACATACCTTGAGGAATATTGACTTTTTCGTCGCTGTTGTCCTTCGTAGGCGCCGTCAGCTGGGACATGTGAGAAGATGGCGGAATACTCCGGTGTACCGACCGCTGGTGGACCTGTTGACAATGGAAGAGCGACATGTAATCGTCACCTACAGATTTGACCGTGCCACAATCCAGGAACTATGTACCCAGTTGGGGCCAGACCTGATGTCACCAATCTTCCATCCCACTGGAATCCCCCCTGACGTGCAGGTGCTGTCAGTGCTCCATTTCCTTGCAAGTGGGTCATTTCAGACAACAGTGGCCATGGCATCAGGGATGTCCCAGCCTATGTTTTCCAATGTCTTGTCAAGAGTGTTGGCTGCCCTGCTGAAACACGTAAGGAGATACATCATTTTCCCTGAGGTGGAAGATTTGCCTACAGTGAAAGGTGACTTCTATGCCCTTGGACATATCCCCAACGTCATAGGTGCCATTGATGGCACCCATGTAGCTCTGGTCCCCCCCCCCCACAGGAGTGAACAGGTGTACAGAAACAGGAAGAGTTATCATTCCATGAATGTAAAGATGGTCTGTTTGGCAGACCAGTACATCTCCCAGGTTAATGCTATGTTCCCTGGCTCAGTGCATGACGCCTACATCCTGCGGAATAGCAGCATCCCTGATATGATGGACCAACTCCAGAGGCACCGTGTATGGCTATTGGGGGACTCTGGTTACCCCAACCTGTCCTGGCTATTGACCCCAGTGAGGAATCCCAGGACCAGGGCAGAGGAACGGTACAATGAGACCCATGGGCGGACTAGGAGGGTGATCGAACGCACCTTCAGCCTCCTTAAGGCCAGGTTCAGGTGCCTCCATATGACAGGTAGTTCCCTATTCTACTCACCGAAGAAGATCATCATCGCCTGCTCCATTCTTCATAATTTGGCTTTGCGACGCCAGGTGCTTTTTCTGCAGGAGGATGGTCCAGATGACGGTGTTGTGGCAGCTGTGGAGCCTGTGGACAGTGATGAGGAGGAAGCTGAGGAAGAAGACAACGACAACAGGGAGTCAGTCATACAGCAATATTTCCAGTGACACACAGGTGAGAACATTTTCGGTTTGAACATTACATTCAAGGTCACACGTCTTCCTCTATCCTGTGTGTAAATTATAGGCATTATTTGGTAATTGAGTTGTTTCTTTCCATTACGGTTTCACAGGTGTGGTTACCTACATGTGTCATCTACTTGCATCCTTCAAGGACTTTTGATGTGTGACATTGGTATGTTGCCTTTACATCTCACTACGCATTTTGACACTGTCATGATATTACATTTTGACAAATCATAGACTGACTCCAGATTGTTTTGTGTTTCAAGGGTGTTTATTTAAGTGCTCAGAAATGGGAGGGGGTTGTAAAATGGTGATGATTGATGGTGGAGGAATGTCCATGGCAGAGTCCAGTCTATTAGTCTCACAGGTACACTGCCCATCTGGGCATAGGAAGTGGAGCTGGGGCAGTTCAAGTATGGACAGGGTCACAAAGTGGGTGAGTGGGGGGACAATCAGGGTGGTCTCATTTCCTGGCGGGGGTCTTGCCATCTTGCTCTGTCCTGTTCCTGGATCTCAGGGACCGCTTGCGTGGTGGTTCTCCGTCTGCAGCGGGTGGGATGCTGGTGTGGTGGTCCTGTGGCGGGGCGTCCTGTCCACTAGCGCCGGCGGAGGTGGTGGGCAGTTCATCGTCCTAGCTAGTGTCAGGGGCCCCTTGGAGTGCCACGGTGTCCCTCAGGGTCTGCTGTATGTCCTTCAGCACCCCTACGATGGTGCCCAGGGCGGAGCTGATGGTCCTGAGCTCCTCCCTGAACCCCAAATACTGGTCCTCCTGCAGGCGCTGGGTCTCCTGAAACTTGACCAGGACCGTCGCCATCGTCTCCTGGGAGTGGTGGTATGCTCCCATGATGGAGGTGAGGGCCTCGTGGAGAGTGGGTTCCACTTGGCCTGTCCGCCCCCTGTCACACAGCAGCCCTCCCAGTTCCCCTGTGTTCCTGTGCCTCCGTCTCCTGGACCGTGTGCCCACTACCACTGCCCCCGGGTCCCTGTTGTTGTTGGGGTGGTGGGTTACCCTGGGTTCCCTGTAGTGGTGGACACACCGCTGATTGACCTGTCCTGGGTACGGAGGTTTGGGCCCGCTGGGTGGGTGCTGTGCTGGTGTTACCAGAGGGTGGAAGGTCAGTGTTGGGCTGTGCATGTGCAAGGGGAACCGACTGTCCCGAGGCCCATGATGGTCCGGGCTGGTCATCAGGATCCAGTAAGGCAGAGCTGCTATCGTCACTGTGGGCCTCTTCTGGGGGTGGAGTGGTGTTGTCTGGACCCTCCGGTGTGGTGACGGTCCTTCGGGTTCCTGCAGGGGCATAAGCGCATGATTAATGCATTTGTGTGTGTGATGGTGTGCAATGGGTGGGTGTCTGTGTACCCCAGTGCAGGCATTCCTGTGTGGTGGCTTGTGTGATGATGGTTAGGGGGTTGTTCTGGGTATGTGCAGTGGGCATGCTTTAGTGAGGGGTGTCCATGCTTAGTTGGGTCATGCAGGGCTTGGTGTTGGGATTGGTGGTTTGTGTTATTAGTACATTAGTTAGGATTTGGGGTGATAGGGGAGGGTGTGAGGGTGGGGGTGTGTGATAGCATGCAGGTAGGGTGGGGATATGATAGTGAAAATTTGACTTACCAGTGTCCCATCCCCCACCGACTCCTCCGAGGCCCTCTGGATGCATGATGGTCAAGACTTGCTCCTCCCATGTTGTTAGTTGTGGGGGAGGAGGTGGGGGTCCGCCGCCAGTCCGCTGTACTGCGATGTTGTGCCTGGAGACCACGGAATGCACCTTCCCCCATAGGTCGTTCCACCTCTTCCTGATGTCCTCCCTATTTCTTGGGTGCTGTCCCACAGCGTTGACCCTGTCCACGATTCTGCGCCATAGCTCCATCTTCCTGGCTATGGAGGTGTGCTCTACCTGTGAGCCAAACAGCTGTGGCTCTACCCGTAGGATTTCCTCCACCATGACCCTGAGCTCCTCCTCGGAGAAGCGGGGGTGTCTTTGGCGTGACATGGGGTGGTGTGTGTGATGTGTGGGGCGGTGTGAGTGTTGATGTGTGTGGTGATGTGTAGTGGTGTGTGGTGTTTTGTGCGTGGATGTTGTGTGGGTGATGGTGTTGTGTGCTTCAGTATGGTGGTGTTGTCTTGGCTGTGCTGTCTCTCTGGCCTTCGTCCGTGAATTGTGGTCGTAGGGGTTTGTGGGTGATGTGGGTGTGTGTTTTATATAGTGTTGGGTGTGTGGGAGTGGTGTTTGTATGTGTATCAGGTGTGTGTATTTGTAATTGTCCAATGTGGCGGTGTTTTGGAGATGTGTGTGTATTTTGAGCTCGGCGGTGTGTACCGCCAATGGAGTACCGCGGTTGAAAGACCGCCGCGTGGATTCGTGGGTCGTAATAGCATGGGCGTGTTTCTGTTGGCGTGGAGGTGGAGGTTTTGTTTTCGCCACTTTAACACTGACCTTTGGTGTGGCGGAGTTGTGTGGGTGTCTGAATTTCGGCAGATTCCGAGATGTGTGTCATATTAGCTGTGGCGGACTACCGCCGCCGCCGCGGTGTATTGGCGGTCTTCTGCACGGCGATAAGCGACCTTTGACCTGTTTTTGGTCAAGAGCTCGCCCCCCACGTCCGCAGCACCACCTTGCTGTCTCGTGTCCCTGACCCCCGCCCACGCTGCTACTAGCGTGTTCGAGGCCCTCCTCCACCCGCAGGCATCTTCCTGCGCCTCATTCCTGGTGTCTAGTGGGCTTCTGATAAGCTTCGCTAGACCTGTGTGCACTGTGCTGCTTTCGCCGTATCTGTAAGTGTTTTTCTCTTTCAGCGCCTTGCCTCCTTGCGCTCTTGCCCCCATTTGTGCCCCTTGTGATTGCTGTATTCCGATTGTGCTTTGTGCCGCTTTCCGTATTTGTGACTGTATTGCATACTTTGTGATCGCCTTCTCTGCCTTGTGCTTTATTTTACTTTTGTGCATTTTTTCTGCCTGTTTTTCGCCCTTTGGCGCTCCCCCTTGCCGCTTTCCCCTGCCGCTGCCTCCCTGCGGCCCCGCCCCCCTCGCGCCCCCATTCGCCGCTCCCTCCCGCCTCCCAGCTGCTCCTCCCTCCCCCCTCCCTTCTTAATGGCTGACTCTGCGCGTCCGCGCCAGAGGCAAGCCCGTCTGCGCCCGTCCGCGCCTGGACCGCGCCCAGCGCCACCCCCCCTGGTCCGCTTGCCCCCGCACCACCAGATTTCGCTACTCGGCCAGCGAACTCCTCGCCCTCAACCCCGGCTCCTCCACAGCCTGCTTCCAGGCCACTCCGAAGCACACCAAAGGACCCTTCTCCTGCTGCGCCTGCAACTTCACCTGCAACAGAACAAGGAAGCCTGCAACAAACAACACCAACCACCTCCACTGCTTTCTCCTCAACACACGCTCCACACGAAAGCACGCCATTGAGCTCTGGGACCTGCTCGACACCACAGCCCCAGACGTAGCCTTCCTGACCGAAACCTGGTGGAACGACTCCTCGGCCCCTGACATCGCCATCGCCATCCCCGACGGCTACAAAATCACCAGAAGAGATTGCACCAACGGTATCGGAGGAGGAATAGCCATCGTCCACAAATCCACCCTCAAGATCCACACCCACACGGACGACACCCTCAAGACAGCTGAACACCTTCACTTCCGGATCCACACGGACCCCAACACCACCCTCAGAGGAACACTCATCTACCGACCACCAGGACCAAGACCCCCCCCTTCAGTGACACCATTGCCGACCTCGCGAGCACCCACACCCTCGCCTCTACGGACTACATCCTCCTGGGAGACCTCAACTTCCACCTGGAGAACAACAACGACGCCAACACCGCATCACTGACCACCAACCTCTCCAACCTTGGGCTCAGACAACTGGTCAACACACCCACCCACATCACCGGCCACACGCTCGATCCGGTGTTCTCCACAAGCAACCACGTCACCTTCAGCCACACCACCGAACTCCACTGGACCAACCACCACTGCGTCCACTTCACATTTAAGAAACACACTGAGCACAACCGCACCCCACTACCTCCTCACCGCAGCTGGAGCAAAGTCACCGAAGCCCAACTAACCAGCACCCTTGCCCAGAACCCGCCTACCGACCCTACCGACCCGGACACTGCCGCCATCAACCTCCAACAATGGATCCACAACTGCGCAAACACCCTCGCACCACTCAAGAGGCGCACCGTCAACCAAGAAAAGAAAAAAGCAGCCTGGTTCACAGACTAACTCATCGCCTCCAAACGCACCTGCCAGAGACTTAAGAAGAAATGGCTACTCGAACGCACACCCGACAGCCTGACAACCCACAAGGAAGCCACCCACAAGCACCACCAACTAATCCGACTCGCCAAACGCTCCCACTTCACAGAACGCCTAAACAACGCACATGACAGCAAGGAGCTCTTCTGCATCGTGAAGGAGCTCTCCAACCCCAGCGCCAACGTCAACGACGTCCCACCATCCCAGAATCTCTGCGACGCACTCTCCACCTTCTTCTATCAGAAGATCGCCGTCATCCACGACAGCCTCAACACCACACCTCCGCCAGACCCCACCCCCGACATCTCCTCCTATGCCAACCACCTTACCACCTGGACCCACGTAGACGACGCCGAAACGAGCAGGATCATGAACTCCATCCATTCAGGATCCCCTTCAGACCCCTGCCCACACCACGTCTACAACAAAGCCGTCTCCACCATCGCCCCCCAACTCCGAAAGATCATCAACCTATCTTTTGAAACTGCGACTTTCCCGGACAGCTGGAACCACGCCGATATCCAAGCCCTCCTCAAGAAACCCAAGGCTGACCCCAACGACCTCAAAAACTTCCGCCCGATTTCCCTCCTCCCTTTCCCAGCAAAGGTCATCGAGAAGATCGTCAACGCCCAGCTCACCCACTACCTCGAAGACAACTCCATCCTGGACCCCTCCCAGTCCGGCATCAGACGCAACCACAGCACCGAGACTGTGCACCTCGCCGCCACAGATGACATCAGACAGCAAATGGACAACGGCGAAACTTCAGCCCTCATCCTCCTGGACCTCTCCGCCGCCTTTGACACAGTCTGCCACCGCACCCTACTAACACGCCTCCCGAAGCCGGTATACAAGACAAAGCCCTCAACTGGATCTCCTATTTTCTCTCCGGCAGAACCCAGAGAGTCCGTCTCTCACCCTTCCACTCCGAAGCCACCAACCTCAACTGCGGCGTCCCCCAAGGCTCCTCGCTAAGGCCGACGCTGTTTAACGTCTACATGGCCCTCCTCGCACAACTGGCCCGTCAACACAATCTCAGCATTCTCTCCTACGCCGACGACACCCAGCTCATTCTCTCCCTCACTAAAGATCCACACACCGCCAAAGCCAACCTCCATGAGGGACTGAAATCCATCGCAGAGTGAATGAGAAACAACTGCCTGAAATTGAACTCTGACAAGACGGAGGTCCTCATCCTCGGACGCACCCCCTCGGCCTGGGACGACCCCTGGTGGTGACCGACCGAGCTGGGACCCCCCCCAACACCAGCCAACCACGCACGCAACCTCGGCTTCATCCTCGACTCTGCCCTCACCATGTCCAAACAGGTCAACGCAGTTTCCTCCTCCTGCTACAACACCCTCCGCATGCTCCGTAGAATCTACAAGTGGATCCCAACGGAAACCAGAAAAACGTGACCCAGGCCCTCGTCAGTAGCAGACTTGACTACGGCAACGCACTCTACACAGGCATCCCAGCAAAAGACATCCAACGACTCCAACGCATCCAAAACGCCTCCGCCCGCTTGGTCCTCGACGTGCCCCGCCAATGCCACATCTCCCACCACCTGAAGGACCTCCACTGGCTCCCCGTGGACAAGAGGATCACCTTCAAGCTCCTCACCCACGCTCACAAGGCGCTCCACAACGCCGGACCTGCCTACCTGAACAACAGGCTCAACTTCTACGTCCCCTCCCTCCAACTCCGATCTGCCAACCTCTCCCTCGCCATCGTTCCCCACTTCCAACGCAAGACTTCCGGCGGCACATCCTTCTCCTACCTCGCCACCAAGACCTGGAACTCCCTCCGACACCCCTGCGCCAGACCCAGGACCTTCTCACCTTCAGGAGACTCCTCAAAACCTGGCTCTTCGACCAATAGCACCCTCCCCCCCCCCAGCGCCTTGAAACCCTAACGGGTACGTAGCACGCTCTATAAATATTGTGATTGATTGATTGATTGAATGTTGTAATGAGGGCCATAATCCTTAGCTACAGACTTGATTGGGCCACAATCCAAGAACTGTGTGCCCAATTGGAGCCAGACCTGATTTCAGCTATTTGCCACCCCACAGGTATCCCCCCTCTAGTGCAGGTCCTCTCAGTGCTCCATTTCCTGGCAAGTGGTTCCTTCCAAACAACAGAGGCCATGGCATCAGGGATGTCTTAGCCAATGTTCTCCAACGTGTTGACCAGAGTGTTATCTGCCCTGCTGAAACACATGCGCAGCTACATCGTATTCCCCAAGGTGGAGGATTTGGCCACAGTGAAAGCTGACTTTTATGCCCTGGGACATAACCCCAACATCATTGGTGCCATTGATGGTACACATGTAGCATTTGTGTCCCCCACCCCTGGAAAAATGAACAAGTGTTCAGGAATAGAAAAAGCTATCGCTCTCTGAATGTGCAGATGGTGTGTTTGGCGGACCAGTACATCTCCCATGTGAATGCCAAGTATCCTGGCTCTGTGCATGATGCCTTTATCCTGAGGAATAGCAGAATCCCATATGTGATGGCTCAACTCCAGAGGCACCGAGTGTGGCTAATAGGTGAGCCCATGGTCCCCACCCAGTATATGATTGGTGTATGGGTGTGGGGTTGTCCCTAAGGGTGAGTGTGTGGCTAACAGGTATCCCTCGATACTTGCAGGTGTCTCTGGTTGCCCCAACCTCGCATGGCTACTGACCCCAGTGAGGAATGCCAGGACAAGGGCAGAGGAATGTTACAATGAGGCACATGGGCGAACAAGAAGAATTATAGAGCGAACCTTCGGCCTCCTGAAGACCAGGTTTAGGTGCCTCCATCTGACAGGTGGATCCCTGTACTACTCACCCAAGAAGGTGTGCCAGATCATCGTTGCATGTTGCATGTTGCACAACCTGGCCTTGAGACGCCAGGTGCCTTTTCTGCAGGAGGATGAGCCTGGAGATGGTCTTGTGGCAGATGTGGAGCCTTTGGACAGTGAGGAAGAGGAGGCATAGGATGAAGATGTGGACAACAGACGTTCCCTCATAGAGCAGTACTTCCAGTGACACACAGGAAAGACACTGTAACTTCACTTTACATTTCAGTTTTCTGTTGGACATTGGACATGGCAGCATGATGTCCCTATGTCTATGGCCACTTACTGTACCCCTTGGCATCTCTATTTTCAGATATCTGTGCCCCACTCTGGCTCCTGGTGTGTTTACTGCTGCCCACTACAGGTCATACTAATGTATATGTACATATGAATTGCAATGTTTACAGAATGTTGAACTAATACATATTTAAATCAATTGACAGACTTCATACTTGTATTTTTCCCAAGGGTGTTTATTTAAGTGCTAATAAGTGGAGGGGTTATTGCAGTGGGCTGAGGTGATAGTGGAGGGATGTCCAGTTAGAATCCAGTCTCTTGGTACCACAGGTGCATTGTCCAATGGGGCATAGAAAGGGGAGCAATGGCAGTTCAAGGTGGTCAGAGTGACAGAGTGGGACAGAAGGGTGACAATCAGGAGAGTCTTATTTCCTGGTGGGGGTCTTGGCAATGTTCTCTGGCTTCTGCCTGGATCGCAGGGACCGTTTGCGGGGTGGTTCTCCTTTGCAGGGGGTGGGGTGCTTGTGGCCTGTTGTTCCTGTGGCGAGGCCTCCTGTCCACTAGCGCCGGCAGAGCTGGAGGGCTGTTCTTCGGTTTGGCTAGTGTCAGGGGTCCGTTGGTGTGCCACTGCCTCCCTCACGGTGTTGGCCATGTCTGCCAGCACCCCTGCAATGGTGACCAGGGTGGTGTGGATGTCCCTCGGGTCCTTCCTGATCCCCAGGTACTGTCCCTCCTGCAGCCACTGGGCCTCCTGCAACTTGGCCAGTATCTGGCCCATGGTCTCCTGGGAATGGTGATAAGCTCCCATGATGTTGGAGAGGGCCTCGTGGAGAGTGGATTCCCTGGGTCTGTCCTCCCCCTGTCACACAGCAGTCCTCCCAGCTTCCTTGTTGTCCAGTGCCTCTGTCCCCTGAACCGTGTGCCCACTGCCACTGACCCCAGGTCCCTGATTGTCTTGGGTTTGTGGGGTTGCCGGGGGTCCCTGTAGTGGTGGACACACTGCTGATTGACGTGCCCTAGGGACAGAGGGATGTTCCCACTGGGAGGGTGCTGTGGTGGTGTTTCCTGAGGGGGGAAGGTCGTGGTGGCTTGGGACTGTGGCAGGGTAACCGACTGTCCATAGGTCCCTGATGGGCCAGGTTGGTCATCGTGATCCAGGCGTGCAGAGCTGCTGTCATCACTGTGGGGCTCTTCTGCAGGGGGACTGGATGTCTCTGGTGACGTTGAGTGGGGGTCCTGTGGGGATGTAAATGCAGTGTTATTGTATCTGTATGTGCCATATTGTGCATGGGTGTGTTTCCCTGTATGGTTGTGATAGCCCTGTCAGCTTTGCCTTGTGTGTGTGGTGATTTTGTGGGCTAAGTGATTCGCTCTTATGGGCATGCTTTAGTGATGGGTGTCGATGCAGGTCTGTGATGGGTGTCCATGCATTGGTGTTCCATGCAGGGCTTGGTATTGGGATGGGTGGGTTGTGATAGTGGGGTGCATGTGAGGTGGTCGAGTGATGGGGGTGAGGATAGGGGTAGGAGTTTGTGATGGCATGCAGGTATGGTGGGGGATAGAGTAGAAAAGATTTGACTTACCAGAGTCCAGTCCTCCTGCTACTCCTGCGAGGCCCTCAGGATGCATTATTGCCAAGACTTGCTCCTCCCATGTTGTTAGTTGTGGGGGAGGAGGTGTGAGTCGACGCCAGTTCTCTGTACGGCTACCTGGTGTCTTGCAAAAACGGGACGCACCTTCCCCCGTAGGTCGTTCCACCTCTTCCTGGTGTCATCCCTTGTTCTTGGGTGCAGTCCCACGGCGTTGACACTGTCCACGGCTCTCCGCCATAGCTCCATTTTCCTTGCAATGGACGTTTGCTGCACCTGTGATCCGAATAGCTGTGGCTCTACCCTTAGCTCCTCCTCTGAAAACCTGGGGTGTCTTTGGGGTGCCATGGATGTGGGGTGAGTGGTATGTGTGAGGATGTGTGGTGTGATGTGTTGTGGTGTGTGCTGTGAGGTGCGTGGATGGTGTATGGGTGATGTTCTGTGGCTCAGATTGAGTGGGTGCTCCTGGTGTGTCTCTCTCTCTCTCTCTGTTAGCAATCTTTTTTTCCATTGAAAGGGTTGTGGGTAATGTGGGTGTGTGTTTGATAGTGGTGTGGGTGTGTGGGTTTGGTGTGCGTATGTGTGTCAGGTGTGTATTTTGAATTGTCCGATGTGGTGTAGTTTTGTAAGTGTATGTGTATTTTGAGCGCGGCAGTGTGTACCGCCAATGGTTTACCGTGGTTGAAAGACCGCCTCAGTGATTTGTGGATTTTGATACTGTGGGTGTATTCCTGTTGGCGTGACGGTGTGGGTTTTGGTACCGTCAGTTCATCACTGACCTTCGGCTGGTGGACTTGTGTGGGTGTCTGTATAGTGGCGGATTTCTCTGTGTGGGTCATAATACCCGTATCGGTATACCGCCGCGTTCACGGCATGTTGGCGGCCATCAGCATGGCGGTAGGAGGCATTTGCCGCAAATGTTGTAATAAGGGCCTAAGTTTATTATTGTTTTATAGTAAAGGTTTTGCCGTTGCTGGTGGGGTGGGGGGGGAACGCTCCTCCACCATAGCGGAGGAGCCGCCCCTGGCTGGAGTAAGCAGTAGCCAATGAGAAGAATATCAGTGTCACACGTAGGACTCCGAGGTGTGCTCCAATATGGTCGCAGCTGGCGTGTATCTCCGTTTATGTAGGAAGAAGAATGTAAAAGCGGGTGATGGAGATGGCCACCGCCCATGCATACATGTACTTTGAACCTGAGCCGTGACACACCATGTTTTAGGAAACATATAGGTCTTTATTGCTTTTTGGATTATTAGATGGTTGATGATTATCCATTTTGGTGCCACAGGGATGCTCCAGAGCTCAGATGCCTGTATAGAGAAAGAGCTCCTGCCACTGCAGGCTTCATGATGACGTATAACTTTTGTAAAATGATCCTAGCTTGTCCTCAGGGATGTGCCAGGATGTGATACTATCCAGACAAAATGCCACTTTTCTGCTTGAGTGCTCCCCATGCACTAATAAAAAGGCTGTGTTTATGAAAACTGGGGCTAATTTTGTGTACCTCATGGGGGCTTTGTACGAATCACGTTACTAGTGGTAGATGGGTCTTGAAGCACACTGTGCTCCTGGGGATAAACTGGGCCCTGGGAGCTCCTGAGTGAGTTCGGAGGGGGGCCCTCCATGTATTTTGCAGGTGTCCCCCCCTCAGATTTTGTTACGCCACTAGGTGTTTAGCGCGTTGCAGTGTTTGTGTTATACTGGTGCTAATGAGTTGCAACTAATGCTGAGACAGGGTTAACATGTTTAAAAACGACAAATTAATGAAGTTATATCACTCCAACATGTGCTGCGTATTGCCACATAATTAGTTTTTTCTTGCCGCATAATGTATTCATCCCTACCGCATAATTTGACCTTCCTCTCTTGCATAATTCCAGTGGCCCTGATTATGACGAAGCCGCGACATGACCGCCATAAGCATGGCGCTAGGTCTTCATTTGGTGTGAGAAATAGTACAAAAATAGAAATTTGGTACTGCAGAAGCCACCAAGGCTTTTTATTGAGGCCCTGGGAGCAGCACGGACGACCCTCCTCCCATTACTGTAGACTCCTTAATTACGCGGACCAGCCAGAGCGTCGGCTGTCATTTTCTCATTTCTCCCCCGCCTGACCCCCATCTTAGAATCACGGCGGCTCCGGCGTCTGCAGCTGAGCCGGTGCTCCTCGGCACAGCGCGGGGGCATCTTAAGGGGGAGGCGACTCCATCACACCCGCTCCTCGCTCCCTAGTTGGAGCCGGCACGGCGGCTGCTGAGCCTCTGTCACCGGCACTTAGATCCGCATAATTGTTTTTGAGATTTCAATTTAAAATCAAAGCAGCCGCACTCTCTTTCCTTTGTTTGCTTATTAAATTGCTGTGAGTCGTTTCATCTCCGCTTCTTGTTAGAAATCAGCCTCATCGGTATGCGGCGCACGTTTTACCACAACTGGTTGCTAATGTGCGGTACCGCGCGGTACTACCGCCATGGCTCATAGCCAGGGTCAGGGGTATATTTATTAAGGGGAGATTCAGGAGCCCCTCAGCTTCTTCTTCGCCGCATTAGTGTCATTTTTTTTAACGCTAATGTGGCACAACGAGGCCAAACCCGCCCCACCAAATTTACAGAGTTGCGCAAAGCGCCACTTTGTAACACTTTGCGCTACATTATGCCTGCATCAGGTATAATGTGTGCGAAGGGTGCGTCTCCCCATTAGGGGGGCTGAAAAAATGGGGCAAAGGAATCTGAAAGATTTGTTTGCGTCATTTTTTTCGCCACTTTTAACGCCTGTTCAGAGCACGCATTAAAAGGAGGTTCCCATTGGTTACAATGGGCCTCTGGGTGCTTTGCAGGATTAGCGTCAACATTTTTTACGCTAATCCTGCAAAGCACCGAAATAGCATAAAAAATTGTGACGCTAGTCCCCCTGACTACCTCCATGGTGCTCCGCATATTAAATACAGCGCACACATGGTGGCGTTAGGAGGGTGCCAATGGGCGCAAGAAATGTGGCGCTGCACTTGGTGCAGCACCACTTTACATAATTCTGCTCTAAAAGATTGTGCAGTGGCGCAAATCAACACAAAGAGGGTCATTCTGACCCTGGCGGCCGGTGGCCGCCAGGGCCACCGACCACGGGAGCACCGCCAACAGGCTGGCGGTGCTCCAATGAGCATTCTGACCGCAGCGGTTCAGCCGCGGTCAGAAGCGGAAAGTCAGCGGTCTCCCGCTGACTTTCCGCTGCTCTTTGGAATCCTCCATGGCTGCGGAGCGCGCTCCGCAGCCATGAGGATTCTGACCCCCCCTACCGCCATCCAGTTCATGGCGGGAAAGCCGCCATGAACAGGATGGCGGTAGGGGGGGTCGCGGGGCCCCCGTAAGAGGGCCCCGAAAAGTATTTCAGTGTCTGCCTTGCAGACACTGAAATACGCGACGGGTGCCACTGCACCCGTCGCACCTTCCCACTCCGCCGGCTCGATTACGAGCCGGCATCCTCGTGGGAAGGTCGTTTTCCCCTGGGCTGGCGGGCGGTTTTACTGGAACCGCCCGCCAGCCAAGGGGAAAACTCGTAATACCCGCTGCGGTCTTTTGACCGCGGTGCGGTAATTTGGAGGGCGGGATCCTGGCGGGCGGCCTCCGCCGCCCGCCAGGGTCATAATGAGGCCCAAAGTCTTTCTTTTACCTGTTTACTTTCCAGCTCGAAACCACTTGAAAGTAAAACAAAATAGCGCATAGTGCTGCTTTGCGTTACTTAGCGCCAAAGGGGCGTTCCATAGGTGGTGCATGGATGTTGTCATGCAGCCGCCCAAGATTTTTGACGCAGAACCCTACTTACTTATAAAAAGTAGACAGGGTTGTGCACCAAAAATGTGCGACTCTTCCAAGTAGGTGCTGTCACGAGAAATGCCTTTATTTCTCTTTTTTTCCCATCTTTGCATGTGTGCTGCGTTGTGAGGCGCGCATGCAAAGGAGTAAGGGCCAGATGTAGCAAAATAACATTCTGCGAGTTGCAAATTGCGAGTACTGGCGTCTCGCAATTTGCAACTTGCAAAATGTTATGCAGAAAGGTGTCTCAGACACCGTCTGCGAGTCGCTATGGGGTCGCAAAGACCCACCTCATGAATATTAATGAGGTGGGTCGCAAATTGCGGCCCCATACCGAGTCTAGGCACTCGCAAACATGGAGGCCTGCTGTCGTCAGCAGACCTCCATGTTCGTGACTGCTTTCAATAAAGCAGTTTTTTTTTTTTAAAGTGTAGCCCGTTTTCCTTAAAGGAAAACGAGCTGCACTTAAAAAAAAATCTGAAACCTTTTGTTTCGGTATTTTTTCAGGGCAGGTAGTGGTCCCTTGGACCACTACCTACCCTGAAAAAATATTTGTGGGTCCATTCACAAAGTGGAAGGGGTCCTTCCAATTTGCGAGTGGGTTACCATCCACTTGAAATGGATGGTAACTGCGACACCATTTGCGACCGCATATGCGGTCGCAAATGGTATTGCATACCACTCAGAATCGCAAATAGGAAGGGAACACCCCTTCCTATTTGCGATTCTGAAATGCATATTGCGAGTCGGTCCCGACTCGCAATATGCATTTCTGCATAGCAAAGAGGCATTTGCGCCTCGCAAACGGCGATTTTCGCCGTTTGCAAGGCGCAAATCCTTTGCTACATCTGGCCCTAAATGTTTTGAAGTTAATCTAAGGATAGTATTTTGGACTGGAAAGCTACCCTTCAAGTACGAAACCTGAGCTAGGCTCACGCAGACACCCTTGCACTATGGTGCTAATGTGTGTCCGTGGCGCACGGCTGCAGGTTTCGGCTCTGGTGCTAGGCAGAGGGGAGGAGAGAGCCTCATTTCTATAAATATTGCACTCTCCTGCTCTCTCCTCCTCATGCAATGCAGAGTTTTTGGCTGCTGCGCTACGTGAGAATCTAGTAAATGTGGGCCTCAGACGTCTAACAGCAGGAACGCATTCATGTACACAACGGTGCCCCCGAGCCCTGCCTACACGAGTCTGCGTGTCTCTAAATGCTGTGCATTCTACTGCATTGCAGCATTCATGTAGCGCTTATTACCCATATGTGGGCGCGCTAAACCGTGTAGGATCTGTGGGCGTTTTTTTTTTGCTCTTCTAGAAAATGTTCTCGTGTTGTGCATAATGGCCACTGATGTGTGGTTATCATGTTATGGGGCGCAGCGACTGGTGGTGTGGTGGGAAAAGGTATGTGAGAGAGGGATGCGCAGATTCTAATTGTCGTAAAGGCGCCACGGGGCTAGCGGGATCCTGTGCATATGTACATCAAAAAGGGTCATCAGGGAAGAAACAATAATCCATGTTGCAAAATGCGTCAGGCAGAGATGCTGTCAAATAAATAATAGAATGCCAAAAGGGAAAGAAAGGGAATTGGTGACATACACAAAAGCCATGCATCATTTTTTTGGATTGATTTATTTACTTATGGAAAAATTGAGTATTGGAGTAAATGGCTGAGCCTCAGCCTGGTTCAAATAATTATTGATGGACTGCACCCAGTCTGCTATATTCTTTGAAACTACTGCAACCACCATCAGAATGGGGCGTGCCACAGGGGTGAGGATCCTTCTTAAGCCTGGCTCTCTTTACCATGTATATGCTCTCCCAGGGGCGACTTTAGCACTGGTGGCGCCTGGCAAAAGTGCCCCTCAACTCTCAATAGCCCCTCTCTCACATACATTTTGTTTGTTTTAAAGCGCTGGTAAAGAATGACTTTACTAATCGACTCAGCTATCCACATAAAACACAGATCTGTTCTTTGCAGCAGGCACATTAACCCTCTGCGCTACTTTATGGTGAATCAAAACTGCCACTAGACAAAACCCCTGATGTCTCGCTCCAGCAGGAACATTAATCACAAGAGTTATCTTGACAGTTTCATTGCTGCCTGAAAGCTGGACACAAAAGAAACTCTTCAGCAGGTGCTTTTAAATCGTGTTATTGCTGAACACAGTGCCCCCTCCACCCATGGGGATCAGTGCCCCCCTAGCTCAGCGCCCAGTGCAGTTGCACCAGTCGCACTGCTCTAAACCTGGCCCTGGGCTCCCCCAGCAGCGTTAGTCAAGTCTGTTGGCTTTGACATCCTCCAATTTGCAGATGGTACTCAGATTGTGGTAACTATTCCCATCTATTTGCAATGAACCAGCTATTTTTAAAGCTGAATTCCAGCTATGCACACAAGCACTGGATGCGTCCGAATTTTCTGAAACTCATCTCTGACGTCAGAAGTTTCACTCTTAGGCTCCTTGTGCAGTACTAGGTCCTCCAGCTGGTGGCTTCATGGGCTTGGTCCTGCTCCCTCTCCTGGGAACTGGTCAGAAACCTGGGGATGTGTTTTTCCACCTGACCCCAAGTCAATTTGGTTACTGACTCTCGCTCTACTCTCTAAATGGAAAAGAACATCTTCAAATTTCTCCTGAGTCATCATGCAAAACCATATTGTAACCTCTTATTGCATCAAAGATGGACTAGGGAAATCTACCGAAACTGGCCATTTCGGCCATAGTCACCTCCCAATTGCAGAGGGTTCAAAATGCTGCTGCCAGAGCAGTGCTTGATTTGTAAAAAAAAAAGGTGCCAGGGTCCAATGCACTACATATGAGCCCACTGCAGCTGGCACAGCACAAATGCCACTTTAGGCTGCAGGTTAAAGTCCACCTTTTGTCATTTTTAAAGATATATTAAATAGTTGCTCACAAATACACATGGAGCACCACCATGCAATGATTTCTCATAACTACGTGCTGGTGTTTACAAAGAATTGCCGGTGCCAAGCACTGGAAAACACCAGCACAAATTAAGTACTAAGCCATTCTAAAATCTGCCCACCCATGAACACATTTTTCCATATCTTGAAGCTTTGTGCTGACTTCCAGTGGAGAGGGCCATCTTTAAAACCCTAAGCTTGACTTGCAAGTCAGAAAAAGATTTGGGCCCAGAAGTATCAAGCTCCCGGTTTGCATTTCTTAAAAAGCAAATTTTAAGAAATCTCTATTTAAGAAATGCAAAATGGAATGTATGAAATATGCGATTCGGTAATAGCGATTTCTTAAAATTCGCTATCGCTATTACCGAATCGCAATTAGCGAATGGGACTCCATTCATCTCTATGGGCCTGTAGGCCTATAGGTGCGAATGGTTTTGCATTTCCCAATTTGCGTATTCCAGTAGCAAATTAGGTAATGCAAACCCCAGGGTGCTGGGGGCCTAAGGCCCCCTCTGATGCATCCCAAAAAAATATTTGTGGACATGTGAAGCGCACACATGCACACATGCCCTAGGGGCATGGATGCTCTACATGTCATTTTTTTAAATGCTTTTATAATGCATTTTTAAAAAATGCACATGCTTACCACCAAATTGGATTTGGTGGTTATTGCATTTCCTAAATGCCCAATTCACATTTAGGAAATGCTTGATACATGTGTTTTGGAAATTGCAAATAGGAATTCCCTATTTGTGGTTGCAATTTTAAGAAATCACTATTTTTTTGATCCCTTAAAATTGCACAGCCAATGTCTTTCATACATCTTGAAAGGCCTTTTTACATTCACAAACGTCCGAGTTTTGCGATTCGCACCATTTGCGAATGCAGAATTGCTTGATACATCTGGCTCTTGGTCCCACAATATTTTTCTAGATACATCCGTAAATATGTTCCCTGTCGCAGTTTCCACTTAAGCTCTGCCAGTCTCTTTGGTTGTCCCAGGTATTCAACATGCTTGTTGAGGGGGTCCCACCTTCTACCTACAACCCCCCACCAAAATGGGATGTACTTCCCACTCAACTAGGGCACCCTTCTTCACTCCACTTAAGAATCTCCAAAACTACCTGTTGAAGAGAGGCCACTCTTGGAGGAAGGCCAATGGGAGCCGCCTTAGGGTTGGTGAACTGGATTACATTTATCCTGTTCCCCTGTTACTTGCATGCCATGCACACGCCACAAAAATGTGTGGGGGGTGGTTCACATGTAGGAGGTGTCCCAGTGCTCCTTGAATCTTTAAGTGATGTCATCCTGCTGATTGTGTTTAGAGTGGTAGTGATGGTGCCTGAAATCCATCAATTACAACACAATTTTTTTCTCACAGGAATTTACCCAACCTTGTTCTTCGCAAGTGTTTAAATGCCAAAAAAGAGATTGAAAAAAACTACCTGTTTAAGATGACTATTTAAACGTCACCACTCTCTGCTGTTTTCTTGTCTTTCAGGCTCCCATCAGCACCAGGATTGGGATAGAAGCGCTCTCTATAAACTGAATTAGCACACCGTACCATTTATTCATGTATGTATTTATGTACCGGTTCCTTTGTAAAGGCGTGAGCCCTGCCTGCTGCCGAACACATACACACCTGGGGGTGTTTTCTACACTACTGACTATCCCCAGCAGTTCGGATAAAATAGGCAGTATCTCCCTCCAACCAGACTGAAGTACTGGGCATCCCCACACTATGTGGTCAAAGTCCGCATTTCCCCCGCAGCATCTCGGGCATGTCCTGGGGGCTCCCCTGTATATATGGAACAGTCGGTGGGGTGTGAGGTATGTTCTATGTAAATAATTGTATTGAATGTATCTCAAGCGCGTGTTACGCGAAATCACCCGGGGGTAAGCCAGTGTTTTGTTCCATTCTGAGTCACACAAATCCCGCCCGATCGTGTTCCCCCATCGTTCTCTCAAGAACTGTAAAGGATCTAGTGTTGCCTCAATCTGGGCCCGGTATATTTTGGCGATCAAGTGGGGTTCCTCCCCTGATGTCAGCAATAGGTGCAGCACCCTGTGAGTAGCGGGCTCCGCATTTATTGTGTCCCAGTGGGCTTTCAGAGTGTGTACTAGTTTCCCGAAAAGCAGGAATTGACCCCGGGGAACTCCGCCTCCCGATAGGTCAGCAAATCCCTTCAGTACACCCCCCTCGAAGAGCCCACCTACTGTCTCAATCCCAGCTGCAGTCCAAGGACCAAGCCCCAGATTTTCCGATCCCTTCCCCCCGGACTCCAAAGCCAGCACCGACAGTGGTAAAGCTGGGGAGTACGGCGGGCCCACTCCCACCCTCTTCGCGCACCTTTTCCAGCAAGCCATCGCAACACTTATCATTATATTGTTTCCAGGGAGGGCTATTTTCCTGCCTGTCATGCATGCCGCAATCCATGCCTAATCCGTTATCCCTTGGGAAGAACACAGATCCAGGCGTCCTCTGCCCGCCAGCCAGCCGGCCACCCATTGCAGTTGGGATGCCAAGTAGTATGCCTCAAAGTCAGGGGCCCCCAGTCCACCCATGTGGGTCGGCCTACAGATGGTTGTGAGTGCAGTGCGTCTGCGTCCATCATCCCATATTAGCTCCCTGAGCAACACGTTCAAGTCGCGGAACCATGCCGGAGGGATCCGCAGCGGTAAATTGGTAAAAAAGTAGAGAAGTCGGGGAAGCATAATCATCTTGGACAGTGCCACTCTGGCCGTTACCGATAGTTTCAATGAGCGCCAAAACCCCACCGAAGATCGCAGGGATCGGAGCGCTTTGCCAAGGTTACCATCCCTGAGGTCTCCCAATTCATGGAATATTTGAATACCCAGGTTCTTAAAGGTCCGTGGGGCCCAGTTCAGGTCTGCTGGACATTCTGCTGGGCGGATGCAACCAGGCGTCAAGGGAAACACACATGTTTTGCCGCGATTAAGGCGCAGTCCCGATACTACCCCGAAGTCCTCCAAAACCTCTAGGGCCCAGGGGAGCCCACTCGCTCCGTCCCTAAGGTAGATCAGTATGTCATCTGCATACAGAGAGACAATGTGCTCGGTCGGCCCCCATTCAATCCCCCTACCCACACCCTCTCCACGTAATCGGGCCGCAAGAGGCTCAATCGCCAGGGCAAACAACAACGGGGATAGGGGACATCCCTGTCTGGTTCCGCGGAACACGGAGTATGCATTAGAGATTGTTCTACTCGTCTTCACTCTCGCTAGTGGGGATGAGTATAATAAGTCCACCCATCTAGTCCAGTTCTCCCCCAGGCCCATTTTTAACATTGCCGCCCGCAGATAGTCCCACCTAATCGAGGCAAAAGCCTTCTCGAAATCCACCGCCAACAGGATCCCAGCTGGCAGTTTCAATTCGTCTGGCATGTGTAAGATGGAGAAAATTCGACTGAGGTTCAGAGAGGTGCTGCGGCCAGGGATGAAGCCGTTCTGGTCATCGTGTATCAGTGTGGACATGTGGGGGAGAAGTCGGCCAGCCATGATCCAGCTGAGGATCTTGAAATGGCTGTTTAGCATCGATAATGGGCGGAAGTCAGCCACCGATGCTTCCCTATTGGTTGTTTTGGGGAGTGGCACTACTAGCGCTTCACGTAGCGTGCACGGTAGTTCTCCACACTGTGCTGCTTCCTCATACATCTCTGCCAATCTGGGGACTAATAAGGACTTATATTTTTTATAGAAATCCATAGGAAGACCGTCTGTGCCAGGGGTCTTCCCAGGGGCCAGCCGAGCCACGGCATCGCTTATCTCTTCCGTGGTCACCGGCCCCCCCCTAGGCTGTCCCTGTCCTCTAGGCTCAGCACAGGCAGGGGGATCTGCATAAAAAAATGGTCAAGTGTTCCTGTCTCCAGGTTGCTAGGCCGCCTATACAGGTGCATGTAATAATTTCAAAATGCGTCATTAATGGGGCCTGGACTGAGTCTACGAATCCCCCTTCTGTCTAGTACGCTTGTGATGGGTTTGCTGTCTCCGTTTGGACGCACCAGCCATGCCAGAAGTTTACCCGACCTCCCCTCTTCTGACTGTAGGGATGCCAGGTATTTTTGGGTGCTGTGACATCTGAGCCGTTCTTCTACTTGGGAGTGTTCCCTGCGCGCACGGTCATACTCTTCATCTACTTGTACTACCGGGCCCTGTCTCAGTTCCCCCTCATGTATGATCTTCTCCAGGGCAGTTAGTTCCCTCTCTAGTGTGTGCCTCACCCCTGCCGACTGCCCAAGACAGAAACCCCTCATCACCACCTTGAGTGCCTCCCATTCCATGGCTCTGGAAGTGGTGGATCCCTTGTTGGTTTCAATGTATTCTATCAAGCGGCAGCGTAGTGCCTCTCTGTATGCCTGGTCCTCAAGCGCCGCGGGGGCCAGTCTCCATGACGGTATGGGGGGGTCTGTCCTGCGCTACCCTCAACGTTAACAATAGTCGATTGTGATCTGATATTGTACCGGCAAGGTATTCGGAGTGCGTCACACTTCGGGCCAGTCCCGCAGTGCAGACCATCCTATCAATTCTGGTGTGCAACTGGTGAAGGCCCGAGTAAAACGAGTAGTCTCTGACGGTCGGGTGTTGCATCCGCCAGACATCCATCAGCCCCCAAGTACCCAGCCACTCAGCTAGTCTTTGTGCTATCTTGGTTGATGTTGCCCCTTGGAGTGGCGGGGTGGACCTGTCCATGTTTATATCTAGTACTGCATTGAAGTCCCCTCCTATTAATACTTCCCCTGTGTGTTGGCGAGTAAGGTGTCTAGACAGGTTCGTCATGAATGAAACTTGGTCCTGATTGGGGGCATAAATGCAACTCAAAACCAGCGGGGACCCATGTAACATCCCCTCCAGTATGACAAACCTTCCCTCTTTATCTATGTTGGAGGAATCAATCGTCAGGGGGACTCCCGCCCTAATCCAAATCAGAACGCCTCTTGCATAAGCTGAATATTCTGTAGCAAACACCTGCCCCCTCCACCTCTGTCTTAGTTTCTCACCCTCTCCCGGTGCCAGGTGGGTCTCCTGTAGCATAGACACCTGCACCCCCCTTCTCTTTAGGAAGGAGAGAATTCTATGCCTCTTGGCCGGTGTACCCATCCCCCTGACATTCCAGGTTATGAGTTGTAGTCTGCCATCTTATTCTTAGAGCTTGATAAGGGTGGGCCTGGCACGCCCGGAATTCTGATTGGTCCCCCTGCATGCTCGTGCCTTTACTGTGGTTGGACCACTCCACCCGTGTTGTCGATTTAACTCGTAACTGAAAACCCCAACTCCCCAACCCCAGGGCGCCTCCGGAACTGTATGTTGCCCATAAAATTGTGCAACAGTGCAACTTAATCAAACACATAACCGCAATACTCACCAGCCAAGTCGGACAGGCGTCAAGTCAGGGGGGGGTGGCCAGGTCCGGAGGGGCCACACGTTTATTCAGTGTATCCTGTCACTGGGTGCTACTGCAGGCCAGAGCTATCCGAGTTCGTCAGCTGTTTGTGGGGTCACCTTCGGAGCGCGGGACAAGCTCTCGGAGTCTCCAACCGAGGATACCATTGTGTCATCTGACTCTTCTTCAGAACCCTCCTGAGGGGACGCTTCTCCACCCACCCGGGCCGCCGCCTCCAAGGCCGCCCTCCTGCCCGTCTCTCTGTGTGTCTGCGTTGGCGCCAGTCGTGGGCGATCTCTGGATCTCTTTCCCCTTCGGGCCCGGCGGGCCTTGTTTGTTCCAGGGCTCTCGTGCGCAGGCCGCGCCATTTGGGATCCGTGCCTCTCGATCCATTCCCATGCCTCCTCCGGGGTTTGGAGGAACGTAGTCTTCCCCTACACGAACACTCTTAGTCTTGCTGGGTAAAGCAGCGAGTACTGTATCCCCTCGTCTCGCAGGGCTCTTTTAACCGCAAGGAATGAGGCGCGTTTATTCTGGACATCTAGAGTGAAGTCTGGGAATAGTGTCACTTCCCCATTGGCTACTTTGAAGGGGCCCATTTCCCTGGCTTTCTGCAGGAGGATGTCCCTGTCTCTGTAGTGCAGGAGTTTAGCGATTACAGCACGGGGAGGCCAACCAGGAGCAAGGGGTCTCAACGGCACTCGATTGTTCCCTCCAGTGTGTAGAAGGGGGTCAGGCAACCCGGTGCGACCACTGTACTCAGCCATTTCTCCAGGAATTCCACCATGCTCGTCCCTTCGGTTCCCTCAGGAAGGCCAACCACGCGCACATTATTCCTCCTGTTTCTTCCCTCAGCATCCTCAGCCCGTTGTTCAAGCCTTGCCACTCTGCCGGCCAGAGGGGTTACCTCTGCCGCTACGTCTTTCTGCCTCGGTGCGACATCAGCCAGTATTGTTTCCGTTTCTTTAACTCTGTCAGCCAGTTTATGATGGTCCGCTCTCAAGAGGCCCACCTCTATCGCCACTTGATTGATGTTGCGCTGCAGTGTTGCCTTTGTGTCTTCAATAGCTCCCAGTATCTTGTCTAGGGTGTCTTGCACTTTGGCTTGTGACTGGTTCTGCGAGGCCGCCTCTTTGTCCCCAGGCGGTGCCAGAGGGTCCATGGCTCTGTTCTTATGTCTGCCCTTGGGGGGCATCGATCAGGCAAGGGGGTATACCCCAAAGGGCCCGATATGTGGCCCAAGCGTCTTTCTGTTTTCTGCTTCTAATTTGTTCACCTCAGCTGCTTTAACCACTGAACCCAGGTGGTCCAGGCCGAGCTCCAGGCGACCCACTGGCCGTCCCCAGCATCCAGGCCCAAAGGGTGGGGGACTGCGTTAGCCAACCGTGAGTGGTTGCCACTTGCCTCCGTTCTGGTTCATCCGCGCACTCCTTCGTTAAGCCCCACTACGCCAACCGGGATCAGGCACGCGCCGCAACCGCAGCTTGGTTGTCTCCCCATGCAGGGCACTCACCCACTCTTAGGTGTTTCTACTGTGTCCGAGGTAATTCTCCTGGCCGCGCCCATTATCCTCAATCAAGAGTCGATGGTGCTCCTGGGCCTCCGGCAACTCCACAGCCCCATCGTGCCAGGCAATAAGTCATAATCTCCTCTCTGGGCATGCCCCCCCGAGGGGCAATCCCTGGGGGCCAACACCGCTCTCAGCGACTCTCCAGGCGGCTCCCACGTCAGACCCGCCGTCCGCCACGCTGTCTCAGTTCTTCGGCGCTCCGCCGGGGCTCTGCTCGGGTCGGCCCCAGGGGAATCGGAGCTGTGCTCGCTCCACTTGTCTCCAGAAGGAAGGAGTCCGCTGGGGCAGGAACCCCCAAGGGCCCTCAGCCCCCGCCAGTTGTTCCGGGCCCCTCGATCCAACAGAGAGGCCCGGGCGTGGCTGCCGCCGTTCTTGGGCCGCTCACTTTGCTTCCGCCGTGGCCCGCGTCATCACTCGAGGCCGCAGCTCCAATGAGGAGGAGGGGCCGCAGGCCTCCTCTCATGTAGGTCGGCCTGATCCGGATTGCGGCTCGCACCAGGACCGCGGCCGGAGCCCAGCCGCGCCGCCCGACTGTCCGCAGCTCGGCGCCTGCGCTCCGAGGAAGGGCGGCCCGGGTTGGCGCAATTGCCAGGAGTCTTTCGGCCGGCCCCTCCGGAGCTGGAGAATCAAGCATGCGCCATGTTCCGAGCCATGGCCACGCCCCCCGTATTACAAGTTCCATAGAATATAATGTGATCATAATAAGGACGTTTGTGACCGAGTATCCCCATCCGCCACACTCTAAGCCAGGCCCTTAATCTGTCTGAAGCAATTTCCTGATAAAACTTTTTTGCGTGCTAATTGTTCCCCTGTACGTGTGGTTTTACTGAGATATTTTTTCACACGTCTTATCAATACAATGTCTTGTATTTTTATTTCTGGGAGTAGCCAAGTCCTTTTGATTTTACTAAAATAATGGCCATAATATACTTACTTGAAGGGTCTATCAGCCACATCTCTCCATCCAACGCCCTTGATTTCTGTTATTCATAGTTTGGTGGAGCGCCCTCCCAAAATGGGGGGAGCGCGGCCCCTTAGGATTCGGGGCCGCCGTGGCCTGAAACCTCGCGCACTAGTCGTGCGTCGGGCTGGCCTTAAACACTTCCACCCTTACACCTCTCGAGGTGTGGGGGCGGAAGTGATTCCCCGGGGGTCACGCGGAGGTCACATACTTTCCTGGCCCGACCGCCGCCGCGCATAGGATGGTGGGGCCTAATTATGTGCCACCCCCAGAAAGGTCTCAGCCTTTATGGTTGCGGCGACGGCTGAAGCACCCGTTACACCCCCTTGGCGGATTGGTGTTTGGGGAGGGGGCGGAACCCAGGGGATAAGGACAAGGGATGGTGAAGTCAGGGGAGCTGACACCCCCGCCCCCCCCCACCCACCCCCTCGGGATACAGGTGAGGTACGGTTCACCTGTGTGGTCCAAAGGAAGTTCAGGACAGGAAGGGATCCTGTCACATTGATTTATGGTTTGATGAGTAATTCTTATTTAAATGTTTTAAAGATGCATTGTATTGTTTTTCCAGCTGAAATATTAACTGCGTGTGTTTATAAAATAATGGTCAAATATACAAATAAATTCCTTCCAACAAATAAGTCTTGTCGGTCTGCGTGTGACAGGTGTTAGGGTGAGGGCTTTCTGGTGGCCTCCGGGTTCTATGCTTTCTCCCGCTATAGTGAAGAGCAATGGTTCAGCCTACTTAAGCCACTGGTTAACTTCACTTTGAGTGACTGCATTTAGCTCTTTCACAGAGAGGACATCTGCACAGAAGGTATTTCCCTCTAGTGCCAGTGTTTCTGTTTTTGCTTTATCATTTGTTTACTTTAGTGATGCCTTCACTTATCAGGTTTAGTTTGCAGAACACATGCAACACTTTTATTTAAACATTGATGGGATTTAATTTAGGTTTTGGTATCCAATAGTTTTACTGTGAAAACCTCTTTCCTTCTGTCTTTCCATCTTCTTTGATTTCCTCTTTGTTTGGTTCCTTATTACTTTCTTTTTTCTATTTTATATCCTTTCTTTTGCTCTTCTTTCTTTTTCGCTTTTTTTTATTTTCTTCTTTTAGGACGTCTTTTTTCCTTTTTTCCAGTTTTCCCTTTTATTTTTCTTTCTTTCCTTTTTTCTTTCCTTCTTTATTTCTTTCCCTCTTACCTTTTTCATTTATTTTTTCTTTGCTTCTTTCCTTCATTCTCTCCATTATTCCTTCTTTCTTTCTTTTTTCCTTCTTTCATTTTGTTCTTTCCTTCTTTTCTTGTTTATTTTGCCTTGATTTCTTCCTGTCTTTATTTCCTTCTCTTTCTTTTTGTATTCTTCGTTTCCTTTTTTGACTCATTTATTTTCATGTTCCCTTTTTTGCCCTCTTTCCTATTTTCTTCTTTCTATTTTGGCTTTCCTCTCTCCCTTTTTTTCTTTTTCCCTGATTTTGTTTTCCTTTGTTTATTCTTAACTGCTTTCTTTTTGCCTTTGTTCCTACTTTATTGCCTTCTTTCTTTCATTCCTTCATTTGTTTCTTCTTTCTTTCTTTTTTAACTTCTTCCTTTTTCTTTCCTCCAATCCTTTTGCCTTTAATCCCTTTTGATGTCCTTCTTTCTTTTTTTCCGTCTTTCTTTTTTTTGGTTTTCTCTTTCTTTCTTTCTTTCTTTCTTTCTTTCTTTCTTTCTTTCTTTCATTCTTCCCTTTTCTTTTTTCCTTCCGTATAACTTCTTTGCCTTCTTTCATCCGTTCTTTCCTTCCCTTTTCCCTCTTTCTCTTTTGCCTTCTTTCCTTCTTTCTTTGTTTGTCTTCTATCCTTTTTCTTTCTTTCTTTCCTTCTTTCTTTCATTCTTCCCTGCTTTTTGCCATTTTTCTTTCTCTTTCTTTCCTCCTTTCATTTTTTCTTTTTTCCCTTTCTTTCTTGCATTATTTCCATTTTTCTTTCCTTCTTCTGTTTTTGCTTTCTATCCTTGTTCCTTTCTTCTTCCTCCCTTCCTTTTTAGTCTTCCTTCCCTTTTAGCTAGCTGTTCTTCCTTCCCATCTTGCCCTCTTTCCTTCCTTGCTTTTTTCCTTCCTTCCCACCTCTTTTTCTTTCTTGCCTTCTTTTCCAACAGCAAGAGGTTACCACCGATACCAGCCCAAATGGCTGTTTTAGGATCATTGTTAGCTAAGACCTTTTGATTTTACTAAAAGCCTGTTAGGGTTTCCAGCCATACTTCATCATTTAGTCCTTGACTGCATCCTTCACCTTTTTCCACCCACTCCAGCATGCATCAGGGGCAACGTGCCACCCATTGCAGCCATTGCCTGGCTTCGCTGTGGGTTACGGCCTGCTGCACCTTCACAAGGAGCACATCCCATACAAAGTAGGTTGCTTCCTGCCAGGGAGTACTATGGTCATGTGTACTTTTTTCAGACCACAGTACATTTTTGCCTTTGGCCAACGTTTGTTTTTAAATTTGGTGAGAGCCCAGCAGCTTCCTGAACAGTAACATTTTGGCAAGACCACGACAAAACAAACCAGAACTTGTTGAAAGGCTTGCAGCCAACGCTAGACCTATTTGACTTTGCCAGTGCTTGTTTAACTTTGCAACCATTTCAAAGTTTGTGAACTGTGCACATTAAAAAAAAAAAATTCACACAGTTTGTGGGGGAAAACCTTCCATTTACTGAAACACAGCATTGCGCTGTGGGTTCGGTAAAGGACTCCTGCTGTTCCTAACAGGGCCCCCATTCCAGATGCCCACATGTATGTGACACATCGGGCCACATATGCATTAGGGATCCAGAAGCCTGCTCAGCCCCTGGGTAGCACAGTAGTTATTTGTTCCTAAATGACACTACCACAGATATTTGCCATTAGCTGCTCTTCACTGTAAATAACAGATGTTACTCAATTGTACTTAGAGCGTGTGTTTGGCCTTGGAAGGATAACACATGGCTTCACTCCATTGACCTTTCCTTTACAAACAGCTCTCAGCAGCAAGTGCTCAACTCCCTGGGATGGTTTGCAATGCACAGCACATGTCTGCTAATTACTATTTAATTTGGGTACAAAGTGACATTTTAAGTCTCACCTCCAGGAAGCTTTAACCCTCTGTTGACTACAGACCCACTGTATCCGATGTAGACTTAAGGGCACATTTGTGAGCCCCTTGCAACATCGGAGAGTCACTTTTTGTGACACTCCGGTGGAGCAAACTACAAAATCATATTTATGAGGCCACGCAAAGCAGCTTTGTGTGACTTTGAATGGTCTCATGGATGTGGAGTAAAACAAGGCAACACAAACTGCTGCGTTGCCTTTCTCCGCGTCAGGGAGGCGCTCCATGCATGTTGCAGTGCGTGTTACTACGCAACATCCATGGATTTTGACTCATCCCCAGGTTTAAAATGTCTTGTAAACCTGGGCAACTGACAAAACCTTATGCTTCAGCATAGCAGGCGTAACGGGGAGAAATATTACTATTTCTCCTGTTTTTTCTTCTTTCCCTGTGTGCTGCATTCTGCAGCACACATGGAAACAGAAAACGAATCTATGGATTGTTTCTGTGCAGGAAGGTGTCCCTTCTTGCCCTAAAACAATCCTGCATGCAACACAGACACCCTTGCACCATGGAGCAAAAACAATAGGAATTGTAATATTTGTTTTTTGTTTTTTTTAAAGGGCGAGATCACCAAACGGGGTAAAGATGAAAAAACGAATGATTCGTCTTTTTGTATTTCTACCACAACCCAGACAGAAAGGAGCAGTAGGGGGTCGAAAAGCGAAAAGAGAAGATAGGTAAAGTGGAACAGGGGGGCTGGGCCGGGGTGAAGAACAGCTTTGAGAGGTGACACTTAGGTGTAGCTAGTAAGGAAAGAAAGGTGAAGTGAAGGGAAACCGAAGGAGGAGAAGGGGAGTAGAGGAGGGGCCCAGAAAAGGGATAGAGGGAAATAGTGTGGAGCACAGTGGTGTCCCCTCAGCAGTCAAACCTCCAAGAAAAGATGGTCAAGAAATGGGGAAGAGGACACAGTGGTGGAAGAGGCTGGAGGAGGGGAAGGGGGTGTCACGACATCTCTACTTAGTGGTTTAATGTAACTCTTGTAAAATTGTTGACTCTTTCCACCTACTATGAGAGGAGATGTAGTTACCCCAATAATACCTCCCCCCAGGCCCCTTTACGGTGGGTTCTTAGGATCTCGAGTAGGTTTGTAACTTCTACTACAAATTCAGAGTCTGTTCTGCACTTGTCCTCACTTTGCTCCACCCTCATAGGCTTCCAAGTTGAAATTCAGGAAAAACTAAAAACCAGGATGTTTCCTACTTAACCTGGCTTGTGTTGCAGGCTGCTGTATGTGACCTGGGCTTTCCAGTAGCGCCAAGGAGATAAAAAAATTTTGCACTTTGTTAAAAAAAAAAAAAAAATTACTCATCTAAATCCCCAAATCCCACATACAGCAAGGTGATGCCATGACATCATAAATACATAAATATCATATATTGTTATCTGATGGAAATATTTTTAGATATGGAGGCGACAAATGATCATGGAGGAGTGGAGCTCTGTTCATTGGGTGAAATGGACTAATATTTAGATGATAAGACTCGAATTCAGCTGAGGTCCTCCTCAGTCAAACCCTTGGCGATCTCTATGACAGGTTTTTGCATAAGTTTGCAGTTCTTAATCTGTGTAAATACTCACGTAATGTGTTTCAAAACCCATACAAAGGACCCTTCTGTGCCATCCTTTTTGAGTCCATCCGTGGCAGGAGCCCTGCAGAGTCTATTGGACAAACACAGCTGATTGTCCCTGAAAGGAGTGGAGCCAGAGTTTTTGTTCCTTGCACGCCTCCGGCAGCTGCTGAATCCCATATGAGAAGTGAATGGTGATGGGAGTGGACTCTGCAAACAGCTCTTGTTGTACAAGTGAGGCAGTTCTGCTTTCTCCAGAGTTAGTAAAGATGTGTCCTCTTTCATGTAGCAGAGCCGTATTTCATGCCTCTGAACTAATCTGAATCCAGACTGTGGGTTTGATTATGATCTTGGTGGACCAGGTTACGGATATCCCATCCGGCAAATTACAATTCCATTATATCCTATGGAAATCGTAATACAGCGACAGGATACCCGTCACGTTTGTGATGGAGTAACCCCTCCGCAAGATCGTAACCAGCCCCTGTGTGTTTTACAGGGGGTATTTAGGAGATATAAGATGCTTGGGAGACAAGGATTTATTTTTTTAATTTCCAGGAAGAGATATTTTTAACTAAGAGAGTTGGAAAAAATGGAAATCAGGGCCTCCAGGACATACTCATTGATTACCTGAGAATGTCATTGAAGAACTCCACCTCTACAGCAATGAAGGTTTATTGTAGCCAAGAACTCCATCAAATTATGGAATCTGTAATCCCCAGTGCAGTGTGCTGCTGATGAGATCTACTTCATCTGCGTAGCCACCCCAAAAGATCCCTGTGACATCATAGGGTAAAAAACCTTGATTGGTCGCACTGCTGTACCAGAGATCTACTCCACCAGCGTAACCACCCCAAGTGATCCCCGTAACATCATAGTGTAAAAGACATCGATTGGTCAGTCTGCTGTACCCAAAGATCTACTCCATCTGCATAGCCACCCCAAAAGATCACCGTAACATCATAGGGTGAAAGACATCGATTGGTCGCTCTGCTGTACCAGAGATCTACTCCACCTGCGTAGCCACCCCAAAAGATCCCCGTAACATCATAGGGCAAAAGACATTGATTGGTCGCTCTGCTGTACCCAAGATCTACTTTATCTGTGTAGCCACCCCAATAGATCCCTGTGACATCATAGTGTAAAAGACATCGATTGGTCGCTCTGCTGTACCAGAGATCTACTCCACCTGCGTAGCCACCCCAATAGATCCTCATAACTTCACAGGGTAATAGACATTTACCAGCCACCCTAGTGTACCCTAGATCTAATCCATCTGCATAGCAATCCGAATAGCTCCCCCATAACATAATAGGGTAATAGACATTTATTGGCCACTCTGGTGGAAGGAGAAGATAGGACACTGTTCAGGAGAGAACGGTGTATTAACTCCGGTTCAGGGTTGTGAATGGAATTTGTTTTGGTGGATTGTCTAAATATGGAAGCTTCATTATGGAAGTGTTGTCGTAGTTTCTCAAAACTTCTTAGACATGTTTGGGGTTCTGGGGAGCCCTTTTCTACAGTTTCAGTTCTTACAGAGTTTTGAAAATATGTATTTTTAGCTTAGATAATTCTGATTTTGTGTTGCTGTTAGACTCATTAGGGTCTCTGGCGGGTTTGCTGTATGTCCCTTTGTTGCGAGAGGTGATTACATGTTTCCTGGAAAATGTCTCATTTTTGTATCTATCCTACAGCACACTTGGGGTATATTTACAAGTGGCTTGCACCACTGGTTCATCACTTTTTATGACACACTTGCAGCGTAGACTGCAGACCCATATTTACAAGACCACGCAAAGCCACACTATGTGGCTTTTCATGGCCTTATAGATATGGATTAAGGCGACACAGCACAAGTCACTGCGTTGCCTTACTCTGCGTCAGGGCGGCGTTCCATGGGCGCTGCAGTGGTGTTTCCACGCAACACCCATAGATTTTCACACATTTTCGGATTTACAAGGATTTGTAAACCTGGGGATGCACCAAAAGCCTACACCTCTCCAGGGGAGGCGTAACAAGGAAATATAACTTTATTTCTTCTAATGCTTTCCTATGTTTGCTGCATTCTGGAGCACACAGAGAAAGAGGAAAATGCCTCCATTGATTGTTTTTGTGCAGGAAGATGTCTGTCCCTGAAGAAAAAACATACATTCTTAGAACACAGACACTTTTGCACTATGGTCAGTGATTAATTTAAGCCGGTGTTTTCAGGTGGGGGCTAACAGCACTTATTTTTGAGGGCCAGCACTTTGTTTTCTGCATCAGACATTTACTGCAACCGAAAGACACATAAGGGAAAGACAAAGGAATGGAAAAGTGAAAAAGCGTCACAAAGGGAGCAAGCAGAAAGGTGCAAGAGTGAGCTGAAGGGGCAGGGGGTGGCTGTAAATGAATAAAAGAGGCCCGGGATGGCTTCAGGATTACACTGTCTCAATATTCTGTGCTCGCACATTTAAATGCAGCAGCCCCTTGGTTCAGAGGAGGTCTTTGGGCACCAGCACGTTTTTTATTTAGAACTTAAGCACTGACAATGGTGCAAGGGTGAGAGGGATGACGCTAGGCATTGTGCGCCACAAGGGGGGGGGGTTGGAACCACCGTATTGCATGGATAAGGCGCATTCCTGCCTTTTTCTCTTGATGCAGGGCAGCACAGCAATGTGACTTGCTGTGCTGTCCTGCGTCAAAAAGTGGTAAATAAGCCTCTTGGAGTCTTTGAGGTGTGTGGTGTAGTTCACCTCTCTTTTTGAAGAAGGCTCTCAGTAAGATGATTGCTTTGTGCAGTGTCTAGGGAAGGTTCCATTGACAAAGTCGAAGGAAGGATCTCTGAGAGAGCTGGCTTCCAGAAGTGAAAAAAGGGTCTCACAGTGGTGTTTTGTGGAGTTGGTCACTTTTCATCAGTCCTTTGACATGTTAGAGTGTTTCATGCAGAACAGAACATATGTGAATTTCATGTGACTTGTGTATACATGGTTGTGGCGGTTGATTCAGAGCTTCATGTAATTAAACTGAGATTTCTTTTGAACGTCTTTGAGAGGCCAGTGAGACTTGAGGACTTACCATGAGCTGCAGCGTCCCCTTTGCCAGCCAATAGGGACCCGCTATCCCACTGGGCGACCTGCCTGTGAAAGGCTGTATGTTACTACACGTATCTGGGTGGATGCATCCCTGTGCGGTACCCCAGAGGAACAGGATACTGCTCTGGAGTTTGGCTCTGTGATCAAGGGTAACTCTGATGCACTGAAGTGCTCCGGGGATTAGAGTTCACATGAATTTTGAAAATTGTGTAATAAGAAGTAGGCTTTTAATGTGCAGGTGGATCTAGTTTACATGTCAGCTGAAGTTTGAGGCATTCCGAGCAGTGTGTGTGTGTCTGAATCTGTGTGTGTGTCTGTAGGGTACTGTCTCTTGTGAGACACTTATAATACGGTGTGTTTGTGTGCGTGTTTGATGAGACACTTATACTAGGGTTGTTTGTGTGTGTATGATGAGACTCATACTAGTGTGTGTTTGTGTAGTGAGACATTCATCCTAATATGTGTGTGTGTGTGTGAGTGTGAGGAGACACTCATACTAATGTGTATGTGTGTGTGTTTTATGTGTGTGTGTGATGAGACACTCATACTGGTGTGTGTGTGTGTGTGTGTGTGTGTGTGTGTGTGTATGGTAAGACACATACTAGTGTTTGTGTGATGAGACGTTCATACTAATATGTGTGTCTGCTGAGACACATACTAGTGTGTGTATGTTTTTGAGTGTGCATGTGTGATGAGACACTCAAACTGCTGTGTGTGTGTGTGTATGGTGAGACACTTATGTAGGAGGCTGGCCTGGCTTATAGTGGGTACCTTGTGGTACTTACACCTTGTGCCAGGTCCAGTTATCCCTTGTTAGTAGATTAGAGGTGTTCTAGCAGTTTAGGCTGATAGAGGTAGCTATAGCAAAGCAGCTTAGGCTGAACTAGGAGACATGCAAAGCTCCTACTATACCACTTATATCACTTAGCACTATATCATAAGAAAACACAATATTCAGAGTTACTAAAAATAAAGGTACTTTATTTTAGTGACAATATGCCAAAAGTATCTCAGAGGATATACTCCATTAGGAGGTAAGTAATGTACACAAAATATACACACACAAACCAAAATCAGGTAACAGTTAGAAAGGTAGTGCAAACACTGTAGAACACAATAGAATGCAATAGGGAGAAATAGGCCTAGAGGCAACACAAACCATATATTCCAAAAGTGGAATGCGAACCACGAATGGACCCCAGGCCTAGTGTAGTGTGTAGAGGGTCACTGGGAGTGTCAGAAAACACTAAGGGTGTCCAAGATACCCCACCCCAAGACCCTGAAAGGTAGGAGTAAAGTTGCCTTACTACCCCAGAAATACAGTAAAGTCGAGATAGGGGATTCTGCAAGGACAACAACTGACTGCAAAACACTGAAGACGGATTCCTGGACCTGAGGACCTGTAAAGGAAGGGGACCAAGTCCAAGAGTCACGCAAGTGTCCGGGGGGGCAGGAGCCCACTAAACCCCGGATGACGGTGCAAAAGGGCTGCCTCCGGGTGGAAGAAGCCGAAGATTCTGCAACAACGGAAGGTGCCAGGAACTTCTCCTTTGGTCAGAAGATGTCCCACGGCGTGCTGGAGGATTGTTGGACCTGGCTTTTTGACAGGGTCATCCCCAAACTTTTTGCCTCCTTCCTCCTATTTTTTCTGACCTGTTGTTGTTGGCTTTTGAACTCTGGGCACTTTACCACTGCTAACCAGTGCTAAAGTGCATATGCTCTCTGTGTAAATTGTGCTGTTGATTGGTTTATCCATGATTGGCTATTTGATTTACTTGTAAGACCCTAGTAGAATGCACTATATGTGCATAGGGCCTGTAGATTAAACGCTACTAGTAGGCCTGCAGCACTGGTTGTGCCACCCACTTCAATAGCCCCTTAACCTTGTCTCAGGCTTGCCATTGCAAGGCCTGTGTGCGCAGTTTCACTGCCAATTCGACTTGGCATTTAAAAGTACTTGCCAAGCCTAAAACTCCCCTTTTTCTACATATAAGTCACCCCTAATGTGTGCCCTAGGTAACCCCTAGAGCTGGGTGCTGTGTGGGTAAAAGGCAGGACATGTACCTGTGTTGTTTATATGTCCTGGTAGTGTAAAACTCCTAAATTCGTTTTTACACTACTGTGAGGCCTGCTCCCTTCATAGGCTAACATTGGGGCTGCCCTCATACATTGTTGAAGTGGTAGCTGCTGATCTGAAAGGAGTAGGAAGGTCATATTTAGTATGGCCAGAATAGTAATACAAAATCCTGCTGACTGGTGAAGTTGGATTTAATATTACTATTTTAGAAAGTGAGCATTTCTCTGCACTTAAATCTTTCTGTGCCTTTCAATCCACGTCTGGCTAGGTTTAGTTGACAGCTCCTTGTGCATTCACTCAGACACACCCCAAACACAGGGTACTCAGCCTCACTTGCATACATCTGCATTTTGAATGGGTCTTCCTGGGCTGGGAGGGTGGAGGGCCTGCCCTCACACAAAGGACTGCCACACCCCCTACTGGGACCCTGGCAGACAGGATTGAACTGAAAGGGGACCTGGTGCATTTCTTAGCCACTCTTTGAAGTCACCCCCACTTCAAAGTCACAATTTAGTATAAAACAGGGCCTCTGCCCTACCTCATCAGACACTTGCTGGAGAAGAAACCTGAACCGGAAACTACATCCTGCCAAGAAGAACTGTCTGGCAGCTCAAAGGACTCACTTGTCTGCTTTCTACAAAGGACTGCTGCCTTGCTGTTGGCCTGATGCCTTGCTGAACTCTTGTCTGGCTGTAAAAGTGCTCTCCAAGGGCTTGGATAGAGCTTGCCTCCTGTTTCCTGAAGTCTCAGGACCAAAAAGACTTCTCTTTTTCATTTGGACTCTTCGTGGGATGAAAATTTCGATGCACAGCTTGCTCCGCGGCGAGAAAATCACTGCACACCGACGCTGCTCGACGCGACGCCTACGGGGTGGCCAGAACTTTGACGCACGGCCTCGCATGGACAACGCCGCCTGACTTCCAGAGGGGAAATCAGCCCGACGCCTGCTGTGAGAAAGAAAATTCCACGCACAGCCTCACGGAACATCGCGCAGCCGGAAAACAAGCCGAAGAATCCACGCACAGACCCTGGGACATCTGGTAATCCCGCGATCCATAGAAGGAGACCGTCCGCGTGCTGGAAAAGGACGCACGTCTTCCCCAAGTGAAAAATAATGACGCAAGTCCGTGTGTGAAGGGGCGCAACCGATGCACACACCATTTTTTCTCCCGTAGAACAACGCACGTCTCCCCGCGTGAAAAATAACGACGCTAGTCAGTGTGTGAAGGAGCGTTACAGACGCACACACCATTTTTCCACGCATCTCCTCTTCTGCGGCCCTGTCTGAGGGGTTGGCAGCAGCGGTAGCTGGAGAGGAGACCCCGGAAAGTTAGTTTGGCAGTACCTGGGCTCTATGCTGGAGACCCGGAGATGCATGGAATTTCCCCCCCCAAAACCAGAATGGTATTGGGGTGACAATTCCATGATCCTAGACATGTTACATGGCCATGTTCGGAGTTACCATTGTGATGCTACATATAGGTATTGACCTATATGTAGTGCACGCGTGTAATGGTGTCCCCGCACTCACAAAGTTCGGGAATTTGCCCTGAACAATGTGGGGGCACCTTGGCTAGTGCAAGGGTGCCCACACACTAAGTAACTTTGCACCTAACCTTCACTAAGTGAGTGTTAAACATATAGGTGACTTATAAGTTACTTAAGTGCAGTGTAAAATGGCTGTGAAATAACGTGGACGTTATTTCACTCAGGCTGCAGTGGCAGTCCTGTGTAAGAATTGTCTGAGCTCCCTATGGGTGGCAAAAGAAATGCTGCAGCCCATAGGGATCTCCTGGAACCCCAATACCCTGGGTACCTAGGTACCATATACTAGGGAATTATAAGGGTGTTCCAGTGTGCCAATCAGAATTGGTAAAAGTAGTCACTAGCCTGCAGTGACAATTTTAAAAGCAGAGAGAGCATAAACACTGAGGTTCTGGTTAGCAGAGCCTCAGTGATACAGTTAGGCACCACACAGGGAACACATACAGGGCATACCTTATGAGCACTGGGGTCCTGACTAGCAGGATCCCAGTGACACATAGGCAAAAACAAACATACATACAGTAAAAATGGGGGTAACATGCCAGGCAAGATGGTACTTTCGTACAACATACTAGTGTGTGTGTGGTGAGACGTTCATACTAAAATGTGTGTGTGTGTGATGAGACACTCACTAGTGTGTGTGTTTCTGTGTGTGTGGATGTGTATGGTGAGACACTCATACTAGTGTGTGTGTGTGTTTCTGTGTGTGTCTGTAGTGAGACACATACTAGTGTGTGTGTGTGTGTGCATTTTTGTGGCGAGACACTCATACCAGTGTGTGTGTGTGTGTGTGTGCATGTGTGTGGTGAGACACATACTAGTGTGTGTGTATGTGTGTGTGTGGTGAGACACTCATACTAGTGTGTGTGTGAGTGTGTGGTGAGACACTCATACTAGTGTGTGTTTGTGTGTGTGTGTGTGTGCATGTGTGTGGTGAGACACATACTAGTGTGTGTGTTTTTCTATGTATGTGTGTGTGTGTGGTGAGACACTCATACTAGTGTGTGTGTTTGTGTTTGAGTGTGTGTGCATGTGTGTGTGTGTGCATGTCTGTGATGAGACATACTAGTGTGCATGTTTTGGTGTGTGTGTGTGGATGTGAGTGGTGAGACATTCATACTAGTGTGTGTGTTTGTGTGTTTCTGTGTGTATATGATGAGACTCATACTAGTGTGTGTGTGTGTGTGTGGTGAAACATTCATACTAATATGTGTGTGGTGAGACACTCATACTAGTGTGTGTGTTTTTGTGTGTGTCTTTGTGATGAGACACTCATACTACTGCGTGTGTGTGTATATGGTGAGACACATACTAGTGTGTGTGGTGAGGTGTTCATACTAAAATGTTTGTGTGATGAGACACTCATACTAGTGTGTGTGTCTTTGTGATGAGACACTCATACTACTGCGTGTGTGTGTATATGGTGAGACATATACTAGTGTGTGTGGTGAGGTGTTCATACTAAAATGTTTCTGTGATGAGACACTCACACTAGTGCGTGTCTTTCTGTGTGTGTACGTGGATGTGTGTGGTGAGACACTCATACTAGTGTGTGTGTGTTTCTGTGTGTGTCTGTGGTGAGGCACATACTAGTGTGTTTGTGTGTGTGTGTGTGTGTGCATGTGTGTGTGTGTGTGCATGTATGTGGTGAAACACAAACTAGTGTGTGTGTGTGTTTCTGTGTGTGTGGTGAGACACTCATACTTGTGTGTGTGTTTCTGTGTGTGTGTATGTGCATGTGTGTGTGTATGTGTGTGGTGAGGCACTCATACTAGTGTGTGTGTGTATGTGTGTGTGCATGTGTGTGGTATGGCACATACTAGTGTGTGTGTGTGTTTCTGTGTGGTGAGACACTCATACTAGTGTGTGTGGGGGGCGTGTGTGTGGTAAGACACTCATACTAGTGTGTGTGTGTGTTTCTGTGTGGTGAGACACTCATACTAGTGTGTGTGGGGGGCGTGTGTGTGGTAAGACACTCATACTAGTGGGTGTTGCGTGTGTAGTCAGTCCTTCATAGTCATGTAACACCGCAGGGTGACATTTCTTTCAATTAGAGTGTGGTTGCATGAAGGGCGCCCCTCGTGGCTAGGATATGTTGTACCTGCAGTGAAATGACATGAAATGTACATGTGTAAAGCGCTCGAGTGGCCGGGAACATATTGGCGCTGCATAATTAAAAAACAAAGAATAAAAAACAGGCTAGTTGGTGGGATGAGCACCCCTTGAAAGGGTCCAAGGAGGCTCACCCCAGTCCCTCCAGCACCATAGCTGCTAACGCGCGGAGTAATGGCTCCTGACAGCCGGTGGTCTTTACAGCGGCGCGTGGCTGCTATTTAATGCACGTGTTTTCGTGCACGCGGCGCTCCCCATCACTGGCGCTTCAGCTCATTACAGAGAAGGCTTCCTTTGTTGTCACCGCTTTTCTTCCACGCAATTTATTCGCACAAAGCCGGGCCTGACTTCAGGATTAGCCCGATTAACATTTCTTCTGTTGCAGGGGCCGTGCTTCTGTGCGCTTGAGGGGAACGCTGGCTTGTGTGCGCCTCGCGCTGCGGGGGTGTATCGTACGTGCGACCAGTTTCTGGGTGATTTCCAGGGATATATTCTTCCGTAGTGCCACGAGGTGCCCAAACTTGGCACTGCACCGGCTTGCACCCCCGCATCACACAATGGAGTCCCACAAAATAGCGGGGGCTCCCTGCAGAAAACGAGAGAGACCCCTGAGTCTGACGTATCACACATGTATTAATTGGCCTTGGGTGAACGGGGGCTTCCTGAAGGGCTGGGGGACCCCTGAAGGGATGCCCCACTCCCCGTGCACCCCAGGAACCGCAGGGCTCTGTGTTACACAGTATCACGTGCTCTGATCTAGGTGGAGTATGTTGTGGTCAGGCTTTAAATAGCAGAGGGTCTATTTATGGAAAGGTCAGGCAGCGCAGCACAGCAAGTCACCTTGCTGCAAGAGCTGATACACTCCTCACACACACTCAGACCTCTGATTGGAAGGTAATAGACTCGTCACACACACTCAGACCTCTGATTGGAAGTTAATAGACTCGTCACACACACTCAGACCTCTGATTGGAAGTTAATACACTCCTCAGACACACTCAGACCTCTGATTGGAAGGTAATAGACTCGTCAAACACACTCAGACCTCTGATTGGAAGTTAATAGACTCGTCACACACACTCAGACCTCTGATTGGAAGTTAATACACTCCTCAGACACACTCAGACCTCTGATTGGAAGTTAATACACTCCTCAGACACACTCAGACCTCTGATTGGAAGGTAATAGACTCGTCACACACACTCAGACCTCTGATTGGAAGTTAATAGACTCGTCACACACACTCAGACGTCTGATTGGAAGGTAATAGACTCGTCACACACACTCAGACCTCTAATGCAGATTAGACATACTCTGATGATGATTAGAACTAATACACTCCTCAGACATACCCAGGCCTCTGATGATGATTAGAAGTTAATATTAATACACTCCTCACACACACTCAGACCTCTGATGCTTATTGGAAGATAATACACTCCTCAGACACACTCAGAACTCCAATGCTGATTAGACATACTCAGACCTCAGACCTCTGATGGTGATTAGAAGTTAATATAAATGCACTCCTCAGACACTCAGACCTCCGATGCTGATTAGAAGTTAATACACTCCTCAGACATACCCAGACTTCTGATGATGATCGGAAGTTAATACACTCCTCAGACACTCAGACCTCCGATGCTGATTAGAAGTTAATACACTCCTCAGACATACCCAGACTTCTGATGATGATCGGAAGTTAATACACTCCTCAGACACTCAGACCTCCGATGATGATTAGAAGTTAATTCACTCCTCAGACATACGCAAGCCTCTGATGATGATTAGAACTTAATATTAATACACACCTCAGACACACTTCAACCTCTGATGCTGAATAGAAGTTAATACACTTCTCAGATACACTTAGACCTCTGATGATTAGCAAATTGACCCACTCCTCAGACACACTTAGACCTCTGATGCTGATTAGAAGTTAATACACTCCTCAGCCACACTCAGACCTCTGATGATTAACAAATTGACACGCTCCTCAGACACACTCAGACCTCTGATACGGATTAGGGAGTTGTTAATGTCCTGAGACACGCTCAGACCTCTGATGCTGATCAGCGAGTTGATACACTCCTGAGACACACTCAGACCTCTGATGCTGATTAGCAGATTGATACACTCCTGAGACACACTCAGACCTCTGATGCTGATTAGCGAGTTGATACACTCCTGAGACACACTCAGACCTCTGATGCTGATTAGGGAGTTGTTAATGTTTCGAGACACACTCAGACCTCTGATGCTGATTAGCAGATTGATACACTCCTGAGACACACTCAGACCTCTGATGCTGATTAGCGAGTTGATACACTCCTGAGAAACACTCAGACCTCTGATGCTGATTAGCAGATTGATACACTCCTCAGACACACTCAGACATCTGATGCTGATTAGAAGATTGATACACTCTTGAGACACACTCAGACCTCTGATGCTGATTAGCGAGTTGATACACTCCTGAGACACACTCAGACCTCTGATGCTGATTAGCGAGTTGATACACTCCTGAGACACACTCAGACCTCTGATGCTGATTAGGGAGTTTTTAAAGTACCGGGACACACTCAGACCTCTGATGCTGATCAGCGAGTTCATACACTCCAGAGACACACTCAGCCCTCTGATGCTGATTAGGGAGTTGTTAATGTCCTGAGACACACTCAGACCTCTGATGCTGATTAGCGAGTTGATACACTCCTGAGACACACTCAGACCTCTGATGCTGATTAGGGAGTTGTTAATGTCCTGAGACACACTCAGACCTCTGATGCTGATTAGCGAGTTGATACACTCCTGAGACACACTCAGACCTCTGATGCTGATTAGGGAGTTGTTAATGTCCTGAGACACACTCAGACCATTGATTCTGATTAGCGAGTTGATACACTCCTGAGACACACTCAGGCCTCTGATGCTAATTAGGAGATTGATACACTCCTGAGACACACTCAGACCTCTCTTGCTGATTAGCGAGTTGATACAGTATCCAGACACACAGACCTCTGATGATATCATTGCCTTGTCTCCTCCTGGGTTTCAGATTAGCGTGTGGAGTCCGATTGGTGCAGGACCATATGAAGGCATTGTGGAGTCCTGGGAGTAGTCATTGTCCTATTTGTGCCACCCATTCCTCTCCAACACTGTTTATTAGATACTTCCATGTCCTCTGTGGGTGCCAAAAGGATCTCCAGTAGTGTGAGGTCTTGTGACAGGTATTGCCTGTTATCTCTGGGCATCCAGAGGTTGGGTGATGCTGTGCAATGCAGTGGAGCGTTAAGATTCGTCTCCTTGGGATTTGATTTTCACGCCGTGGAGACGGGAAGTAGTCATGGCTTACTAGTGGATGAGATTAAAGAAACCATATGCAATTAACACATTCGAAAGGTTGCGACTATTTGACCACCTAGTCAGATCTATGTCTTTGTAAAGTGAATACTTCCCTGAGGGCTCCCTCTGGTAGAGCAGAATACAACAGGCCTCTGCCTAATGCAGAAACCTCAGTCAGCACAACATTCTCACTCTCTCTATGCATGCACAGGTTGCAGTGTGTGGCACACACTCATGTTTGACTATAAATAACTCATTAAGTTGTATGTTGGGCAACAGAAGAGTCAGAGCAGTGTTCAAGTGTTTGCAGCCCTGTCTTACATGTAGTTCAGTCTGCATAAGGTGTGAGAATCGCTACAACTGTTGTATGGTGGGGCCAGCTTTGATTTGATGTTTCTCAGCTGGTGCACAGACCACCACCAGATAGGCTTGAATGTCAGAAAAACATAGGGCTGTATTTATAGGCCCCTAGTGCCACAGGAGCGTCACTTTTTTTTGACGTTCCGGTGGCGCTAAGCACTGCGCCATATTTACAAGGTGGCGATAAGTCACTTTTTGTGGCTTAACGCCACCTTGTAAATATGGCCCCGTCCCGCCCAGCACTTTGCGTGGAAGGGGCGTGCAATGGGTGTTGCGGTGGGCGTGCCACAGCAACACCCATTGCATTTTGACGCAGCCTAAGACTTATGAAATTTCGTAAACCTGAGGCAGCGCCAAAATCTAACACCACCCCCAGGGGTGGCATTATCAGGCCCCAACGAGGAGGAATGTTCCATCCTGCACATAAACAATCATTTGAAAATGACGCTTTGGCACTTCTTTGCGTGATGCATTGTGCAGCACACACAGAAGTGCCAAAGCGCCCTTAGTGATAGTTTATGTGCAGGGAGGGACACCTTCCTGCACATGAACAATCACACCCCTCAACACAGACATCCTTGCACAATGGTTCAAGGATGCCTTTGTTGGCGCTGGCAGCTAAATTTAGCGTCAGCGCAGGGGAAAAGGCAGGGGTGCACCGTATTCCTTTAAATACGGCGCATCCCTGCGTTTCTAAATTGACGCAGTACCGTACTGTCAATTTTGTGCGCAGCACCGCACTGCGTCACTTTTCTTTAAATCTGGCCCATAGTTTGGAGGTGTTTCCTTCGTGCCTGGACAATGGCCATGCACTCTCTTTGGGTTTCCCACATGCATAGCTGCTTAGGAGTACAGGGGTGCAGTAGCACCCCCAAAAAACATGCTCAAGTTCAGAAGGTGAATGAGGAATAAAGATGCCTTTACATTTTGATTTTCTCTTGTCACATTTGCTGTGCGTTTAAAGAATGAGATCAAATGTCAGGCTAGTCGCTGACAAATTGCTGCTTCTTCTTTTATCAAAGAGATTAGTGTTTATTATTCGTATTCTGGTGGCTGGAAAGTTAGAGGAATTTAAACTGTGTGTCAATCTTGCTGGGGTGCAGGAAGTGTGGAAGAACAGACTTTGGGATGTCATTTTTTTCTAACACACAGCAAAATATAAACAATGGTGAAAGGAACAGTACAAATATTTCAGAAGATATATGCAGTTAGGAAAGCACAAATGAAGCACTTTTGTGTATTTTTGAAGTGTGATGGAAACAAAGATTTTAAGAGGATTAAAACAAATCAATACAATCGGTGGTGGGCAAATGAAATATTTGCTGAAATCCGATTTTCGCACATTAGTGTTTGTGCACTCTAGTTTTCTCAGTAAAACTGCATCTCAGTCCACAATTAGTGTGGGTTTCAATGGACAATGTGTTGTCTGTAAATGACACACCATGCCTTATTTGCAACAGTGTGCTCCACAATGCTCCCCCAGTTTCATACAACCCCTTTCCACTCTCCCCCTGCAAACACTTGCAACACTTGTTCTTTGTATGACACTTAGATTTTTCAACAAACTCTGTGACATCAGTGACTTAACATTAATGTCCGAATTCCCACTCTGAACATTGTTCCAGCACAAACACACTGCCCACACTGAAAGATGCAAACTATTCAGAATAATGCAACCTGATTAGTCTTAGACCTAGGTGTGCAAGATTCAGCCTCCCACCGACTACACACATCACACCATCTTCCATTTCTAAGGGATTCTTTTTAAATGCTTCTGTATTCATAAGCCCCCTGTCTTTCTTCAGATCTGGTTTTGTTAACAATATTTGCCTCAGAACACCAGAACTGTCACGCAAGCACTCATCACTAGCAGGCAGGACTACGGCACCCTCTCTATGTTATAATCTCCAAACAACACCAATACAAACTCCAGATCATCCAGAACACAGCTGCAAGACTCATTCAACCTCCCCTGCACCTACATCACATCACACCTCAGGAAGCTTCTCTGGCTCCCCATTCACAAGCGCAGCCAATTCAAACTTCTCAACACACATAAAAAGCCCTACACAACACATGACCGGAATACCTGAACAGCTGCATACACTTTCACCAACCCACCGGACACCTATGCTCTACCTCATTCTCACTTGCACACATTCCCCGCACCGCAAAAGCAAAACTGGAGGTCACTCCTTCTCCTACATCGCACCCAAGACGTGGGACGACCTCCCGCAACACATCAGTCTCCCTCTCACTTCTTGAGTTCCGCAAGAAGCTGAAGACCTGGTTCTTTCTATAAGCACCTTGGGCACCTCACACCTACCTGCACACCTGCCCAAGTGCCTGGATACCCTCTCGGGTGATTAGTGCGCGATGCAATTCAATATAACATAATATAATATAACGCCTTCCAACACCGTATCTCTGCTCTAGGCGTGTCCATCTATGGAGCGCAGAATCCTCTGCATTACTGTCAAAGCTCTGCAATGTTTGTGCTTGAATCACCAGAGCTGTTCGCTCCATTCAGAGAGATGCTAACCATTTGGAAATCATGAAAATGCAAAAACGTGGCAATTCACTTATCCTATTCCGTGAGGTTTTTTTAAATATTGCTCTCTGAGACTGAACTATGTAAGCACATTCTCTCAGCAGTTTTGGAAGCTCTTTCCTGCCGTTTTGCTCTCCCAGGTAATGTCACATTCCATAAGGGAAATGTTGGAATGCCATGGTTATTCCAAATTCCAGGGTTACAGATCAATGTCTTACCAGTAATTCTGAGTGGGAAATTATTGCAGCAGATTTCTTGCGACTCCCAGAATGAGGACTGTAAACTATAGGGCCACTTGTATGTACATTAGAAATTTAGAGTTCCTAATTGCAATTCGATGCGAATTTCAATTAGTAAATCGCAATTTGAAATGTACAAAACTCTTTTGAATTTTGTAGGAAGTTGGCCCTGTGTATACTATCTCAAAGTAAGAGATACTGTGCACAGAGTCCAAGGGTTCCCCTTAGAGGTAAGATAGTGCAAAATTTGATTATTCTAATGCTCTATTTTGTGGTCGAGCAGGAGGCTTATCAGAGAAGGGCCACGCCCAGTTTTGCCTAAAGCTCGTGCCATCCTGAGGTATCATGATTTTACCAATTGTTCTTGTTCCATGATTCAAAGAAGGGCCACGTCCTATCTATAAGGGTCTCAAATTGCTATTGCAGGGACGCCTTTGTCCATAGATATGTTGTGAGTTCATGTTCTTGTCTCATGATTCAAAGAAGGGCCAGGCCCTATCCATAAGGGTCTCAACTTGCTATTGCAGAGACGCCTTTGTCCACAGGTATATTGTGAGTTCATGTTCTTGCCCCATGATTCAAAGAAGGGCCACGTCCTATCCGCAAGGGTCTCAACTTGCTATTGCAGGGACGCTTTTGTCCATAGGTATAATTGGGAGTTAATGTTCTTGCTTTATGATTCAATGAAGGGCCACACCCTATCCATAAGGGTCTCAATTTACTATTGCAGGGACGCCTTTGTCCATAGGTATAATTGTGAGTTAATGTTCTTGCTTTATGATTCAAAGAAGGGCCACACCAAGTTCTTAAGGGTCTCGACTCGCAACTATTGAGATGCCTTTGTCTAAGAGTATAATTACACATTAATGATTTTATAACTGAGTAATACATATCTGTTTTAACCATTTTCCTTTTCAGATATCTCTCCCTGCATTTCCCTATCCTAATTTCCTTTCCCCCGCTTGGCTTCATCAATACTCAGTGTTCTAATAACTTTCTGAGTTGGTGACGCCGGGAGGTGGGCCATTTGCTCGGCGGCGTGCAGATCCTGAGGAAAGGGTACTGTGACATGGTATTGAGCAGAGTCACTGCTCACAGGAGTTTCTTGGTCCTTTGGTTCAGGGCAGTCCTCTGAGGCTTCAGAGGTCGCTGGTCCCTGTTGGATGTGTCGCTGTTGCAGGTTTTCGAGTCAGGAGACAGGCGGTAGGGCTGGGGCCAAAGCAGTTGTCGTCTTCCGTCGTCTCTGCGGGGCTTGTAGGTCAGCAGTACTTCTTCTTGTTTCAGGTTGCAGGAATCTGATTTCCTGGGTTCTGGGGTGCCCCTAAATACTAAATTCTGATGGATACAACTACCTGTGGATTCCTCACCTAATGAATACTCCCATGGCGCCAACATTCAACGGAAATCTTCTTCCTAGCTTCTGCACGCCGATGAGGACGTCACAATTGCCCACGCGACGCCGTCTGACGTCATGTGGGCAATAAGAGGTCCTCGCCGACGTGCCGACGTCAGTTCCCTTTTTTCCGTGCGTTCGAAACGGTTATCTTCGAGGGAGCTACTGTTGCTTTCGAAGTTACAGTGTTTTTTCTGCTGCGTGATTTTTCTCTGAGGTTACTATGTCTCAGAGGAAGTCTGGTTTCAAGCCCTGTCGTGAGTGTGGGGGCAAGATGTCCGTTACTGACTTTCATTCGGACTGTTTATGGTGCTTAAGCTCCGACCACGATGTTGCAACATGTGATTCATGTCAACACATGAATCCCAAGGCCCTAAAAGAGCGAGAGGCTAAACTCTTCATGGCGAAGTCAAAAAGGAAGGAGAAGAAGCATCATAGGAAGTCCTCCTCGCCGAAGTCTCATCGGCGTCATCGAGACTCCCGGCGCCGGAGGGATTCACGGCGCCATTCCAGCAAGGAGTCTCCATCGAGGTCGCCTTCGGCTCGGCGTCGAAAGACTTGGGATGTCAGTCCCACAGTCACTCCACATCCATCGACGCCGTTGCCTTCTATGGCTTCGCCGACTTCGCCTGGGCAGACGTCTTGAGTGGTTGAAGTGATGCAGCCTCAGGTGTTCTCTCCGGCGTCGCAGACGTCGAGGCTGGCGTTGGGGTCGCCTTCGCTCCAGGCACCCCAGTATCCGGCTTTTCCTGCCCCTGGAGCCGATAATACCGCATTTTTTAATGCGATGTATACCATCTTCCAACAGATGGCTCCAGGCGGTGCTCCAACTGGTCCTTCGGGGCCGTTGGCTTTCACCTTGGGTGCTCCGGCGCCGCTACGGCCAGCACCCTTCATGCCCTTTCTCCCCTTAGGGAATGTGGGCTCGGCGCCGGTGTCGGCTCCGGTGTCCGCTCCGGTGGCTCCAGAGGTTTCGGCCCGGAGGTTTCCATCCCGTCGACTTCGGGGTTTCGACCAGTGACTCCAACAGGACCATCGGAGACTCCGAGACGCGCCTCTCTTCATCCGGCTCCTTCCTCGGCGTCGAAGCTGCCTGTGGCGCCGGACATGGCGTCGGATGGATCCGGAGATCGGCGCCGATCCTCGACTTCGGCGGATGCCATGTCGACGCCACGTATTGAAGAAAGGCTACATTCTAGTAGACGTGCTCTCCGTCTCTTGGAGGAGCAGGAATACCAACGGGTCTTGGAGGAAGGAGAGATTGAGGATTCTGGTGAGGGTCTTAATGGTCTGGATGCAGCTAATGGGCTGGATACTTCCCCTGAGTGGGACTTGTCATCTCCAGGGGAGTATACCGAGGAGGCAGCCACTTTTCACGCTGTAGTAAGAAAGGCAGCTAACTTTCTTGAACTGCCTTTGCCGGTAGAGGAGGCGAAACAGAATTTGTTAACTGAGGTCCTACATCCGGCCTCTACTGCAGCGGAGCCTCTTTTGCCATTCAACAAGGCTTTGCTTGATCCGGTGTTGGAGGTGTGGAAGAAGCCGGTATCTTCCTCAGCTGTTCATAGGGCTGTGGCCAGGAGGTATCGAGCTGCGCCATCTGACCCTGGCTTTCTGTCTAGACACCCTACGCCGGAGAGCTTGGTGGTCCAGGCCTCCTGTTCTTCTAGATCTGCACCTGGATCTTTTCTGACAGTGCCGGGGGACAGAGACTCCAAGAAGTTGGACTCACAATCCAAGAAAATATTCTCGTCCTGTAGCATGGCGTTGAAGTCCACCAACGCGTCATGTATCTTGGGGAGGTACATCTATGCTCTTATGGACGAAATAACATCATCACATACGGAGCTACCCCAAGGACTCTTGAATATCGTCTCGGATGCCCAGGCTGCTGCAACCCAAGTCATCCAATCTGGGTTGGATACGGCTGATTCAGTGGCTAGGGCGATGGGCACGGCTGTGGTTGCGAGGAGACAGGCTTGGCTTCGCAACTCAGGGTTCTCTGCGGACGTGCAGTCGACCCTGTTGGACCTCCCGTTTGATGGGGACAAACTTTTTGGAGCCAAAGCTGATTCGGCCTTGGAAAGGTTTAAAGAAAGCAGGGCCACAGCCAAGTCATTAGGACTGCAAGCCGCTTCTTCTGCCTCCTCCGGAAATTTTAGGAGGTTTTGTGGATTTGGACGTGGCTCTTCCTCCTCTTCCTTTCGGGGGAGATTCCAGCAACCTGCCTCTTCTCTCACCTTTAGATCAGTTAAAGGGAGGGGTAGGGCCCGCACCAGGGGAGCCTCTCAGCAGCACTCTGCCTCTTCCTCGTCCTCTGGAGGGGTGCAGCAGGAGAAGCAGCCTTAGGCTTCCACCAATTCCCACTCACTCCTCTCCTGTAGGGGGAAGGTTACTGCATTTTCTTCACAAGTGGGAGGCTATTACATCAGACACTTGGGTTATCAGCATTATGGGAAAAGGCTACACCGTTCCCTTTCGGGAGTTTCCGCCCCCCATCCCGCCTGCCCGTCTTATTGTTCAAAAGAACACCTCCTGTTGTTAGAACAGGAGGTTCAAGTCCTCCTTTTAAAGGGCGCGGTGGAGTTGGTCCCAGAGCAGGAAAGGGGTTAAGGTTGTTACTCGAGGTACTTCCTAATTCCCAAGAAGGATGGTCGGTTGAGACCAATCCTGGACCTGAGGATCTTGAATTGGTTCCTCAAACAGGAAAAGTTCAAGATGCTGACCCTAGCTCAGGTGCTTTTGGCGTTGAACAATGGAGATTGGATGGTGTCTGTCAACTTGCAGGATGCTTATTTTCATATCCCGATACTCAAGTCGCACAAGAAGTATCTCCGGTTTGTGGTGGGGTCGCAGCACTATCAGTTTGCGGTCCTCCCGTTCGGTCTTACTTCGGCACCCCGAGTCTTCACGAAGGTGATGTCGGTGGTTGCGGCAGAGCTCAGAAGGAAGGGGATAGCAGTATTTCCTTACTTGGACAACTGGGTGATCAAAGCCAAGTCCCCGGAGCTTGTGTTGCATCATCTGCAGTCAACAACCCAGTTGTTGTTCGACCTGGGCTTTTCGGTAAACGTGCCCAAATCTCACCTAGAGCCCTCTGAACACCTCCTGTTCATAGGGGCAGTACTGGATACAACATTGGATCGAGCCTTTCCTCCGCCTCAGCGGATTCAAGATATTCAGGATTTGGTTCCAATGTTTCGAAATGGAGCGGTCGTTCCAGTCCTCAAGGTCCTTCGTCTGCTCGGTCTGTTTGCCTCCTGCATACTGTTGGTCATGCATGCTCGCTGGCACATGAGGGCTCTTCAGTGGTGCCTCCGAAGGCAGTGGCCTCAACACAAAGGAGATCTCGAAGGTTCTGTCAAGATCTCCAGAGATACTGCTGCGGACTTGAAGTGGTGGATTGCGGGCAACAATCTTTCACAAGGAAAGCCGTTCACGCAGTCACCACCAGTGACCACGGTCATAACGGATGCTTCCACTCTAGGATGGGGAGCTCATCTGGGGGATCTGGAGATCAAAGGACATTGGTCTCCAGAGGAACAGATTTTTCATATCAATCTGTTGGAGTTGCGGGCTGTACGTCTGGCTCTCAAGGCCTTCCTCCCATCCCTTCGCGGTCAGTCGGTTCAGGTCCTAATGGACAATACTACCGCAATGTGGTATATAAACAATCAGGGAGGAGTAGGGTCGTACCTTCTCTGCAGAGCAGCTCTTCAACTATGGTCCTGGGCAAGGGACCATCAGATTTGCTTGGTAGCAAATCATCTGGCCAGAGTCTTGAATGTACGTGCGGATGGTCTCAGTCGCCATTTCTCGGCCGACCACAAGTGGCGTCTCCATCCAGATCAAGTCCGTCTGATCTTCCAGTTGTGGGGGGTTCCTCGGATAGATCTGTTTGCCACCCGGGAGAACACGCACTGTCCGTTATACTGCAGTCTCCAGTATCCGGTGCAGGGGGATTTGGGGGACGCGTTTCAGAGAACATGGTGCGACTAGTTGCTTTACGCGTTTCCCCCCATACCCTGGATTCCTCGAGTGTTGAGGAAAATTCGCCAAGACCGGGCCCAAGTAATCTTAATTGCTCCGGATTGGCCAAGGAGGGTGTGGTATTCCGACCTTCTCCAACTCTCACTGTGCCCTCCGCTCCGTCTCCCTCTCAGGGCAGACCTCCTCTCGCAGTTGCAGGGGCAGGTTTTACACCCCAACCTCCAGAGCCTGCACCTTCATGCCTGGAGATTGAACGGGGCAACCTGAGTTCCTTCTCTCTTCCACCTGATGTAGTGGATGTTATCTTAGCGGCCAGGCGACACTCCACTAAAACTATCTACGCTAATAGGTGGTCTAAATTTGTGGTATGGTGTGGAGAGAGACAGATTGATCCCCCAGTCCACAAGAGAACACTCTCCAGGTGGGTTGTTCTTTGCATTAAAATATGTTACTCTTTAGCAAAAAAGGATCCTCCTGATGGTATTAGAGCCCATTCCACCAGGGCTAAGTCTGCCACTTCGGCCTTGGCTAGAGGTGTTCCTGTGGTCGACATCTGCAAGGCCGCAACTTGGTCGTCCCTTCACACTTTTGCGAAGCATTACTGCTTGGACTCTGAGGTCAGAAGGGACGGCCATTTTGCACGGTCAGTGCTGCAGGATTTCTTGGTTTGACCATGCAGACACCCACCACCGAGTGCGGTACTGCTTTGGGACTCTATTCATTAGGTGAGGAATCCACAGGTAGTTGTATCCATCAGAAGAACGAATTACTTACCTTCGGTAACGACTTTTCTGGTGGATACATTAGCTACCTGTGGATTCCTCACAGTCCCACCCGCCTCCCCGTTGCCTTTTTGGTCTCACCAAGTAATCCTTGAGTGTGCTCCTCTTGGTCTTTACGACTGCAATGGAGTATGTGTACATAGATATTTGTATATGTATTTCATTGTGTATATACATATTTAGTGTATATATGTTTGATTTAAAAAAAAAAAAAAAAAAAAGAATGAAAGTTATATTAAATATTTAGCCATTTTCTTGCAATGATGTGTACTTTGCAATGTTGTGAGATGTTGCCTTTATCTTTCATTGCATTGGATTATTGTTCTCAGGCACGTAAAAAATGTTGGTACTGATGTCGGCACGTCGCGAGGACCTCTTATTGCCCGCATGACGTCAGACGGCGTTGCGTGGGCAATTGTGACGTCCTCGTCGTCGTGCAGAAGCTAGGAAGAAGATTTCCGTCGAATGCTGGTGCCATGGGAGTATTCAATAGGTGAGGAATCCACAGGTAGCTAATGTATCCACCAGAAAAGTCGTTACCGAAGGTAAGTAACTCGTTCTTTAGGGGTGTGTTTAGGTCTGGGAGGGCAGTAGCCAATGGCTAGTGTCCTGGAGGGTGGCCACACCCTCTTGGTGCCTCCTCCCTGAGGGGAGGGGGGCACATCCCTATTTCTATTGGGGGAATCCTCCAAAATCAAGATGGAGGATTTCTAAAGGCACCTTAGGGGCTGTCCTGACTGGTGGGTGACTCCTCCTTTTTTTTCTCATTATCTCCCCTGGACTTGCCACCAAAAGTGGGGGCTGTGTCCAGGGGGCGGGCATCTCCACTAGCTGGAGTGCCCTGGGGCATTGTAACACTAAGCCTGAGCCTTTGAGGCTCACTGCTAGGTGTTACAGTTCCTGCAGGGGAGAGGTGGGAAGCACCTCCACCCAGAGCAGGCTTTGTTTCTGGCCTCAGAGGGCTCAAAGGCACTCACCTCAGGGGGTCAGAAACTCGTCTCTCAGCAGCAGGCTGACACAGACCAGTCAGTCCTGCACTGAAGGATTGGGTAAAATACAGGGGGCATGTCTAAGATGCCCTCTGTGTGCATTTTTAAATAAATCCAACACTGGCATCAGTGTGGGTTTATTATTTTGACAAGTTTGATACCAAACTTCCCAGTATTCAGTGTAGCCATTATGGAGCTGTGGAGTTCGTTTTGACAAACTCCCAGACCATATACTTAATATTGCAACACTGTACTTACAATGTCTAAGAATAGACTTAGACACTGTAGGGGCATATTGCTCATGCAGCTATGCCCTCACCTGTGGTATAGTGTACCCTGCCTTAGAGCTGTAAGGCCTGATAGAGGGGTGACTTAACTATGCCACAGGCAATATTTTGTGAGCATGGCATCCTGAGGGGGATGCCATGTTGACTTTGCCTTTTTCTCCCCACCAACACACACTATCTACAATGGCAGTGTGCATTTGTTAGGTGAGGGGTCCCTTAGGGTGGCACAACATATGCTGCAGCCCTTAGGGACCTTCCCTGGTCACAGGGCCCTTGGTACCACTGGTACCCTTTTACAAGGGACTTATCTGTGTGCCAGGGGTGTGCCAATTGTGGAAACAATGGTACATTTTAAGTAAAAGAACACTGGTGCTGGGGCCTGGTTAGCAGGGTCCCAGCTCACTTCTCAGTCAAGTCGCCATCAATATCAGACAAAAAGTGGGGGGTAACTGCAACAGGGAGCCATTTTCCTACAAGTTTCATTTGCAGTTCCCAGTGTGTCGCAAATAAACCTACATCATTAATATTCATGAGGTTGGTCTCACTTTGCGACCCAGTGAGAATCGCAAAAATCACAGGGATGGGGGCCTGCTGGGATCGGCAGACCACCATGTCTGTGATTGGTTTTTCATAAAGCAATCTTTTTTCATTTTTACATACAGCCCATTTTCCTTAAAGGAAAACCGGATGCATTTAAAAAAGAAAATTAAAAGTTTTCTTTTAATTTTGTAAGAGTAGACAGTGGTCTGTGGGGCAGGCAGTGGTCCGTGGGTTAGGCAGTGGTCTGTGGGACCACTGCCCGCTCTTAAAAAATGCTTTTACAAACATTTCTAAAGGGGTTCCTTGGGGGCCCCATCCCCTTGGCAAGTGGGTTACCACCCATTTCAAATTAGTGGTAACCTGTGAATTTTTTTCGTTTTTTCACTACGATTCAATATTAGGAAGGGACAACCTAAACACTCTACCTTCCTAATAACGAATCGCAAAACCAAATTGCGATTCAGCAACAGGTTACCTATTCACAATCTGGCCTTGGTACATTCCAAAAAGCTTATAGTGGTTCTATGAATCAGTTCGTTTGCGATCGCTGATAAGCTTTGTACATCTGGCCCATAGTTCTTGGTGGTGTAGTTTAAGAGAACCTGACACATTTCAAAAGCAGTCTGTCTTCAGGGGAATAATCACCCCTTCACAACCAAGATATTTTTAGAAAGTACATTAATTCAATATTCCTCATCAATAATGCAACAAACAGAGAACTATTAAAACATTGTGCAGATGGTGACTATACCAATCCAAAAAGTCTCTATAGGCCATTTGTTCCCAGGAAGATTGCAGTTTTATTTTCAACATAAATACTCTGCCAGTCTCAAATGTTTCCAAGCAAAATAATTGTCCATTATCAATCATTGATTCTGAGTTATAAGCAGAGACCTTCTCAGATATTAACGTTGTAGTGTCTGGCATGATTTAGAACAGAACCTTTCTGGCTCCCTGAGGACTCCGTATTGCTAATTTATATATGGGCTACTATGAAAAAGAACATCTATGGCGCACCTGTCCCCCTGAACTCACACAATATATAATATATTGGGGCAGATACATTGATGATGTGCTCTTGCTTCGGTCAGGTGATTCAGTTTTTCTAGATTCATTTATCAGGCATCTTAACATGAACACTTTCAACAATAGATTTACAAGCACATACAGAACTACTAATATTGACTTTTTGGATGTTACTCTGTACATTGAGAATAACAAAATATGTTCTAAGCTGTACAGGAAACCAACAGCCTGCAATTCGATTGTACACGCCACAAGTGCTCATCCTCAATCACAGATCGAGGATATACCCTATGGGGAAGCTATTAGGATGAGACGTAACTGTTGCCAGGATGAGGTATTCATGCAGGAAATACTTGGCATGGAACCACATCTCTCAGCTCGTGGGTATTCGAGTAACCTCCTCAAAGAGACCAATAGGAGGGCCAGGAAAGTAAACAGACAGGTCCTTCTTACTGGCCCCATAAAGAACAAACGTAAAGACCGTACACGGTTGTCCCTCATTATACCATATAGTACTCTGAGTTCTGATATTTACAAGATTCTCCCCAAAAAATTGGTCTTTCCTATTAGCGGATAGGACCCTGGTGAAAGGGATCACTAACAGACCTAGTATCGCACACAGCAGGGGGCGTACACTACGGAGCTGACTCTGCCACAGTTTCTTGCCCCAGACAAAGAGCGAAATGTGGCTACCGAAGCCCCCAAGGGGTTTCCACGAATGTGGGCGGTCTAACATTTGCTGCTATGTTGAAGACAAAATCACCTTGTTCCAGTATAACACAAGGATAACGTATAAAATGTCCAACTTTATGAATTGCAATTCGAGATTTGTAGTTTATTGCCTAATCTGGTTTTGCAAATGCATATATGTGGGCAGCACCATTAGACACTTCCAGGAGAGGATACAAGAGCATATCAGGGCAATTAGGCACGATAATACGGATTATGCTTTTGCAATCCACTACAATTCTGCTCATGAACAAAGAGAGGTTTTAGGCATTACCACACATGGCATTGAAGTACTGGGTACCTGTCCTAGGGGTGGAGACAAGACACTAATGCTCAGGCGCATGGAGAGCAGATGGATCATTAAGCTTAGAGCGGTAGAGGAGGGGTTGAACGTAGAGAAAGATTTCCATGTTTTCCTGTAAAACTGTCTGCTCTGCTATCATTATGTTTCTATTGAATTGTGTACTCTGTTTTCGGTATTTGTACCAGTACTTTATGGTATTTTTTATGTGACAACATTATTATATTCGAATTGAGTATAACAAATCTGGCATTATTGTACCAACTATTTACGTGTATAGCCTCTTGTACCTGTTGAACACTTACATCACGCCTGCATGTTTTTGCACATTGTTATGTACAAATAATGGTACTTGTGCCACCTGGGGTATGGCTCACTGTATCCTCTAGTATGCCTCCTTCTCAAACTTCTATAACAATGAGTACTTTGTTTGTTTTTTCCTCATTTTATTTGTGCAGTCTATCACCCTTTTGATACGCGAACATATCTCAGGATGACGAGGTCTATTGGCCATGAATTTTCAGTTACTTTTTCTCCTTTTAGCATCCCAGCACACATGCGCGCAATGAGGGTGGCATTCTTTTACCCATAGTCCTTTCTGGAGTCTACTGTACGGCATGTCCGTATAAAGCCAGGTGGCGGCGGACGCACGGGTTCTCCATTGCACATTCATCCACAACGCAGGAAACAAACTCTCAAACTCGGTATGTGCTATCCGTTATATATATATATTTGTTTTTCCGTAGTCGCCGGTTTCGCATAGGTTTTTTCTACCAAATCAGACCTCGTATTTGGCATAGCCCTGAAGACTAGCAAATATGTACCACTATACATTTTGTTTTCAAATCTGCTTGTTAGTACATAATACATTGTCACTTATGGCAATATTTATTTCGGAGTGACTAATAACAGGTCAGGAGATTATATTGTATTCGTTAGTATTTCAATAAATTTACGGTATTTTTTGTTACACGTTTTGGATTTCCTGGTTACACTATCTGTCTCCTAATTATGCAGGTGTTATGCTAAAAACAACTCTTAGTTCCTGAGGTTCCCTGTTCCATGTCATTCATGGTTATGTTTATGTGGTTATGGATGTGGCGTTTGCCCGCCGCTCATCAGAGCCAGCAATGACCAGGCTAACTAATGCCTTATTCCCTACTTTTCTTATTAGTGTCAGTACATGACAGGGGATAGTATATACCATTGTCTTTGTTCTTTTCTGTTTTTTGGGATAGCTACACATTACCCATGACATTATCTGTTAGTGGGATGACTGCACTATGGCCATCTACATAGCTAGATGTACTCTCCTCTACTTCAAGTATATGCGTTTATCTTTTGGTTTTCCAGATGGAAAAACATTTTTTGATATGCCTTTTTCTTTATTTTAGACTTATCACGGTCGCATATACTTCTTGATTTCTGATACACATCTCTTTTGGACAATTCCGCAACGTGCTTACTGTGTATATAATATATAAGGGAATCTGCAGCACATTGGATATCATGGGAGACATACATTCCTTGGTATGTCACCTTTCGTATTGTACTTATATTTTTTCCCTCTGTTGTGTTTTCCCAATTTGGGTGTCTGATTTTTCACATCATGTGGCAATCTGGCTTACATCACTGGTGGTGGATACTCTAATCTTGAAAGTTTTTGGAGCATCTTAGTCACCGGTATTCACGTTACTCATTACATGACACTATATTTTCTCCGTACCTTTTTCTGCTGAAAACACATTTGATTGAAGTGTATGTTTGCCTGACCTTCACTTTTGCATGTCGTGTGATTCATTTGGGGGTAATTCAAACCATTAATTTGTGGTTGGCGTATTTTTGTCGCACCACCGCCTAGACGCATAATGGATTCTTTTCATGTTATCTGCGTTTGGAGCACTTTAATATATGGATTGTTAACTTCTATGTACTCTTTCTTGATTGTAATCTTTGTTGAATATTTAATCCACAGCCTTGAGAAAGTCAATTTGACGAAACATGTGTCGGCTGTTATTTCATGGGATCAGCTGTTCTTTGTACATTCTCCTGAATAAAAAATTTCAGAACGGTGAAGCGTAACTACTTTGTAGTGAATCCTACTTCGTTTTTAATGGGATAACAGGAGTTATTTATTTCTTCTAAGATGGCTGCCTTGTTTATAGTTAGGCCACTTGTTATGAGTTACATAATCAGTGTCACCGCACTAAGGCGTCAAGATCAAGCAACAAAGACAAACAAACAGTAGGTGTTCACACTTAGGGATTTTCCCTCTCTATACTTTCGAGGGATTGTTTATATTAATTGCCGTCCCAAGAATGTCTGTTATCTATTGTTTGGGAACACACCTACGTCAGAGGTCCTTGTAGATCTGTGTAAATATATCGCACTTTAGACAGATAATCAGAGGAATTCCAACCAGAGGGCATTGCCACCATCGCTGATATTTATGCTGCACATCGTCTTGACGCTGACCCATGTCCCTGCGGAGTCTGAGATAGAGACCTCATTCCAAGGTAACGAGGGTTGGGGTCTCCTCTCATGGACATGGCTTTGGCAGATTAGGTTTAACAAACCCAGCTCTCCTTTAGGTAGGAGGTTAGGCATTTCACACTAGAGTATTAAGGCATAGTACATCTCATATGTCTTTTCTATGCATTGCAAGATGGTTGGGGTCTTTGTAATAATGACTCTCAGCTTCACAATTCTGTTTCTTGCATTATTCATTATCCTAATCATTGCAGCCCATGCAACTTATCGCAAATTGCAGTTATGTTGAATAAAAACTATTGAAACTCACTGCACCTTTGTCATTGCCTGTGTTTGTATGAGACATGATATATCTGTGAGAAAGGGTAATCTCCGTTTAACCACGACACTCCCTGAGATGTCTTATTCTTGAGTCCATGCGTGACGGCTGCCACAAATCACCTTTTACTATTGTGTTTTTGGTGAGGTGCTGCTAGTGAGCCGGTGAGGTTGGGACAACAGTTGCGACTTGTTGTGTGAAAGGTGTAGTCGCCTACAAACAAAAGTACTGTCATCCTTTAACCAGCAGTCTTGCCTAGAGCAAGAGTCCAAACTACGACATGGCGCCACCAACGATGGTGTTTAGGCACTAATTTACGGATACCCCGACTATCACTATCTCACAGACAACAGGTACCCTAAGTACCATTATACGGAGACGTCCGTGGTCTTTGGGAAAAATGTAGGTTGTTCGAGCTCGAACTCATAAAAGGAATTAGCTCCCAATTTTTGGTGTTCCGTTTTTCTAAACAAATATGGCTAACGCCATTGACATTCCTGAAAATGCTAGACAAGCACTAACACAACATTTATTAATGCAAGGCCGTACAGATGAGGGCGGGGATGTTACTCTGATAATAGAAGCTAATGAAGCATACCAAACAAAAACATTTTACTGTTGGGTCACCTTCCCTGAGGTCGACCAAAGAACACATACATTCCACACATAAGAAATTGCGAACGTACCTCAACAGTACCGAGCATACCAGTATCATGAAATATCGCTCATATACCAAGAGCCTCAGAACTGGTTTGAAGGCGCCCTACCACATGTACTACAAAGAGTGAGGTTAGGTCCCTTAAGTAATGACGGACCAACATGGCCTATTTTTGCCACACATACACCTCACCCAGCCATACAGAATATGTAAATAGCAGATCTGCGAAATTTATATAATGAATTAGTGACATTATATAGACGATTAGTTCAGTTCGTAATGCGAACATTGAACACAATACCAGCGCGCCCAGCACCGCCAGTAACTGGTGGTTATCAATTGGCTACTGGGATTAATCCACAAACAGTACATACTATTATGGGTAAAGTGCCCGTGGAACGGGAAAAAATACCGTCCTGGATTGCCCAGAAAACTAATCAGCTGGAAGCTGTTTCCCCATACGGGACCACAGGAAAAACATAGACTGCTCACTATGTGCTTGCCTTTTGGAATGGTTCCCTTGGTGGATGACTGTGCCACATGGGGTACAGTCTTTGCTGACATATATACTACCACACATGGTACCCCAACACTTGCCAATTTACCGTAAGTATTAAAACAAATCCAAAATGATCACGGGGCTGCACCAGCCCTGGATTTGGGGAAGAAATTAATGCGTAACTTTGACGCCGTATCCTTGATAATACTCAGTAACATTAAAGGGGAAGCGGTAGCACTGGCAATTCCCCAGCTTCTCCGGGAAACTCCACACCAGGAACAAGAGAGACAGCTACAGAAAATTATTTCCGATACCTACACTAGTATAGGACGAGATAGTTTGGGAGCCAAACCAAAGAAATTGTAATTACAAGTCACCGCCCATAAGGAGGGTATGAAGCAGGCACAAGAGGGCTGTAAGAAGCGCTGGGACAAACAAAAAGATTTCAAAGAAAGAAGAAATTGGAGAGCTGATTCTCCACACCCTGAGAACTCCGAAAGGAGATATGTTTTCAGAAATAGGGTGAACATTAAAATTCCAGACAGATATACTGATTCACGTCCCTCTCGTTCCTTTTAGGACGCACGGATAGACGTAGCGAGAGAGGGGGCCGTGAAGATTGACGTCCTGAATACGTGAAAGAAAAGAAAGACTCTCCATAGTCTACCATTCAAAAAGAAGAAAAGACTTCTCAGCAAAAGCCACAGTTTAAAAAGAAGAAGGTGGCAGCACTGACAGCTAAGAATGTCTGTATACTTGAGAACACTGTTGAGGAACAGGAAGTGGGCAGTGACTCTGTTAGACAGCGCGGCAGAGGTCACGATATGTCGCCAGAGTCTGAAAGATCATCTGGATGCGACAGCAACTAGCGAATACATCGCAGTTGAAAAAGCGGATGGCCGCGTTCTCCCCCCGATAGGGTTTATGATTTAAAAATTCAGATAGAGGGAGACGTGGAGGGCATCATTAGTGTGATATTTTGGGATGAACTCACTAGTGATATCCTATTGGCCGAAAGAGACTGGCCACCTGAACACGCCCGCAAGCTCCCGCATGGGGAAGATGCATTTTTGCCTTCTTTCTCTGATCTTGTCCCGGAAGCAGATAAACAAGCCTATGCTTCTGAATGGGCTTTAGCGCCGGCACCTGCGTTATATCGCAATCATGTAAGTTGGGACAAGGAGTCTCCTTGTCATGTTATTCCCGTTAGGTCTACACCCCAACCGCAGCCACAATATCTTGTTAGACATGAAGCAGAAGCTCCGGTGAGGGAGATCCTCGCCCAACTTGAGTACCAGGGAGTGATTGACCCCTGTACATCTGCAATGAATAATCCGTTATTCCCCGTTGCAAAGCCAGACCGTTCATATAGAATAGTCATTGATTATAGACACTTAAATAGTCATACACGCACATATGCTATACAAAATTCACACAGCACGGCACTAATAAACAATATAGTGCGTAAAAAATATAAAACAACATTAGATATTTCTAATGGATTCTTCTGGCAGAATTTAGCACACGAAAGTCGGGACCTGAGTGCATTCTCATTTTGCTCTAACAAATGCTTTTGTCGTTTACCTCAAGGCTACAAGAATAGCCCAGGGCTATTTTCAGACCGTGTAACATCAATATTACATGATATTTATTCAGAGGCGTTATCCTATGTGGATGACATATATCTCACAGACGACGTACTCGACATTCATCTTGCGAGGGTCGATCGGATCATTTTGGGATTTGCAGACCTCGGTTACAAATTCAATTTTAAGAAAAGCAAGATAGCCTTTCTCAGTGTATTATTCCTGGGATATGAGCTATCAAACGAGGGGAAGAGCCTGGCCCGCACTTTCTAGAAAAATTTGCTCAACAGCACCCTCCCAACACTCTTAAGAAACTCCAGTCATTACTAGGTTTCTTTAATTTTGGCAGAACATACATTCCAGATTATGCACAACGGATCAAGCCACTTTATGACATGGTTCAGCCCAAATTTTCTAACAGACACTGGACAATTGAACACACACGCATCCTTAGAGAAATGCAACAGGACATGTTAGAAGCTAAACATTTGCACACACGTGACAATAAAACAAATTTGGTCATCAGAATAATTGCTGGTGCCATTGGATTTACTTATGTCACTTTTAATGAAGATGACACGGTACCCATAGCATATAAATCAGATTTATATTCCAATGCTGAACAGCGTTTTGCACCTACAGAAAAGATTCTGACTGCAGTTCAGATGACCGTCATAAAAGAGAGGCCACTTGCCCAGGGGAAACGTATTATTGTTGTCTCCCCGGTGCCGGCCTTAGAGGCTGTCACCATAGCAAGCGTTCCTAACGCTAAAGCATTACATCCATGTTAGATTCAATGGGCAACGTCTCTGACCGCCACTGATGTTGATTAGATATTCGATCCAAACTTCAGACACAAGAGTTTCTCCAGTACGAACAAGAGTACCCCGCTCCTCTAAATATCTTGCCACTAGACAACTACCATACTGTCATATACACTAATGGTTCAGCACAACCGGCTGTAGGTACTAAACATCAATACAGAAGATGGAGTATTCCACCCTCACAGCACCTACTCGCAGACCTTAATAGTCTGTGATTCTTATGACTGCGTCCAGTCCTACAATGACTATCTCAATCATTGGAAACTGAACGGGTTTAGAGATTCTAAAGGGAACACCATTAAACACAAAATACTGGGGGGAATGGTGGCTGATCTTAAGGATAAGCTGCCGTGTGTCCATGTAGTCCATACATTGGGACACCAACATGTAGGAGTACACGTTACCGGTAACACATTGGCTGATGAAGCGGCTAAAGCAGCAGTAGCTACGGCTTCTGTGGCTGCAGTGACTCGTTCTCAGCCGAGATTGGATAATGAAATATTGATTGCGTTAAAGCTTCGGCTGCAGGTAAACACCTTCCGAAAGGATACCCTACAAACTATACTTACCATATCAGTGCGCAGAATGGTGCTTACACAACAATTCCTGGGGTTGGACATCGAGTGATTCCCAATGAAGACCAGAGATTAGATCTAATTAAAGCAGCGCATGAGGGTGTAGCTTCTGTACATGCTGGTATACAGGCCACAATAACACTTCTACAGAAACGCTTCCGGTGGCCTGGTCTACGCAGACGAACAAAGCAGTATGTCCTTTTCTGTGACATCTGCCAACAGATCAAGGGTTCTAATAACAAATGCCCACCGCAGACATCCCTCTTAGTGTCCAATAGGCCACTACAGTGTGTGTACCTAGACCATTGTGGTCCCTTACAGCCTGATGGTGCATACAAATACATTTTAGTCGCTGTAGATTCTTGTTCTAGGTTCCTGTGGGTATGGCCACAGCGGTCGGCTGACGCCTGGACTGTTAAAAAAGACTGGCTGATCTTTATCGGTTCATATGTGGTTGCAGCATTCCATTCGGACCAGGGCCCTGCATTTGCCTCTAAGGCATTCAAGGATACCATGGGGACGATGGGTGTTGAACTCCATTACTCCTCACCATACCATCCCGAGGGAAATTTGGTTGTGGAGAGGCGGAATCGTGATCTAAAGCAGTCCTTAACAGCTCGAGTATTAGGTTCAGGCCGCAGTTGGTTACATCACTTATATGGGGTCCAGAGAGCACTGAATAATCTGCCAAGACGGTTCTTGGGGGGACGCACTCCATATGAGGTTCTCTTTGGGATACCTATGTATGTCCCAGATCTTGATGCCCCTGGTGTGGTGGCAGCAGAAACACCATTTGACATAAATGAACATCTCACTGTTTTACAGGAGCTTCAGCAATTTCGTGATGATAAATCATCTGCAAGTGCTGCCACCTTAGGAATAAGGGATTTACCGAAAACTTCGACTGGCTGGATTCCTAAAGTTGGGGATCTGGTTTGTGAGAAGATCGCAGTGAAGAAGGAGTTCGGTCCATCATACAGAGCACCTGTACCAGTCTTGGGAATTCAAGGCACCAGGACTGTCATTTTATCACCACTGTTTGGTTCTAAGACAAACAGATTCATCTCCATTGATGACATCAAAATACACCATGTGGCCGATCCTTCACAGTAGACCAAGAGGTCCCTTGGGTGGTTCCCGATCCCCTCTCACTGCCCAACAGGACATACATCTACATAGTAGGATGAATATCACTACTACAGACTATGCAACAATGTCAACTGCTGTTCCAGACACCTCCTTGACCATGGGGAGGGCGGAAAATAAACTTTTGCTGGTTCCAGTCACTACTTCAGTGACCACCCCGGTTCAAGATATAGCTGTTATTTACACAAACACATCACAGACTAATGACACTGTCTATCAAGAGCCCCTATGTGAAGTGGACCAAAGTATAGATGGTGCACTGGCTCCTGTGTTTGCAAAGACTGCCTCTGGCTATTTCATTGACATTGATGATTTTTCTTCAGACTCATCCACTACTGTGATTGACAATGTTTCAAAAAGTAGTAAGCTGTATCAGTGGCTTAAAAAGAACTATTTGAAATACCCATGGAACTACTTGTGGTTCTGTTTGACATTGTTTGCATTATTACTATGGATTGGTTTTGTGACTGTTTTCTTTTTGCTTATGAATGGTAACTATATTCCTGATAGCTCCTCTGTGGAGCCTGTTTTTGAAGTTTTAACACCACATCATTCTTCACATAAGGTCTGGAGAGATTTGTCCCCTGTAAATATTACAGCAATACCGAATTCTGATGGGGTTGTGTGGGACAAAGTTCCATTCGATATATACGGGCCTACTGAAATTATTCAAATACCATACGTGTTCAAAATTTCAATGACTGATGTAATTACACCTGATGTTGTCTCTGATGATTGGGATGCCCAAACAGTTGATTCTATGCTAACTGAAATGAAGGACTTTATCCACTTTTGAAAGTGATGATGTAAATGAATATACAATGAATTATGAGGAAATGTTCTGCTATAACAATTGGGGACATCACTACCTACACCGTGCCACTAGATACAGGCCAGTATTAAACTACACACAGTGGGAACACTGTTCTACACCACCGGTGGGGAGCCCAAAGTACTATAGTGCAAATTTACATACTTTTCTGGGCATGACAATAGAAAAGCAGAGTCATATTATTTTGAAATACCTCCGGCACAAATTAGGAAAATTTTGCTAACTGATACAAAACTGATTTATTCAGATCCCTTTGTTTCCCGGCTCACAGTTGAGGGTTACGAATACTGGGAGAGCACTGTTGATTTGAAAAGTGTATGGGGAACGCAAGATTGGCAGATACAGGGTAGGGAGGCTTTTTTCCGAGCATGCCTGATTCCTGTACAAATGATTTTCTTAAATGACACAATTCAGCAGGCATCCTGTCTGGGGTTAGCAAAAATTAAAGACTTGAACACACCCAGTATCCCCACCCCGGCAAGGTTTAAAGATTGGCAATACTTCCTCAATATCACTGAGGACAAGCTAGATGCAATGGTTCAGGCTGGTACTTATAATTCTTCACTTTCTAGTCCCGGCGGGTGGTTAATCTGGCCCACTGACACTAATGAGTGTCAGGTGTGTTTTTTTAACTCTTTAGGGGGTTTCTTAATTAACAGACCGGACCCTCGCTTTGTATCAGGTCAACATACAGGTATAGTTACGACATACAATGTGGGTAAGCTGTGCCAGCAATGGGTACAGACCAACACGTTAGCCGCAGTTAAGAAACACCTGAATACTCTTTCTGAAGATAAAGACTTGCAAGATTTTCTGCTGGGTCCTACGAAAGTACGCTCGAAGAGGTTTTTATATGCTATGAATAATGAAATTTGAAACCTTTCCCAGATTGAGGCTGCTGCGCGTTTAAGGCAATTGGATAAAGAAAATTTAGAAAAAGCATTAGCTGTTGTCAATAACGGCATGAATACACTGTCCAACAGGATTTATTCACTGTCAAATATAGTGTCGTCTGCTATTGATATCACTCAGACAGACCTGTCCCGGTTATATCATGGGCAAACACAGCTACGTTCCATCATGCAGCTGGGTTGGACTTTACAGACACTGAAAAATGGCCGCATTCCATGGAAGTATATTAATGGGAGTGACTTCTTCACTGCTTTAAATTTTTCCAAGGAACAACAGACAATGGCTAAAATGGAGGCTAGTTTCACCATGCTTCGCGTAGAAAAGTTAGATAAGTTGCCCTTCACGGAAGCAGAGAGTCCTTCAACTAACTGGCTCTTACAAGGCATCATTAATTTACCGATTTCGACCTTTCGTTTAGAAAGCTGCCTGAAACATCTTGCAGTGGGAAGGTACGAGCAACTAGGAGATAGCTAATTAAGGAAGAGTGGGAGTTGCCCTTTGACTACAAATGTTTGAACGGCGAAACAGAGGTCTTTCTTAGCTGAGCGAATGTGAGACTGCTGTTCGTCATTCCTGGATATGCAAGCAGGTGTCTCTTCACGGTCTTTGCAATGCGGGGGTCACAGATTTGGCCTGTTTGTTGAGGGGTAACCCGTCCCTTTGATTCGCCCGGTATTTCATGTACTTTCCAATCGAAGTTATGTGGTAGTGAACGATCAAAGCTGTTGAGGCATGCGACCAGGAATTGCCTACGCAATCTCGGTCTCGAAGGTCGTTACATGTTGTGGACATGTTTTGTTTCCCCCACACGAGAGATAGAAGTATCTGACATGTGGCCCCACATAGATACTATTAATGTGAACTATGACAAGCTGAGCAGGCTAAAGGCGCTATTATTTCAAAAACAGGTCGCCTTGACATCCGCAAAAGAGAAGTATGCTCTCCAGATTGCGAGATCATCAGCCGAGATACAATCCCTATTAAATACCAACTTCCCCAAGCACTTTGGTGAACTGGTATCCAGAATATTCAATGCTTCAAGCACTACTGGGATTATTCACTTCTTTAAGGCTGTTGGGTCTGGTTTCGTATCCATCTTCCAGACTGTCTTCGGAGTCATCCCGTCAGCCATCCACACGCTCTTTTCAAGTGTGTTAGGTGGCTTTCCAATTATTTTGGCTTTGATTGGTGGATTATTACTGCTATTTCTTCTGATTCGCAGTGGTTGTTTCTTTCCAGAAATGCAGAGCAATGGAGCCGCTCCCACCAACTCCACTGTGCCGTGAGCGCATGGTTCGGCTCTTCGGTGCATCCTTGCTGGTAGAATTGGAGCATGACTGGTCGTTGTCATTTCGGCCCCTTCTCTGGTGCGTACAACCAGTCTTCCGCTGTACATGGTGTCTCTTTGAACATCTGCCTATGGTTTGTCTTGCTGTTGCACCGACATCTCCTGTGGACGACGCACTGCTAATGTCCCCGAAGAGGGTTCATACACGGTCATGCCCCTTGAGACTGAGGTTGCTCCACGAGGCCACCTATAAGCCTTCCGTTTTGAGATCTACCGCAGATGAGGACACTGCAACGTATAACGTTACACCAGGAAATACTGCTCACTACTGCTCTGAGGATCCGTTTGTCCGCCCAACTCTCGATTTTACATCAGATGATGTTGACTCATTTTTAGGTCCTTGGTTGGTAACTTCGATGACACTCTTCTAGATCATGCGTACAGCACATAATTTGATGATTTGATTTGCCATTCCCGTTTTAAAATTGTGCACTTCAATTAACTTGCTTTGGCACGCTGTGCTTGTCATGGTTGACATTAACATCTCCATATGAGTTTTAGAGACATTGATTTTATTATGTTTTTAACACATTTTAAAGATTTTCTAGCTGATTTTTATGCTTTTAGTTCAGTGCAATTTTAGCGTTTGGGTTCCTAAACCTTCTTCATACCTGTTACGGCAATGGGGAGGGTGTAGTGAATCCTACTTCGTTTGTAATGGGATAACAGGAGTTAGCTTAGCCTTTAGCTTGCAGACTCGTGCCCCAGTCACATAGTGACTTTTAACCTACTTAGCTTGCTCAGTCTTAGCCCATTTAATTATTTATTTCATCTAAGATGGCCGCGTTGTTTATAGTTAGGCCACTTGTTATGAGTTACATTATCAGTGCCACCGCGCTAAGGCGTCAAGATCAAGCAATAAAGACAAACAGTAGGTGTTCACTTAGGGATTTTCCCTCTCTATACTTTCGAGGGATTGTTTATATTAATTGCCATCCCAAGCATGTCTGTTATCTATTGCTTGGGAACACACCTACGTCAGGGGTCCTTGTAGATCTGTATAAATATATCACACTTTAGACAGATAATCAGAGGGATTCCGACCAGAGGGCATCGCCACCATCTCTGATATCGATGCTGCACGTCGTCTTGACGCTGACCCAGTCTTCGTGTCCCTGCGGAGTCTGAGATAGAGACCTCATTCCAAGGTAACGGGGTTTGGGGTCTCCTCGCGTGGACATGGCATTGGCAGATTAGGTTTAACAAACCCAGCTCTCCTTTAGGTAGGAGGTTAGGCCTTTCACATTAGGGTATTAGGGCATAGTACATCTCATATGTCTTTTCTATGCATTGCAAGATGGTGGGGGTCTTTGTAATAATGACTCTCATCTTCACAATTCTGTTTCTTGCATTATTCATGATCCTAATCATTGCAGCCCATGCAACTTATTGCAAATTGCAGTTATGTTGAATAAAAACTATTGAAACTTCACTGCATCTTTGTCATTGCCTGTGTTTGTATGAGACATGATATATCTGTGAGAAAGGGGTAATCTCTGTTTAACCACAACACTCCCTGAGATGTCTTATTCTCGAGTCCATGCGTAAAGGCTGCCACAAATCACCTTTTATTATTGTGTTTTTGGTAAGGTGCCTCTAGTGAGCTAGTGAGGTTGGGACAACAGTTGCGACTTGTTGTGGGAAAGGCGTAGTCGCCTACAAACAAAAGTACTGTCATCCTTGAACCAGCAGTCTTGCCTAGAGCAAGAGTCCAAACTACGACAACTTAAGAATCATCATTTCTGAATGGACTACAGGAACAAATGGGGTGTGCCGTGGCATTTTGAACATTTGACTCCGTATTGGTGTCACGTAATCACCAGGATAGAATATAATGAAAGTTTGGTTTAGAATGTTGGAGTTCAGAGGTGCATGCACTAGAATGAAAACGTGATTTACAGTGCTGGGTGTGGTCTAATCAGAACCTCCACCTTATGGTAAAAGTATAAGTCTGTGTTGTAAAGTGTATGTACTGTATCCTATAGCAGTATGATCTTTCTGTAGGATGAACACTTGATTAGAAAAAAAAGTCATATTTTTGAGGATATCCCTAATCTCTAAGGTTATGTAGATCGATGTATCTAACTTACATGAGAACTGTTATTTGTAAAATTCATGTTTGGAATGTCCTTGTGTTGTTAAACCATTTATTTACATTTCCAACTGTCAGAACCCCTTTCAGAGGGCCGTGGGGCAAGCAGGGGTTACTCAGCCAAGCCATGGTGGTTGAGGCGTTTTACTCCTTGTATCCCGGAGCCAGAACTACTATGAGTCCTGAGAAACTGGACCATGTGTTACCCCTCCAGCCCTTGACTCTCAGCAGTTGCATGTGTTTAGCAGTCCAAAGCTCTACCAGGGAGGTAGGTGTCAGGCATACACAGGCACAAGACTCAGAATACACTTATGGGGTCATTATCAACATGGCAGGAATCCCCGCCGTGTTCATGCTGGAGTTCTTATCACAGACTGCCAGCCCCCTTGAGACCCCGCCGGCCGAATAAATAACATTCTGCTGGGCCGGGACATCGCCGTCATCATCAATTCCGCTGTGCGGCAGGTGCAGCAGCACCCGTCACGCAGATTACTGCCTGTAAATCGGGCAGTGACCTGCGCGACAGGGCACTGCACGGGGGCCCCTGCACTGCTCATGCCAAGTGCATAGGCAGTGCAGGGGCCCCTTCCTTTCCCTTGTGGGTGAACCCAGGGAATGGCTGGCAGAACAAGGGTTCTTTATCTGGAGGCAACTTTTCTTGCAGCGCTGCTCTGTTGGATGAAGAATTCCACCATCGTCAGGCTGCCTGTCAGCGGTAGGCTGGCAGTGGTGGAAGGCCGCCTGTGGCGACCCCCATTGTCTTCATTATGTGGAGGTCGAGACCGCCAAGTTCATAATGAGGTCCTTAGTAACCAAACTAACTGATTGTTCAGTTAAATACACAATAAACAATATCCAAAGTTTCCTAAGGTTGGGACGCTAGCATTGTCATGGACAGTATCCCTGAATCCTTCTTTCCCTTCTAATGAGGCTGCTTATTCCATATTTGATATGAGAGGCAAACTTCAGTTGTCACTTTCTCTAGTCACCACGTGACTCACCACGCAACAAAGTTTGAGTTTGCTTTTACCAGTCTCACCTGTTTAGTTTGTGTAAGTCCACAGGAGGCCTGACAGCCAAGAAGAGTCTTAGTTGATTGGATGACAGCTGGCGCGTGCAGGAGGTCTGAGGTGTGACTTCACAGGCTCTGGCTCCTCGATGCTGGGGGACTGTCATCTCTCATTGTCTTTTACTGATGACACTTTGGGGCAGCCACAGTCTGCAGATGGCCCAGGTCTGTGTTTGATGTCTTCTTTGTGGCTCTCTCAGCTGTTGGTATTACCACGGCTATCCACTAGGACAGGTACCTCATGGCTGATGCCCCAGTTGGGATCCTCTTCACATGCTCTTTCAGGGCCCTGACTTCACTGCTAGTCTAGCCTGGCATACAGGGGTCACCGACTTTACACCACAAGAATAAATGCCTGAATTTCACAATGGCCCCCACCTGGCATAAGGAGGTCTCTGACAAGGGCAACGACCCTAACTTCACAATGGCGCCCAAGTTGCATATGAGGTTGCCAACTTTACCCAACAAGAGTGGTAGCCCTAACTTCACCGTGACTCCTATCTGGCAAATGGATGCAGCCAGCTTTACACAGCAAAGGTGATGGCCTTAACTTCACAGTGGCTCCCACCTGGTATATGGTATTGGCAACTTTACACAACAGTGGCCCCCAACTGACATATAGATGTCACCAACTTCCACAAGATGGGAAGCCGACTCACACTCTCATAACTGTATGGACAACTCACACTTCACTCACTAGGATTCACTTGACAGCAACCTTGCTGGGCCACACTCCCTCCGGGCACTCCCCTCTTCCTCATAGGGACCGTTGGTCTTGGCAGGCAGAGAGAAGGCTAATGATCCAGGCCCGGGCAAGTGGTCTTAAGGTCCAGTATGATAGCCCCTCACCCAGCAGGGAGAGTCACAGACTTTTGTCCCTAGTCCTGGTTCCAGCAGCTATATATCTGGGTGATCTTCTTTCCATGATGGTGTACAACACTGATGAAAAACTTGTGGGGCTCACACTCCCGACTTTATAGTCCATATCCAGACACAAACCTAATGTAGTGTCTGGTCCTTTGAAATTTGTGTTTTGGGTGCCCACTCTTTGTCAAAGGAACAGTCTACCACGGCAGGAGCATTTGCATTTCTGACTGACCCACCACGCAGACCAAGGATGACCCCGGGGATCACACCTGGTTGTCAGCCTCCACTGAATTATGACTGACAGAAGTTCAAAGGTGTACACTTTCCCTTCTATTATGATTCCCTGCTCCTGCAGTGCCAACTTTATGAGACCCACCATATCACTTGACAATGAGCCCAGTAATATCTTTTTGGAATCAAAAGACATTTGATGTACACAGAGGAAGCTCTGATCCCCTTCCTCCTATGTGCAGGTTTCAGCCTCAGCCCGCAGGATTGTCAGCAATTCACTTCCCTGCCTGGGTGGGGGGGGGAGGTTGCAGTTCTCACCTCCAGCTAGCATTTCCAGGCTCTGTGCTTCCAAAATAGAC